>NC_079518.1:18310461-18380120 GCF_000801105.2 Raphanus sativus
ATGTATAGATTTACTTCCTTGTAAAGCATTTGTAAACCCTTGTACAAACCACTATATAATGTGGTGTTGGCTAATGAGAAATACACAACAACTTCCTCACAAATCACTCTCCACATTCTCTTTAGTTTATAACACGTTATCAGCACGAATGTGCTCTCCACCTGAGAAGTCTCTCCCCACCTGAGCTCTCTTTTCCGGCCATCTTTTCCGACCAGAAAATCCTAAATTCAGGCGTAACTTCAAACCACCATATCTCTTAAACCCTGTGGAGCCAGACGACGATCTACCTATCAATCTGAAGCCCAAGACGAGAGGAATCCGTTGCCGAAGACGGCTTGTCGATCCGATCTCTGACGCGTCGTCAATCGCATAAACACTCCGCACCACCGACTGATGGTTTTCCGGCCAGCTCCTCCACCTCTCTATCAACCAGCTCATCTGTGGATCAGCTCTTTCTCATGGTGGTCCATTCAGATTCTTGTGGTGTAAAATGGTAAACTAATCTATCCATAAAATCTAAGAACACCATTATATCTGAAAAGAAATCTAGGATCTATATGAATCCATAATATTAATCTTGTTTCTATGATCCATTGATCCATAAGAAACTTGATTCTGAATTATTTTGAATCCATAAAAGTTATAATTCTCTAAAGGTTCTAAGTATCTAAAAAAAAAACAGATTAAAATACCTAAAGATCTATATGAATCTTGTTTATAAAAACTTATGAACCATAAACTATTTGAGTTAGCTTAAACCTATGGATGCTTTGGCCAATTTACCAGATGTGATAAACATGAATGTATAATCTGGCCAAAACAAAAATCCATGAATCCATTTTTGTGCCTCTTTCGGCCAGATCTCCCAAATTCAGTCAAACCAAAATAAAAATCGAAATTAAAATCATTCATTGCATATCGTTGACCAATAATATTTATTTTGTATCTGTCAAGAGTTTTAAAACTTTTCTAAATGCAAAATCAGATTTTATAAACTGAAAATCGATTTTATAAATGCTTGCTTGATTTTATTAATTGCATATCTTTGACTGAAAATGTTTATAAAAGTTTTATAGCATATAGTCTTGATTTTAAATTGATATGTCATAGAATAAAATCTGTCTTGAAATCATTTGATCATATTGTTGCATATCAATCCAACCTTGAATAGATTTCATATCATGTTGAATATTGATCATATAGGTTGATAGTTAATCTTGATCTTTTACCATGCTTGAAATTGATGATTAAATTATATAGTAATCTTGTTGCATACTTGATTGCATCTGTTCATCTTGAATCATCTTGAACCAACTTTAAATGCAATTTTCATATTGTTTAAAATCTGACCATGCATAATTGTCATATTGCTAAAACTGATTTTATGTTTGCATATCATTGACAATCCTGATAGTAGTTCATATAAATTAAAATGGTTCTTATTGCTTGCATCTAAATGATTCTCACTGCTTGCATATAATTAGACCAAATCGGTTTTTCATTTAAACTTAGCATGTTTGCTTTGATTGAAATTATAAACCTGTTTAAACCGATCAAACATGGATAAGTAAATTGTTAGATTATTCACATATCATGAACTGATCATTTTCATGCATCTTCTTGTCATATAGTTTTATTAAGAACTAAGCATGATTGTCTTTATTAAAATATAACCAGCTTTGAAACCAATTGATTGAAAATCTAATTGAATTTGGTTTAGTCATTTCCTGAAAATTATAATTTTTTCTTGTCTTGGTTTACCCGGTAAAGGGGGGAAGGAATCGGTTATTATTTTATGATCTTTGAAAACCAAATATCCTTCGGTTTTAGTTTCATTTTATGATCTTTGAAAATCAAGTATCCTCTTGCATTAAGAATCACATTTATATTATTTTGGTCCAATGCTTAGGACAGAACATCCGATTAGTTCTTGATCCATGCATTTATCATTCGACCATTGTGATTGATTTTCATCCATATTGCTTGATCTCATTTAAAAAAAAAAAAAAATAATAATAATAATAATAATAATGATTGATCCTTATTCAAAATTCTAAAGGGCTTGGAAACCCTATATGAAATTATATATAATCAATCCAAATATGAATTATAATTAAAAGGATCACTAGATGCAGTGATCAATTGATCATTGTCATACTAGAAATACTTAAAGCAAATAGATTATATGATTTGGGGGGAAGCATTATTGAAAATCATATACATTTGCTTGCATAAATTCTTGATGCTTGAAAGCAATGATTAAATATTCAGATGTTTAAAATCATCTTGAAATCTAAATCTTGGTGACTATATCTAAATTTCTCACTTTTGAGATAGATACAAGGCGATTTTCTTAATCATACGCCATCACCTTACTGAAAGTCTCAATGATCAATATCTCACTATTGAGAATCCTCTGGACCTTTGGATAGAACTGAAATCCAAATATGATCACCATAGTACGGTGCTATTACCAAAGGCCCTATATGATTTGAGGGACCTAAAGATCCAAGACTATAAGTCTGTGGATGAGTATAACTCGGCTCTATTCATGATAGTCTCAAAGTTGAAACTGTGTGGAGAGACTATCACATATGCTGACGTGTTAGAGAAAAAATTCTCTACATTCCACAAGCAATGCTTTGCTTCAGCAATAATTCCGAGAAATGGGTTCCTCCACATATGCAAATTTAATCTCTTGTTTGTTGCTTGCTAAGCAAAAAAATGAGTTACTCATGAGGAATAGTGAGATGAGGCCTCCTTGATTTTAAGGCATTGCCTAAGGCACATATGGCCACAGAGTCATATGAAAGAATCAAACCATGGCCATGCAAAAGACCATGGAAAGATGACAAGGGTGTGGGTGGATATCACCCACAGCATTAGTCGAGGCCGAGGCCAAGGTTATCAACCTAGCCGTGGGTATAAGTCCGTGGGAATAAGTCCGATTTTAAAAACCCGGGCCTCGACCAAATCTGCTTGCCATCAGTGTGGGATGAATAATCATTGGGCCAACCGATGTAGAACTCCCAAACACCTTATTGAACTCTACCAGGAGAGTATAAAGGGATAAAACCCTATGACCCATTGGGTCCATCTAGATGGTGCGAATAATTTCGACCATGAGAATGATGATCAGCTTGAATACGAGACTTAATATTGCCTTAAAGAGGCCAATTAGATTTCGACATCATTTTAGTTTGTCTTTGTTCTCTATAAGTGGACCAAACCACATAACCACATTACATTAAGAGACAAAAGATATTTTTCAAGGTCATGGCTAGTCCAACCTCATGATGCTTAAGGGCACACATCTAAAAATCTCTGATGCATTACATTCCACATAAATCAAAGTGGAATTTATCAAAGTTTTAAAGACATTCATATGAATGGTCTACATATTGAAACTATGGGCAAAGGAAAGAAAGAATTCCTTATGATTTATGAAAATGCCCAAGGCCAAAGGAAAGTCCTAGAGACTATGCCTACTATATCTATAGGCCTTCTTTGAGCCAAGATAAATATGATTGTGGGTTAATACCCCAAATCACTTTCCAAAGAGTTCAGGGAAGCCTTTAACATATGGCACGACATGCTCGGCCATCTAGGCTCTATTATGATGCATAATATACTCTTGAACTCAACTGGACATTCCTTGAAAGAAAGGAAAAGAAGTCCGACCAAGGCATTGCCTAAAAGGCATTATATTCACCCTGTAAGACCCATTGAATTAAGAAGAGAATATGGTTTCCAACTATGGGCAAAAAAAAAAGAAGGGAATAAGAGTACCTAAATTAAAATCGCCTAAGTGGTCGAGACTACATTCTCTATTGATCAAATGATCAATATGATAATAGGCAAATAGCCAGGGTAATCATGTTTGATTGACCTACGAAAATTATCACTTAGATGGCATTTCCATACTTAGCCATCTGAATTATGATGCAGAGATTTAAAAGGGCACAAAAGGTATCCCATAAGATCTCACGTTTGTGCAATTTATATCTATGCACAAGGGAATCTATTGTCCCAAGCACTACGAATTAGAGTATGTTCATGAGGGGGAGAGGTAAAATCCCATGATACATGACCATACTAAAATCCGTGAAACATGGTCCACAACCATATTACATATTGGTTGAATTTGATATAAAGACCATTACCTATAAGGTTCAAAAATCCATATGCTTGGGGACATCATGAGTTATAAAAGATTAACTTGCATCAGGCCATAGATATTATATCAGGCCATATAAGTGATAATAAATATTCCCACCTCAGACTAATACGGGTCATGAGTCCAGACATATATCATATTAAGATATTATGAATAAATCCACCACAAATATATGTGCCATCTAAGATCATATTATCTTAGAATCTCATAAGGAGGATTGGGAATATATATGTTGGATATATATTATGAATATACTTTCTCCATAAGTTTAAAAGAAACCTTGAGCCAAAATGGGTGATTTAATCATAGGCCAAGGAACAAGGATTACATAGAGTTTATGAAATCCCAAGGATTACATAGAGTTTATGAATCCCAATATCCAACATTTGAAAGGAGAAGTAGTAAGCTGGTAAAGAATGGTATCAACCATCATTGTCTTGGCAAAGATCCTCGGACTAGAGAAAGATTTATAGACGTCCATATGCTACAATGATAGCAAAATAAAATGCCAGACACATTGACCCGAGAAAGAATGACTATGTCATCCCAGCTTAGCACCACACGGTTTTGATGTCTTAAAGACACAACCAAGTTGCTACAGAGTCTAAATATAAGACCAATTGGTTCCAAAGATAAAAGACCTCGGAAATCAAAGAAAGGTGCAAAAGAACCGAGGTCATAGATTTTCCAGATTAGCCCGGGATGGCTATGGCTGAGGTACATACTAATGTGGTTCGGGACGCTGAGCCTCTCTGTACCGAGGGCATAGTCATTGACTATGATGAGATCTCAATTAATTATTTGATGTCTGAAAATGGAAGGAAACCATATATATATAAATGTGTCGACACAATACATTCATAGAAAAAGCGCAAACATGTAGCACATGAATAATGAATCGAGGATCATGAACCCACGCAAGAGTACTCATAATAATGAATAAAGAAAGAAAGAAACGTGGGGTTTCTAAAAGTGACAGATAAAGGCGTATTGAATTGGCCATGAATATGTAAACGCCATATGATGCCCAGTGAATAAGATAAATCCTGAAAGAATGATAAAATCGTGAGACAGACCAAGGGAGGTCTATATAATCCAAAGTGGTGGATAATACTACATATGTCACTACATATAATGTCTGGAAGAAATTCAAAAGATGTAGTATGTTATATATGACTCACTGGATGATAATAATATTGGTACCTAAAAGGTTTACCAAAATATACTGAGCTCAGAATCATAAGATGAGAAAAGAAGTTCTCATGAACAGCATTTTCCTAAAGCTGTCCATGGACTGAATTAAATTGCTACATGTAAGCAAATAAAAAGGTTCTATAAGAACAATTCAAATCAGTCCATAGAGGAATTTTAAAATCCTTGTGTTATACTAACCAGCCTAAGATAGGTTAAATGGTTATTCATCAAACCTTAGAAAGGTTATAGACCATCACCACAAATTAGCCAAATTTTGGTAATACTTATGGTTGGTCAAAATTCTCAGCATGAACCAACCAAGCTGTGGTATGAATGAATAAGCTATCATAAAGATAAGCTATAAGATCAAAGTTCATCTTTGAACAAAAGGTGTAGGACCACATTATGTGTCCATATGCTACCAAACGGGTCCGACCATATTATAAGAATTGGTCCATGATAAAGCTGTAGATCATGGATGTCATTAGACATAAATTTGAGGATCAATTAGATCAATTCTATGTCATGACCATGTCCGGCCTAGATCAGTCCAATCGTCCATATATATATGTGTACGAATTGCCGGCACACTAAGACTGCAAAATGTCTTAGATCGATCATAGATAAACTATGGATATAAGGATCATGATCTAACAGACATGACCTATGTATAAATTGCCTATGGCAAATAATATTATACTCATAAAGCTAAGGCATGTCCATAAGTCCTAAAGAGCTAAGTAGCTCATACTTGATATAATGATGATCCATATTATATAAAGGATCTAAAGTATTAGTCAGCCAATATTATGGAAAGGCATATAAGAGTGATTTGGTCAAGGACCATAATCAAACGACCAGAGTATAAAATAGTACATTTATCCAAAGTACTAAAGTGGTCGATACCAAAGAGGTACATTTTCTAAAGTACCATCAGGATTCTAAGAGACATGATATGTCCGAACAATACAAGATTGTTCAAGTAAGAATCCCTGAACATCTATTCAGCAAGTGATGTTCAAATCAGGGGGAGTAGTATGTGTTGTACTCTTTTTCCTTAACTATGGTTTTATCCCAATGGGTTTTCCTAGTAAGGTTTTAATGAGGCAACATTAAGCATATTATGAACTCATATGGTTATGGCATCCAAGGGGGAGTGTTATAATATCCATTATGTGGATGGACCATAACCAAGTACTTAACCAAGTACTAGACAAGTCCAACAAGTACAAGAGGAAGTGCAAGGAGGTTTACATCCGGTCTACATCGGTTCATCTATAAACCGGTCCGAGAAGAGAAGACTCACTCAACCTCGTTATCATCACCTTGACCAAGTCTTCATGTATGACATCAATGTAGTCAATGTAATCAATGTATAGATTTACTTCCTTGTAAAGCATTTGTAAACCCTTGTACAAACCACTATATAATGTGGTGTTGGCTAATGAGAAATACACAACAACTTCCTCACAAATCACTCTCCACATTCTCTTTAGTTTATAACAACTGAAGCTCTGATTGCGAACATTAAAAAGGAAGAGAGGGAAAAGCGGTTAACGGGTTTAAAGGTAGCCAGGGCTAGCCCAGCAATTTTGCATCTACTTTTTGCACAGGAATGTGGAGTAATTCTTAAACTACTAAAAGAATATGAGAGGGCATCAGGTCAACAAATTAATTTTTTGAAATCATCAATCCAGTTTGGTCATAAGGTTACAGCAGAGACCAGAGTAGTTATCCATGACTTATTAGGAATCTCCACTTTAGGTGGTATGGGAAATTATCTGGGCATCCCCGAGAGTCTCGGCGGGTCAAAAATTCAGATATTTGGATTTTTAAATGAAAATGTCAATAAAAAGGTTAATAGCTGGACTGTTTGGTTCCTTACACGAGGTGGTAAAGAGGTTTTAATTAAATCAGTGTCTTCGGCTATGCAAACACATGTTATGTCCTGCTTCAGACTCCCCAAGGGGGTTACAAAAAAACTAACGAGCACTACAGCACACTTCTGGTGGGGGGGAAGCGGTAACAAAAAAGGTATACACTGGTTCTCATGGGACAAAATGTGTACACATAAAGATGAGGGTGGTATGAGCTTCAGAGATCTACAAGATGTAAATACGGCTTTACTGGCAAAACAATTATGGCGACTAATAGATAAGCCAGATTGTTTATTTTCGAAGGTGTTTAAAGGACGGTATTTCCGAAATACTCATCCATTGGATGAACACAGATCTTATTCTTCATCTTATGGGTGGAGAAGTATCTGTTCAGCTAGATCTCTGGTTAAAAAAAGGCTAATCAAAAGAGTTGGAACCGGGCAATCGATTTCCGTTTGGAATGACCCCTGGATTCCTGCTCCTCGCCCGAGATCAGCACAACAAAAAATCTTGTTCAATTTTTAAACCCATCTTTAACGGTGGCGGATCTCATCAATCCAATTGACAGGTCTTGGAATGAAAACCTGCTCAATGCATACATACATCCAGACGATGTTAAAATCATCAGAGGTATGGCACTTAGCTGAAATCAACGGCCTGATACATATGGATGGGCGTTTACAGAATCTGGGAAATATTCGGTGAAATCAGGATTTCGAACAGAAACTATATACCCGGATAGGGAGCCTAGAATAACACCTTTCGGACCAAATATAAAACCTTTACTGGCTTTCTCCTGGGAACTAAATTGCTCGCCAAAATTGCGGCATTTTATTTGGCAAATATTATCCGGAACATTACCAGTGTTCAAAAATTTAAAGACACGTGGTATTGAATGTGATCTTAGATGCAACATTTGTGGAGCTGAGGAAGAAACAATGCAACATGTACTCTTTGAGTGCCCACCAGCCTTACAAACATGGGCCTTATCAAGGATCCCGTCTCCCCCGGGAGTTTTCCCCTCAACATCAGTTTTTACAAGTCTGGATTACTTATTTTGGAGGTTACCGTAAGAGGTGAGTTCAAACTAGTTTTCTTGGATTATATGGTATATTTGGAAGAACATGAATGATAAGATCTATACAAATAGGAATGAGAATCCCCAGGAGATACTGCGGATAGCGGATCTTGAGGAAACACTATGGACAGAGGCACAATTATTGGTATCGGCTCCTCATGGAAATGTTCAGTCACCCACCGATTGGCAAACTTTGGGATCAACCAGGGTATGCTTTGTCGATGGATCTTGGAAGGAACAAGATGTGTTTACTGGACAGGGGTGGTACTGCCGACAAATAGATTCAGAGGACAAGATGATGGGGGCAATGAATCTCCAACGTAGCCTATCTCCTTTACATGCAGAATGTGAAGCGCTGATTTGGGCAATGGAGTGCATGAAGACCCTGCAGTTCTCAGATGTGGTTTTTGCTACGGATTGTTCTCAACTGGTGATGATGGTGTCCTCACCCGAAGAATGGCCAGCATTTACTACGCACATGGAGGAATTTCGACGAAGTAAGACTTTCTTCCCCAATTTCAAGATCCGACATATTCCAAGGGCGCAAAATACAATGGCGGACAAGCTTGCTCATGGGGCAAGGAGTTCACCATCAGCTATGTTATATGTCGATTCGATACCTCCGGTTTGGCTTTCCGAATCGGTGGAATCACGTTAGAGTAGTTCATTGTTGTAAAAAAAAGGATTAGCTCTCCCTAATTCTGGAGTCTTGTTAATCATTTTCATCAATAGTTAGCAACCAAATTGATTTCAGGAATCAAAACACATAAGCCTTGCGACTCCATAAATATCAACTTAAAAACCATGGGCTATCTTGAGAGAGAATATATTTCCTCCATGTGAGGCGTTAACACATGATGGAATTGATTTGGGCATGGTTAGATTAATTTGTTTGGTTTACACTACAAAAAATCATATTAATAGCACATTGTTATATCACTTTTTACTAAACTGCTATGATAGATGAATTTGAAATTTCTGTACTATATAATAGTATTAGATAAACGTTATTATAGAGCGAAACCTAAAATAACACTTGATTAATGTTATTTTTGAAAATTAAGTGAGCGGAAAGATAAAACCAATGATTCCATCAATAATTAGCGGCAAAACTATACTTAAGTGCTAAAAACATTATTCAAACGGTTTCAGTAATGCTATCAAAGACGTATTATGACATTTTTCTAATGCAAAGAAAACCTATTTGAACCCCTGAACCCTAAACATGATTTTAAACCTTAAACTTTTAAGACAACCCTTAGAACTCTAATATTTTCATATTGTATCTTTAGATCTTAAAATTCAAAATTTAACCTTCTTTGTCTTCAACTACAATTTCCTAAACACAAATCCTTAATCATTAATCAAACACTATATCCTAAATCCTAATTCAAACATAAACTATACATTCAATACTCTAAATATAAAATTCAAACTTTATACCGTAAAATACTAAACTTTGTTTTTTTTTGAGGAACTGAGAAATATTTTATAAAAGAAAAAGAAAGCTAGTGTGGGCTAGAGCCCATAACTAATGTTTTGTTACAAAGAGAAGCCTTTGTTAAATAGTCTGTAGGCCCATTTAGTGATCTAGGGAGAAAGGAAGCGTGAAAAGAGATGAAAGACGAACAAATAGTCGAATCAATATCAGCTAGGACCCCAAAGAGTTCTATCGACCGTTGATTCGTGGTGATGGCTTGAATAAACCCTTTACAGTCTGATTGTTGTGAGATCGAGGGAGGCGGTGTGTCCTAGAGCAGCCCGAACCGCCAGAGATTCCGCCATGAGTGCCGCGGAGACGTGGTACTGATGGAGGCATCCTCAGTTGATTTCCAGTCCTGAACGGGTTGTGAAGATCCAAGTCAGTCCCGCTTCTTTGGTGTCTTTGTTCCACGCCGCATCTATGAAGCAGACGGTGGCCGAAGGCACAGCTATCTGGTTAGGGAACGACAGAGGTGGGATATTCGGAGCTAGGGGCGTCTCTGTGCATGTTCCCATTCTTTAAGAAGCCGAATGGATTTGGAGAGGATTTCCATGGGGGCGAGTTGTTTGTTCTCAAACGTGAACTGGTTCATGTTGAGCCACAAGCTCCAGTAGATCCAAGCGAAGATATTAGCAAAGGTTTCGAGTGGTGTTAAATTTACCTTGGTTAAGGACGATTGGAGCATGGTGCGAAAGGAGGAGCAACTCTCGGGGGTCTGGTGGTATTGTCGAAGGGCAGAGCTCCCAAACTTTCTTGGCTGATTCGCACTGGAACATGATGTGATCCAAGGTTTCTTCTGCCCCACATTTTGCGCACGAGGTATGTCCTAGCATGCTTCTCTTTTGTAGATTTTCTATAGTATGAAGGTTATTGATAGCACATCTACAAATAAAAAACTTCACTTTTGGGAGGAGTTTTGGGGTCCAGACATACTTTTTCCAATTCGAACTAGGGTTATCCAAGAGTGTGGTTGTCGATTGGATTTTTTTCCTTCTGGGATGCAAAGTAACCTGAATTTGCTGAGTAGATTTCTGTCTTGTTCTGTCCAGATGAAAGAATCCCTTGTTCCGGTAACACTTGGTCGGATAGAGAAGATATTCTCTGTTAATTCTGGGAGGATTTTCTCATCAAGAGCGTGGTTCCATTTCCTTGTTTCTCTCGAGAGGAGGTCCACACCAGTAAGTCTTGATCTTGCAGGAGGACAGGGCTGTGAGGAATGAGGTCTGCTGTTTTGCCAATCCAGGGATCAGACCAGACTCTCGTGCTTTCTCTGTCTCCTATTACTTTACCTAGATGCTTGACGAGGAGGTCTGTGCCAAGGAGGATTCCTTTCCATCCGTGTGACCCGTTAGAGGACTTTGTAGCTCTGAGAAAGGAGGTTGAGTGACAGTACTTTCCTAGCAAGGTTCTGGCTAGCAGGCAATCCGGCTTTGTGATGATTCTCTAGCCTATTTTCGCTAGGAGGGCCTGGTTAAATAGTTGGATATCTCTGAAGCCAAGTCCACCTAGTTTCTTGGGTAAGGTCAGTTTATCCCATGAGGTCCAGCAGATTTTCCTTTCGCCTTCCTTAGAGTTCCACCAGAATTTAGTTAACTCAGATTGGATTTGTTTGCATAAACCTACAGGAAGCTCGAAGCAAGTCATCGCAAAGGAGGGGATTGGAGATAGTACAGGTTGTAGCATCGTAGCTCTGCATGCTGTGGAGAGGAAGCGGGAGCTATAGCTTACTGACTTCTGGTGGATCTTGTCCACAATGGAAGCAAAGAGATCTCTCTTCTTCTTACTGAAGTGCTCAGGTAAGCCAAGATACTTTCCTACTCCCTCCCTTCTTTGTCTATTCCGAGTTGTTCCTTGACTCTTTGTCTGATGTATTGAGGTGTCTTTGCAGAGAAAGAAATAGAAAATTTTGCAGTGTTGATCTTCTGCCTCGATGCTGCTTCATATTTGTGTAGTATACTTAGCAACGAGGCGCAACACTGAGGGTCGATCTTTGTAAAGAACATAGTATCATCTGCAAAAAGTAAGTGATTTATACTCAGGCTGTTTCTTGCGACTTTCAGTCTTCCCCTTACTTGTTCTTTCTTGCAGAGACCCGAGAGGACCTCTCCACACAAGATAAAAATATAGGAGACAGCGGATCGCCCTGCCGGATACCCCGTTGTGGATGCACATTTCCAGCGACCTCGTTTTTGATCAGAGACAAGTAAGTTACTATGGTTATGCATTGCATCATCCATAGTATGACCTTTTGATGAAAACCCATTCTCTTTAGGCCCTCTCTGATAAAAGTCCACTCCAATCTGTCGTAGGTCTTGCTGATACCTGTCTTGACAGCCATGGAGTAGTGGATGGTAGCTCCCGAGTTCTTCAAGTAATGGACCATCTCATGCGTGATTAAGACGTTATCGGAAATAGCTTTACCAGGTATGAATGCTGACTGATTCTCAGATATAACCTCCTGTAGCACCGGTTTTAGTCTTAGGGAGATAATCTTCGAGATTACTTTGTAATATACATTACAAAGGGCTATAGGACTGTAATCTGCCACCGATTTTGCTCCCGTGAACTTAGGTATTAGTCTGATGTGCGTAGAGTTGATTGAGGATGGTAGAACTCCAGTTGTGAAAAAATCCTGAATTTCGTTTGCTATTGCATGACCCACTATGTCCTAGTTAGACTGGAAGATGATTGCCGAAAAGCCGTCGGGTCCAGGGGCTTTATCAGGGTGGATGGAGAATAAAGCTTCTTTGACTTCCCGGCGTGAAGGGGTAGCAATCAGCTTCTTGTTTGTAGTCTCTGAAATACAAGGAAACATGGCCTGGAGAACCAGTTCTGCGGCTGGAGGGTTTGTAGATTCAAAGATGCTATTGTAGTAGGCTGAGATAGTTGCAGCAATCTGATCATCTTCGAAAACCGGGATGCCTTCAGAATTTGTGATCACGGTAATTCAGTTGCGCACTCTTCTTCCCTTTGCTTGAGCTTGGAAGTATGCATTGTTCTTGTCTCCCAGTGCTAACTAAGCTTGCCGGCTTCTTTGTTTCCAGTACTCCTCTTCTGATTTGTAGGCTAGGAGGAGGCTTTTGTTGAGTAAAGAAATGAGTGTGTCGTCAGCCACGAGGTCAGTCATTGCTTTGTCAAGCTTTTCTCTGAGCTCAGCGATTTGTTTTTGACTGTTCACATAATGTTCACTGCTCCAGGTGGAGATGACTTTTTGGCATCTTCCTATTCTTTCTGAGATTTGGAGGTGGTGAGATTCTCTCCAGAATTTATTAATCAGCTGTTTAATTTCAGAATTATCTCTCATCCTCCTGTTATATCTGAATAATCTATGTGCCTTTTTCAGTTTGGAGTCGAAGATAGATAAGATGGGCCGGTGATCTGATCCTTCGAAGGGTAAGTAGTGGGCTCTGCCATTTGGAAACTTCTCGGACCATTCACTGTTAGCCATAGCACGATCCAGACGACAGTGCACTAAGTGGGTATGTCTCTTGCCCCTCCAGGATAAGAAGTTCCCAGTATATTTAATATCGAAGATATCACAAGTAGAGAGGAAGGATCGAAACTGCAGTGAGAATGAGCTTTCAGGTCTTACTTTCCCTCCTGTCTTCTCTGAGTTGTCTGCCATTTCATTGAAGTCACCTGTTAAAAACCAGGGTTCACCATTTCTAGTTTCTGAGATGTTCGTCAGCAGGTCCGAAAATTCTCGCGCTGCGGTATTTCCGGTGCTCCATACACAAAGGTGCTGTGGAACTTTAGATTCTTATAAGATATGATAGTATCAATGTGGTTCTGACTCGAGGTCAGTACTTGCAGATTGAGGTGCTTCCTCCAGAAAAGTGCAAGCCCACCAGCTCCCTGGCCATGTGGGGGTACTAGAAAATGTGTGTCGAAGTTGAGCATCTCTATTTCCTTAAGTACAAACTCATCTGGATTTTTTTGTCTCTTGCATGAAAATTATATGAGGGGAATTCTTTGTGTTTAGATCCTTGAGTCTCTGGACTAAACTTTGTTTTAAAACACTAAACTTTATTTATATAGCTTATATCATAAAACACTTAGTTGATTTTAAATTTCGAACCCTACATCTAAGCTTCTAACCCTAATTATTTTCTAACTTTTACTTACAAAAGTAAAAAAATATTAAAAGCTTCAAACCCTTATTAAGTTTATAACTTTTCAAACTTTTCAAAAAATCTTAACTTCATACACTATATCCAAACTTTAATTTCATATCTTAAATTTAAACTCAAAGTTTAATCTTATATCAAAACTTTAACCTCATATCTTGAATTTAACCCTAATAATTCATACTATAACCTCATATCTTAAATTTAAACTCAAAATTTATCTTTTTATTTTAAACTATAAGTCCCATCCCCCAAATTTTAAACCCTCTACCATAAACATAACTTTTAAAGTTTAAATTTTAATACTTTCATTTTCATATTAAAAAAATTCAAAAGCTTGATATATAAATTTTATATTATCTAACATATAAATTAAATAAAACTATAAATCAAAATTTTATGTCACTTTACCAAAGATAAAAATTCAATTAGCAAAAGAAATTGTCATTGACCAAAGATATCAAAGCACTGAGATCACAACCTCTACCATTGGATTAGATTAATCAAACAGACCAAATCTAAACCTTCTTTGTCTTTCTCTTTCCTCTCTATTTTCTTCTTCTGCGAAATTCTTTTTGTTTTGAATAAGTGCTAAATTTATTCATAAAAATAACTATTTACAACAAGTGGAACTTTATGCTGAAAGAAACTACATCTACTCCTTTACAACTTCCGAAAAATTATAATTTCTAACCACTGCTAAAACTGCCAAAATTTTCCACCTTATCTACACCCTTGGTCCAAACCAAAAATGAAAATTGCCTTCTAAACCTTTGACCCCTTTTGTTTGCATGAGACTGAGCTTGTTGCTTATAGCTTTATCCGTCATCTTCATCAGAACTCGAATCGGCACCGCCTGATCACAATGCCGACGCTTGTTATGCTCTCTCCACAGCGTATAAAGCGTGATTTGGAAAGCATAGCGGAGACAGAACAGCTTCTGTTTCTCCATAATCGCAGCTGTCATCAATCTCACAAGACCATCCCACCAGCTGGTGGTGTAGGAGTTAGACAAAATATCTTTTGTAAGATGCTCCCGTAACTGAGATGAGAAGGAGCACTCAAAGAAGAGGTGGTTCCTGGTTTCCATAGCATTTCTACAGAGAATTCAAGTAGTACCCACACTCTGGATCCAGCAAGCAACTCGATCCATAGTTGCAAGCCTATCCCGAAATACAATCCAGGTCATGAACACAAATTTTGGAGTAGCATTTGAAAACCAAGTACATCTTCCCCAACTACAAAGAGCCTGAGACTCTCTTGTCTGCCTCCAAGTCTCAAGCGTTGAAAATTTTTCCTTGAAACCCGAACTCCATCTCCACATGTCCACATCATCCACATCAGTTCTCTACTTTTTCTAAAGACCACCAACTCCTCTTCTATTGTCTGTAGCACAGCTCTTCTGTGTCTTTTCCTTTGCCGGTGATCATTCATCGCTTCCTCCAGAGTAGCTTCTTTTCTAATGCCCATATCAATGGTGCCACGATCACTAAGGAGGTTCGACATCACACCTAAATCCGATCACCTATCATACCAAAAGGAGATATTCCTTCCATTCCCCACCACTTTCATGTGGAAGCTTCTTGCTACATCTCTCAGTTTAAGCCTCTTCCTCCATATCCAAGAGCCTCCTTGAGCATTCCCACGCACTTCCCAATTTTTTTTTGCTTTTTGAGTAAGTTGGATTTGATCCACTGATCGCAAAGAGATTTTCCAGTAAGCATTCTCCATATCAGCTCTAAAACATAGACCAGATTGACTTCCTTTAGAGCACAAATGCCCAACTCTTCTTCCTGTTTTGGTTTGCAAATATCCTTCCAAACTACTTTTTCACATGTAGATTTAAGCTCCGGTCCGGACCATAAGAACGCATAGCAGAGTTGTTTAATCTCTTTGATGCACTGACTCGGGAGTCTAAATACTGCAGCCCAAAAGTTGACAATACTCGTCAGAACAGATTTGATCAGCTGGAGTCTGCCGGCGTAGGATAGGAAGCGGCTAGTCCAGGTACATATACGAACTCTGATCCTCTCCAAGAGTGGTAGAAAGTCTTGTCTTCGCATCGACTGAGTCAGCAGAGGTAAGCCCAGGTAGCGAACCTGAAGCTCTCCTACCGCAAAAGGGAAATTCCAAACAATTATGCTCTTCTCATCCTCACGAATTCCTGCCATGAAAATGGTAGATTTCTCTAAACTTATGGAGAGACCTGACCAAACTGCAAATTCATAAAAAACAGAGAGAGCCCCTTCAATAGATTCTTTCGAGCCTTCCACAAACACCATGAGACGATCCGCAAAACATAACTGTGTGAGACAAAGAGAGTGATAGCAAGGATGCAATCTGAACTTCTTCTCCTTGACTGCTTTGTCGATTTTGTATGACAGAACATTCATACAGATCACAAAGAGATATGGTGAGAGAGAACAGCTCTGTCTCAAGCCTCTAGAACTCTGAAAATAGCCTGCAAGCTCCCCGTTTACCTGTACCGAGAAAGAAGGAGTAGTGACACAAAGCCTGATTCAATGACTGAACCTCGCAGGAAACCCCATAGGCACCAAACTGTTCAAGAGAAACGACCATTGAACGGTGTCGAAAGCCTTGGAAATATCTATTTTCATAGCACATTGAGGTGAGATCGATTCTTTGTGATAATCCTTCACCAGCTATGAAGCCAACATCACGCTCTCCATCAGCAGACTACCTTTAACGGAAGCCGATTGATTTTCAGCTATAATTCTTGGTAAGATCACCTTGAGCTGGTTAGCTAGGATTTTTGAAACCACTTTATAGAGCACATTGCAGCATGCAATGGGTCTATAATATTTCATCTCATGTGCATCAGTCTTCTTGGGGATGAGGGTAAGGATAGTCGAGTTAACCCCTTTTGGAAGGAAACCCAGCAGGATAGAATAGGACGTCGGCTGAGCTTCTGGTATCGATCATGATTCATGAGAGCTCGCATCCTCCGACATCGAGTCGTAGAACGAGGGCGTCGTCGTGTGGTTGATCGAGGCCTGCGGTTTCGTTCTCGTCGAATGTAATTTCGTGGTCGGGGCCGGAGAGAGGTTCTTGGATTCTTAAAGGTCTTTCGGCTTTTCGCTGGTGAGCCTTAATTGAGTTGACGGAGTTACAAAATTTTGATCCTCCGTAGATAAAATCGATGCGTCGTATGATCTGATTGTTCATAGCAGGGGAGAGCTACTTCTTTTTCCATGCTGACTGGCATTGCCTTTGCCCCCTAGACAGCTTGCAGCTTGGTTGCTGCATGCTGTTTTTCTTCTGGTTTCTGAGTTCGTATGGTTCGCTTCTTTTAGCTGCTGTCTGAGTTTTGTAACTCTATTGGCTAGTGTTGGCTTGATCGGTTGTCTTTTTGGTACAAACTCGAATTCCTCATGGAGTCCGGGGATTTGTATAGTGATCGTTATGTTTCCTGGTGTCGAGATCACTGTCGTGCCTTGGACGTCGTATCGATCTCGTCTGTTTGTGCTTAGCGAGATCATGTCAACCCGTTTCTTGGGAGCGGGTGGCGGTGAATTTGGTGATTTGGCCTCTACCTCCCGAGCTCTTTTGTGGGAAGATGTTTTCGGCTTCTTGTCGCTTTTCGGAGTCGATGGGGGTTCATCTTCCAGAGAGTTCTCTTCTTCCTCCTTTCTTTCCTTTTCGCGGGGCACAGCTCGACACTTCTCGGTTGAATGTCCTTATTGCGTAAGAATGTTGACCTTTGGTCGGTGGTTCCTTAGTTGTCGAGATCTTTTTGCCGGCGGAATTTTTGCTCGCCAAAAATTGTTCTTTCAAGTTAGCTACGTCCTCCTCATACGCTGCAAAGAACGATGCTCGATGTAGCGCGTCGTCTAGTGACACTGGGGCCCTGACCGACATTTCTTCTTTAAATTTAGAGGAGAACCACACACCATTTTTCAAAGCGGCAAGGACTACTCCATCGTTTAAATTTGCGATTTTCGTTTTGATTTCTCTAAACTTGTTTATGTAGGCTCTTAGAGGCTCGAAGGGTGCTTGCTTGAGGTTCCATAAATCGGCCTCAGTTGTTCTGGTTTCTATGAACACCGAGTATTGCTTTAGGAACATCGATACTAGTTGTGTGAAGTTATCGATCAAGTTTTCTCCAAACCGGCGAACCATTCTAGGGCGAAGCCTGTGAGATTCTCTGCGAAGAACCGACAGTATCCTGCCTCCTTTTCATCGTCGTTGAGATGCGCTCTTGATATCGCGTGTCTGAAGGTTCGGATGTGAGCGTCAGGGTCCGAATTTCCAGAGTACTCATGGAATTTGATTTTCCCGATGGTGCTTAACTTCATCCCTGAGATTCTGTCTGTGAAGGGAGCCCTTCGGGTTTTCTCAATAGCGAGGTCGATATCTGGGGCCGCGCTTGTTGATATGTGCATAATAGCGTGTAGCCGTTTGAGTTCAGCATCGTTTTTATCGATGTATTCTTGGAATTTCCCGTTTCCCCCATCGGTCCTCGGGTCATCCCTTCGAGGAATTCCATCGGCGGTGTTGGGGAAAAATATCCAGACATAAGTTTTCTCCAGCCTCTGGATAAACCCTCGACTTCCGGACCCTTGCTCAAGAAGAAACCAGGGATCAACCCCTGCCATAGGTCCGACCCCCTTGATCGGATCGACCCTTGAAGCAAAATATAAGTTTTCCACCTAAGGGGAAACTTCCAATTTTCTGATTATGGAGGAGTTCCAATACTTGAAACCGACATCTACAACTATAAAAGGGGAACCCAAACCCTAGAATAAGGGATCGATAATTCTAGACTAAGAGATTAGGGTTTAGGTGGCTAGAACAAAGGTTCATACACCAAATCGTTGTAGTCCCCACACGAATAACTCAATAAAACATCTCTTCCAGTCTAATCTCTTGCTTTCATACAAATCTTCTTGTGTTCCGTAGTACTCAAACGACCCTACACAAAAATACCATAACAGTTTGGCGCTAAAAGGAGGGGAGTAATTCAACTACGTGATGATGGCACTAGAGGACGATACTAACCAAGCAGAGATGACCCCGAGGGAGATCGAACTCCTCAACCGGCTCGAGATCCTTCAAAGTCAGGTTATCGATCTTCACAAAGCTCGGGAAACCACACCTGGAGGTAACGAACTTCTCCTAGAAGTTCAAACCCTAAAAGACCATTTTGGAGAACAGTCCAAGCAGCTGCAACAGCGCGCCGAGAAGCTAGGCGCCATAGATGCGGAGAATCTGGTCCTCCGACAAGAAAACCAGACTCTCGGTGAAACCAGTAACAAGCGAAAGCGGTTCCGAACTAAGGTTCGGCCTATGGCTTCGCTCAACACTCCACACGACGGTGAAAGAGCGTCTCACCGACCCGTCTCCACTAACGATGAATGCAAGGGACGAGAAGCCGCTCACGATGCAACCCGAGTACCAGTGGATAGCAATTCCGATGCGGAAGACGAAGAGTATTCCCCTGATGATCCTATGATTTTGGACCCGGTTCTAGCCGCCTATCTAGAAAGAGTGGTTTCCGAAAGGTTCAGAACCATTCAATCTATGGTAGAAAGGCTCCCAGGGGTAGCTCCTCCTATTCGGAGGAGTAATCTAGGGTCCTACTCCGATACACCTTTCGTAGAGGAGATTGCCTCGGTGGAGATGCCACGCAAGTTCTCCTTCTCAAACATAAAGATGTACGAAGGTACAAGAGATCGTGACAATCACATTGCTCAGTACAAGCAACGCATGCTAGCAGTAGCAATCCACCAGGATGCACGGGAATCTACCATGTGCAAGGGATTCAGATCGACCTTGACTGGCCCTGCTCTCCACTGGTACATCAATTTTCCTACCAAGTCCATCAAGTCCTTTGCAGCTCTTAGCGACAAGTTCGTAGAGCAATTCGCTAGTAGTCGCAACTTAGAGAAAAACTCAGACGACCTCTATGAAGTCCTCCAGCATAGGAACGAACCCATTCGTTCCTACGTAGCACGCTTCAACCAAGAGAAGGTGTCTATCCCTGAGTGGAGCGCTGATACGGCTATCTCGGCCTTCAAGCGGGGTCTACTCCTGGAGGGAGATCTTTACAAGGAGCTGATCAAATACAAGTGCAGGACAATGGAGGACGTATTATCCCGTGCTTGGGCTCAAGTAAGATGGGAAGAAGATGTTGCAAGTAGGGCCAAGACCTATCCGAAATACGATCAGAAGTCCTCAAAGCCAACTAGGAACGATCGTGATGAGCCCTCTCATCCCAAGTCCGCTAGGGAGACTAGCAACCCGAGTAGGGGCAGATATCAACATCGCCCTTTGCCCAGATCCGAAGGAATGATGGTATCCACTTGGCCCGATATCTCTCATCTCGCGATATCAAAGACGGAGTTAATAGGTGTCCTGCGACAAATGGGTCCTCAAGTCAAATGGCCTCCTAAGATGAAAGCCTCAGAGTCTAACTGAAACCCCAAGTGGTGGTGCGAGTTCCATAGTGACCATGGTCACACTACGGAAGATTGCATAGCCCTGAAAATAGAAGTCGCCGAGCTTCTCAAGAAAGGCCACTTAAAGGAATTCCTCTCAGACAAGGCCAAGAACTTTCTAAATAAAGAAGGTCCTGGTCTCCCTACCGAAGCAGCTCCCGCGTTGCCGCCACAGCAAGACCAGGTGATCCATGTCATCTCAGGCGGATCGGAAGTAAGCAGAATCAGTAGTGCCGCTGCCAAGAGAAGTACTCGCAATGCCAAGAAGGGCCAAGAGGCCGAGGGTCCTAAGCGCCTACTCCTCGGAACAGACGAGATCAGCTTCACTGCAAGGGAACATGAGAGGGTCCTAGCTCCGCACCATGACGCCCTTATCATTTCACTTACCATAGCGAACTGCTTGGTCAAGCGAATACTAGTAGACAATGGAAGCTCCAGCAACATTATCTTCCATTCTGCCTACACCAACCTAGGGTTGGAACCTACGGCGCTAACTAGAAAGGCGACTCCCCTTGTAGGCTTCAGTGGATAGGTAAAGCAAACCTTAGGAGAAGTTCTTCTCCCCGTGTATGCCGAGGGGATAAATCAGCCACGAAATTCCTAGTCGTCGACTGCCCTTCATCGTATAATGTGATACTAGGAATGCCTTGGATCCACGACATGGGAGCTGTACCTTCGACTTTGCATCAAATGGTCAAGTTTCCAACTCCCTGGGGCATTAAGGCGGTCAAGGGAGATCAGGAAAATGCCAGGTCCTGCTATCAGACTACCCTAAAAGGAAAGACCCAAGTCTTATAGAAATTACAGAAGAAGCTTCCGGCCCCGCATACCGAAGAGCCGGAAGTAGAGGAGATGGATGAGGTTCCACTCGTAGAAGGGAATTTGGGTCGAAACTTGAAGATAGGCTCCAAGCTTCCAGAGGGACTAAGAAGGAGATTGGTTGACTTCTTGAGATCCAACTCGGACTGCTTCTCCTGGTCCCATGAGGACATGCCTGGAATTGATCCTGACGTCATCATGCATCAACTCAAAGTGGATCCAATGCACCCTCCTGTCAGACAGAAGAGGAGGAAGTTCGCCCCTGAAAGGGACGAGATAATCAACGAAGAGGTCAAGAATCTACTGGATGCCGGATTCATACGAGAGGTGCAATACCCGGAATGGCTAGCTAATGTAGTGGTCGTTAGGAAGAAGAATGGGAAGTGGAGAGTCTGTATCGACTTCACGGACCTTAATAAATCTTGTCCTAAAGACCCCTTCCCCTTGCATCACATCGACAAGCTAGTCGATGCAATTGCTGTTCATCAGCTGATGAGTTTATGGATGCATTCTTTGGATATAATCAGATCCTAATGCATCCTGACGACCAAGAGAAGACCTCGTTTATGACCTCAAGGGGCATCTACTGTTACAAGGTCATGCCTTTCGGATTGAAGAACGCAAGTTCGACCTACCAGAGGCTTGTCAACATGATGTTCGCCGATCAGATAGGGCAGACCATGGAGGTCTATATTGATGATGTGCTGGTGAAGTCCTTAGACGCTGAGGACCATATCTCACACCTTCAACAAGCCTTCACCACTCTCAGGAGGTACAACATGAAGCTGAACCCTTCAAAGTGCTCGTTTGGGGTAAGCTCTGGGAGGTTCCTGTGGTATATAGTGACCCACAGGGGCATCGAAGCAAACGCAGAGCAGGTGAGAGCAATCCAGGTGATACCTTCCCCTCGTAACGTCAAGGAGGTTCAAAGACTGACGGGGAGGATGGCCGCCCTGAGTAGGTTCATCTCTAGACTGTCCGACAAGTCGCATGCCTTCTTCGAAACCTTGAAGGACCCCAAGGACTTCCAGTGGAAATGTTAGCAAGCCCTATCCGATCTCAAGGCCTATCTCACTACTCCACCTCTCCTCTCAAAGTCCTTGGAAGGGGAAGTTCTATTGCTCTATCTGGCAGTATCAGAGCATGCAGTCAGTGCGGTATTGGTAAGGGAAGAAGGAAAGAAACAACTTCCTATCTACTATGTGAGCAAGTCGCTACTAGACGCGGAGACCCGCTATAGCCATCTTGAAAACTTAGCCATCGCCTTAGTTAACGCGGCTCGAAAGCTACGCCCCTACTTTCAGGCTCATCAGATCGTGGTGGTCACCTCTATCCCCATCAAAGCGGTCTTTCCCAAGCCGGAAGTGTCTGGACGATTAGCAAAATGGGCCATAGAACTAGGAGAGTACGATGTGATCTTCCGACCTGCAATGGCTATCAAATCGCAAGTCCTGCCAGATTTCGTAGCTGAATTCTCTCCTGCCATGCTTCCAGCCCTGGAATAAGAGATAAAGCTTCGTGATAGCGAAGGGGAGAAAGGCGAATGGACGCTGTACGTTGATGGGTCTAGTAACGTAAGGGGCACAGGCGTGGGATTAGTCATAACTTCCCCTACGGGGGAGTCAGCCTCAAGGGCCGTACGATGCAACTTCAAAGCAACGAACAACGAGGCTGAGTACGAAGCTCTAATAGGAGGGCTGACACTTGCCAAACAGATGGGAGGAGAGGATATCCAGGTCTTCAGCGACCCACAACTGATCATAAGCCAAGTCCAAGGAGACTACCAGGCGAAAGATTCGAGTATGATCAGGTACCTATCAGTGGCTAAGCGACTACTCGACAGGTTCCAACACTATAAGCTCACCCAGATCCCTAGGGAGCATTCCCAAGCCGACGCTATAGCTAATCTAGGGTCCGCCCTAGAAACCACGAGTAATATGAGCATCCCGCTGCTAGTACTCCAATGGCCCGCGACAGAAAAAGAGGCGGAGCCTGAGGAAGTATCCGTAGTAGATGAAGGAGAGACCTCGATGACTCCCATCACTAACCACCCGAGGTACGATATCTTGCCTGAAGATCGAGACGAAAGTCGGAAGATAAAGAGGTAAGCCGCCAGGTACTGCTTTTCCGAGGGAAAACTATACTGAAGATCTTTTTCAGGACCTTATTTACGATGTCTTACCCCTAGAGAAGCCGCCATGATACTAGAAGAACTCCACGAGGGAGAATGTGGTTCTCATTCCAATGGTCGAAGCTTAGTACTCAGAGCCAGAAGGGCTGGATACTACTGGCCAACCATGGCAAGGGATTCCCTCAAACAAGCTAAACTCTGTAGCCAATGCCAGAAGCACGCGCCAGTCTCCAATCTTCCACCGGAGAACCTCAAGTCTCTAAGCTCTCCTTGGCCCTTCCGAAAATGGGGCGTTGACATTGTGGGGAAATTCCCTATGGCACCGGGGCAAAAAATCTTCCTCCTATTCGTGACCGATTACTTCACAAAGTGGGTAGAAGCTGAAGCACTAGCCAAGATAACGTATCTCCAGATCAGGAAATTCCTATGGACAACCGTGATCACACGCTTCGGAAGCCCTCATGAGATTGTCACATACAACAGACCCCAGTTCACGAGTTACAACTTCCGAAAGTTCTGCAAGGACTAGAACATCAAGTTTTCCTATTCAGCATCACGACATCCCCAATCAAACGGTCAAGCCGAATCCACTAACAAGACGGTGGTGAATATGCTCAAGAAGCGCCTAGAAGACGCCTATGGGCGATGGGCAGAAGTGCTACATGGAGTACTCTGGGCCTATCAGACCACTCCGAAGACGGCCACCGAGGAGACTCCCTTCTCGCTTGTCTATTGTGCTGAAGCGGTAATACACACGGAGGTGCACGTAAGGACCACGGTCTCTGAATTCCTCTCCCAGGAGGAGAATAACGAGCTAATGTCCCTGAGTCTAGACCTACTCGACGAAAAGAGAGAGGCGGCCCGCCTTAGAAACGCGTCCTACCAGTTGAAAGTAGCTAAGAGCTATAACAAGAAGGTCAGATCCAGAACCTTCCAAAAAGGGGACTGGGTCCTAAGGCGAGTCTGTGACCACACAAGGGACAAATCAGCCGGAAAACTCGCTCCTGGATGGGAGAGTCCCTATAAGGTAATAGAGGTGCAAGGGACAGGTGCCTTGCACCTCAAATTCTATCACTTCTAAAGTACGGTTCCCGGATCAAATTTTATATACTACTACTATTATTATGATATATTTAAGTACACTGGTTTCCTACTCCTATGTATGCGATAACGTCTCCGGACTAAGCTTATAAAATACACTATTAGTTACGGCTAAAGAGGTTATATGAACTCCAATGTACTTAAAGGGGCATACTAGCTAGGTCAGGACCTAAGGGACCTTAGATCTTAGCAAACCCTATATACTAGTGATACTACTCACATGGGTGTACGACATATAAGGAACATGTCTGATCAACCCTATTACATTGTCTGCACTTCAGGCCCTGCGTAAAGGCTATAAGACCAAAATTTACGTGGGGACCACCGTACTAGTGCTACCCAAACCCTGCATTAAAGACGCTACGAGCTAAATACATGCGGGGGGCATGACGTACACTGCAAAGTACTGTAATTAGATGCTGACGGCTGATATGCAGGGAGCAAATGTGCGAAAAAACCGGTTAGCACCAAAATTTAATACTTATCCAGACGTGAAATTTAATACCTTTTCTGCAGAAAGGTAGAGTGCACCATTGCGATTCACGAGAGTGGCCTATACCTCCGGGTGGCAGAGTGCGGTTTCTCAATAACATATCGGTAGTGGTTCCCCCATGGGGAGCAGAATACGTTCACAAACCTCCCATAACGCATACGGCCTCAGTGTCTATGACGAACCTCGGGTTCAGTACGGCCTCATGCTCTATATAACAACCTCCGGGTTCAGTACAGCCTGAGGGTCTATAAAAGAGCCGTCGGGTTCAATACAGCCTCCGGGTCTGTAAGGAATCTCCGGGTTCAAGATCACCTAAGGGTTGATCAAGGATCTTCGGGTCTTACTGATCTTCAGATCTAATAAGAACCTCAGGCTTAAAGGATCTTTGAATCCAAATACCAACCTTCGGGTTTGCCAAGGACCTCAGGGTTCAAAAGCATCAACCTCCGGGTTCGAGGTATCCATCGGGTTTAGTCACGGTCCCCAGATCTAAAGATTAAACCCCAATACTCAGAAGCCTCAGGGTTCAATGAGAAAACCTTCGGTTCAATAAAACGTTCTGCGGGCCTAGGTAAAGAACCTTAGGGTTCAAGGCCTTAAGAACTTCCGGGTTCTAGGGCTCAAGAACCCCAGGGTTCAAACCAAGCTAGAACTCTCGGGTTCTAAGGAAGGATCTTTCATTCCAAAACTAAAACTCATGTTTTTTTAATAATGGATTATAAGGTCTAACGCTTCTCTAATTATTTCAGGGCTCAATCAGTTTACTAACAGGATCCAGATCCTAGACACTGATATTCTTCCAAGGGGTCAACCCTTACAAGGGTCCGGTCCTTACGAGGTTTCAGCCCTTCTAAGGGTCCATCCCTTCCCACGAATCTAAGCGTCTACCTAGATGTCCTTGCATTCTGGAGATACAAAGTTTGCTCCCCAAGGTCTAGACCCCTAGGCTGTCGACGCAGTAAGAAGATCCTAATCCTAGATCCCACAATTCCGCCCAGGAGATTATGCTCCTTCCAAAGAGACCTGTGCTCAGAGGTCCTATGAACCGTTCTGATCAAGAGATAGTGCCGGAGAGTTACGAAGGTGTGAATCCAAGAAGCGAACACAACAAAAAAGGCGAAAACGATAAGTATTATTATTATGTTATCAAAAGTCCTTATTTGGCTACAAAATCATCAAAGTCCGGGGAAAGAAGCTACAATATAAAATAAATCATAAGTAGTGAAAACACTTCAAGGCTTCGGGTGATGCGGTGCCGGAGGAAAAGCGTCAAGTCCACCTCTCCCATTTGCCGAACCCCGAACAGGCCCTCCGATAGGTCCCCCAGCGGTTGATATTCCTCTTCGACCATTCCTTCACAAGCTCCCAATGAGCTTGCTCACGGACCGCTGCACGGTCAAAGCTTGATGAGTTATCACCTCTCGAAACAATCTGCTACCTCCCGCATTCCTTAGGGTCGAGGAAGTCACAAACGAGGAAACAAAGGAAGGCGACGCATAGGACCGTCTCGTCTGAGAGTTGGCCTTACAATATTCATTATACACCGATGATATCGACGCCCTAGGGATCCCACCTAAAAGACAGCACGGCGGAGGGTTAAGATCGTGTCATATCTATTTAAGAGAAAGAAATGCTGTCTTACCCCAAATGCGGCTGTGGCGTAAAGACATCTGGCTCATCAGAAATAGAATCCAACGAAATCGCTTTGGAATGCCTTTCGCCAACTTTACCAAAACCTCGCCAGCAGGGAATACCGGCCGGAAGACCTTTGCAAAAACGTTACATAAGGCGGGGTGGTGACAGGAGATCTATCTTAATGAAAACAAAGAAAGGCATACCAATGGATCACCAAAAGAGAGGATAGCGCGGAGCATCATTGATCTTCATAAACACATATCTCCTGTTCCAGAAATCATTTGAAGGAAAACTCCCCCCGGACGCCCCTAGGAGGTTCGTCTACCAAAGGTTCGCCATCTCGAGACCAGATTTGGTAGAAACCCTTCTTGCTCGATAGGGGAAGGAAGGAGTAGGAGTACAAAATTTCAGGTAGTCCAAAGGGGATACTGTGAAATTCACCCAACACCTGAATGGCCATTAAGGTACGCCACGTTGCCGGCGTGAGCTGCGAAGGAGAGAAACCAAAGTAAGACGCTACTTCCGCGATTAGGAAGGAATGTCCCCTCTGAAGCCTGCTTCTAGTTACGCTTCGAAGATAGCTATCTCATCAGTACCGCCATCGGAAGCTCGTTCAAATTCGCCCGCACATCGTAGTTCCACCGAGTCAGGAAGAGAATACCTCCTGCGCGTTCCAATCAGATCTTCTTGCATGATGTCCGATCTCGGACCATCCTTGTCCTCATCACTAAAAGAACGAAAGAGACGCTGCCGGAAAGGAGCCATAGGAGCATCTTCGCTACCCACCCTCGAAGACGTTCCTGGAGTCAGAATGGGCGAGGAAAAGGGATCACCAAAAAGGTATCGAGGCCTAGCATGACCGCCAACATTGGAAGCTGGGATCGCTCCTAAGGGGGTCTGATCGTTAAACATCTTCCTCAAGCAAGGATGGTGGTTCTAACTCGTGTCTATATAATTCAAGGACGCCGGAGCATTCGTATATATATCCATAAGTATTTTCCATTTAACCACAAAAGGGGAAAGGAAGATGGACTAAAAAATGTTCATCAAGAGAAAGAAGGAAGGAAGGAAAAATCGGAAAATCTCCTATAATCTTTTTTCGGAAAATTTCCAAAATCGTGCTAAGAAGATCTTGCCGTCAAAAACTTTCGGCGTGGCAGCTAGGGTTTCTCCTTATTTCCTTTTTTACGATAAGGAGCCCGTTCTACAGCGTAGATCGTACCCTGCTAGATTGTCTCAATCACCAACAAAGGTCCTGGCCTGATTCATTGCAAGAAGACAAGGTGCCTAAGGAAGACTTCGTCGTAAGAGAAAACTATCAAGGTCCAAGAGCACACGTTATCCCTTGATTTCCACGAGCAAATCAAGGAATAAGGGGCAAACTGTTGGAGAAAAATATCCAGACATAAGTTTTCTCCAGCCTCCGGATAGGCCCTCGACTTCCGGACCCTTGCTCAAAAAGAAACCAGGGATCAACCCCTGCCATAGGCCCGACCCCCTTGATCGGATCGACCCTTGAAGCAAAATAGAAGTTTTCCGCCTAAGGGAAAACTTCCATTTAACCGATTATGGAAGAGTTCTATTACTTGAAGCCGACATCTACAACTATAAAAGGGGAGCCCAAAGCTTAGAATAAGGGATCGACAATTCTAGACTAAGAGATTATGGTTTAGGTGGCTAGAACAAAGGTTTATACACCAAATCGTTGTAGTCCCCACACGAATAACTCAATAAAACATCTCTTCTAGTCTAATCTCTTGCTTTCATACAAATCTTCTAGTATTCCGTAGTACTCAAACGACCTTACACAAAAATACCATAACAGGCGGTGGGAGAAAAGTGCGGTGCTTCGCTTCATCTGCTTTCGTCGGGACCTGTACCAGGTAGCTCAAATTCTTCTGTCGTCGTGTGATGGACTCTGGAAGTTCGTGGGTTAGATGGCGGGGTCTCGAATCGAACTCCGTCGGTTCTTTCGGTGACGCCATTGCAGGTACGAAGGGGTGTGTTCAGGGACCCTTGGGTCCCTAGTGGGTCCTCTCCGGCTCCATTGAAACTTAGATTCCGGTGGATCGAGCTAGTGTACGGATTGTTAAGCGAGTTATCTCTGGCATAATGTCCTGATCGGGCCCTCGAGAAGCCGGGGTCCAAAAGGCTCCGCCGTTAGATGGTCGAGGCGGCGGATTCGTCTGAGATCTGATCTCGTTTTGAGTGTTAGCTCGATGTTCGGCAAACTCCCTTTCGGTTTGTTCTAGTCTAGTCGTAATCATTCGATGAGCGATCTCTTG
Organism: Raphanus sativus; assembly: GCF_000801105.2. Lineage (NCBI taxonomy): Eukaryota > Viridiplantae > Streptophyta > Magnoliopsida > Brassicales > Brassicaceae > Raphanus > Raphanus sativus. The sequence continues at coordinate 18,339,320 of NC_079518.1, forward strand.
TTCTTGAGCTTTGTCTAGGAGAGTTCGAACCATGCCTCGGAGCTCTGCGACTTCCTCCCTTTCCTGGGTTATTTGTATGGGGGAAATCGGTCTTATTGGTTGAGAGTCAACGAACTGTCTATCGGAGACCTATCTCCAGCTCGACTCCAGACTCGGGTTCTGGATCGCTCGGGAGCCGTGACCCCGGCTGAAGGAGCTTGCGAGATCTGAGTCGGATCGTTGATCCCGCTCATGTTAGCTGATTCGATCGGTAGGTTGGTCCTTTGCTGAACTCATTCGGATTGGCGTTGTCTGTTCTTTGTTGAGGGATTCCGGATTGATTTGGATCCATAGTCGTGCTTAGAAAACCTAGATCGGGTTTTTAGCAAGGAAGTTTTTCGTTTATCTTCCCCACAATCGGCACCAAAATGTAGAACCTAAAATCTACACTCAGTATTTTGTAGAGTTTGTAAAGTAAACTAGGGAAGTGACAAAAGATTTCGGCAACGATATCCTTAGAACACAACGATGTAATCAGAATTCGGTTGACAAAAATAGACTTTTATTGATTAAGAGGTCGATTACAAGGAATAACAAAGAGATTGACTATAACAAGGAGATCGATCAATATCAAGATCTAAAACGAAGTGAGAAAGGTGAAAATATGTGGTGTGCTCTCTCTCTAGGGTTTTCGCTGTCCTTTTAGCATGATCTCTTCTCCCTTTTATAAGCTCGACTCCGCTATTCTTGCAACTGTCTCCGCGACCTTCTCGACTTCGGCGACCTCCTTTTCTACTTCGTTGACGTTGCTATGGTTCTTGTTCTTTTACGGCCCATTAAATATAGCCCATTTAGCCTATGTCCAAAATTGGGTCCAACACTTCTGATCCTGGAGTTAAGATTGCAGTCATAGGGACAATTCGTCTTAATGACTCTCTGATCCTACAGAATGTTCTTTATCTCCAGGATTTTAGATTGAATCTGATGAGTGTAGGCCAGCTTACTAAGGATTTGGATTATAGAGTTCTCTTTGATCCGGATGCTTGTATGATACAAGATCATATATATCAGGGCACTGATGATTGGGAGGGGTGATCAGATGTTACATGCAGTGGACATAGCAGGATCAGATGTTCTTCATCAACAGTTTGCTTCTTGTTCAAACGTTGTGATTGATGCCAACCTTTGGCACAATCGTTTAGGTCATCAATATATCTCAAAAGAAAATTCTGTTATAGATGTTCTTGGCTTCAAACAAAGAAATAAATAATCTTTTCACTGTGTTATCTGACCTCTTGCAAAACAAAAAACGATTGCCTTATAATCTTAAGAACAATATCTTTGATAATGCCTTCGATCTTTTGCATATAGATGTATGGGGACCATTCTCTGTGACTACAGTTGAGGGCAGATATGTTTTACTATCATCGATGATCATACACGTGTGACTTGGGTTTATCGTCTTCGCACAAAAGATGAAGTCTTGACAGTCTTCCCTGAGTTTCTTCAGATGCATATAGATGTATGGGGACCATTCTCTGTGACTACAGTTGAGGGCTTCAGATACTTTTTGACTATCATCTATGATAATACACGTGTGACTTGGGTTTATCCTCTTCGCACAAAAGATGAAGTCTTGACAGTCTTCCTTGAGTTTCTTCAGATGCTTCATACACAGTATAAGGCAGTTGTAAAGGCAGTACGATCAGATAATGCTCTAGAACTGAAATTTGTTGATCTCTTCAAGAAGAAAGACATTGTGGCCTATCATTCAGGTCCAGAGACTCCGGAACAAAACTCTGTAGTCGAGAGGAAACATCAGCACATATTGAACGTTGCTCGTGCTTTGGTGTTCCAATCTCATGCTCCTCTCGAACTTTGGGGTGACTGTATACTTACTGCTGTATTCATCATCAACCGACTTCCTACTCCTTTACTTCAGGACAAGTTTCCTTATGAGGTTCTAACTCGGAAGAAAGTCGATTATGATGAACTCAAAGTGTTTGGTTGTCTAGCTTATTGTTCAACCTCACATAGCTTCTATGTTTTACTTTGCTATGTCTGAGTAATCCACCTTGTCAGGTTTAGGGTTCAAATAGGATATGGGGGATTAGCCCAAAATATGGAATTGCTAAGTTTCTAGAGATATTCATCATGAGATTTGTGTTTAATATTTGTTTCTAGCATAGCTAACTAGAACCTTGAACTTAGGATAGTAGGCGCAAGCAGAAGTCTGGTCTTCTACCTGAATAGATTCTTTGAGCTAGGATTACTAGATACGTACGGAAGTTGGTATAAGAAGACTAATGAACATTGTTCAACCCGATCTTAAATATTCTCTAGAAGCGTATCGATAGATAGTCAAATAGACTAATCGATCGACGCGGTGAAAGGTGTATCGATCGATACTCCTATAAATTCATGGATCGACACTTTCTTCAGACTAACAAGCGGAAGCTGAAGTTTGAAAATCTAGACAATAGATAGTCTAAAAATACGGAAGTTGATCTACTATTGCTTTTGTTGAGTTCTTATATATCATGCATGCATCATAGTATCCATACCTCTATAATCCTGAAATCCTGAATAGAAACCCTAGGCTTAACTCTTTATTAGTATTGTCTTAACCCAATCAACTCATCTGAATAATTACTTGTTCATCGTTGTTTGCTTTAATTAATCATATTCGACCTAGCTTAATCACTTCTTTTAGGATTTATTGTGTGCCCGAAATCTCTGTGGATTTGATCCCTAAGTATTACAACTGATCTTATTTGAGAGAGTAATTCACTCTTTAAGATAATTTAAGTGAGTTCAATTTGGCGCCGTTACTCGGGAGCTTTGTTCACCCTTAGAACATGTTTAGTCTGATTTCATTTAGGTTTTCTTTAATTTGAAAAAGTGCTAAAAAAATTTCTTGTCTTTTAGGTGCATGCCCAGCAGTACCAAAAGCAACATAAAATCACCACAACTCTCATCAGATCCCGCACTATCTACAAGGAGAAACGTTCTGCATTGATCGACAATAGCACTCAATAGTTGACTGATTTTTGCACATCTACGTCGACCGTCATTCGCATAAGCAAATCGACCGACACTCGCCCATCACTGTCGACCGAATCTACTCTTTGTTGGGGTCAAAAACCGTCGTTACGAAGTTAGTATCGAAACATTCGATAAAATAAATTTTATTTTATTTTTACGAAAGGAAATCGTAAAAATAAAATATCTTGTGAAAAGTTCCGCATATTAAACAAAGTTCTCGTCAAAACGCGATCGTCGAAGATAACAAAGGAATCGTCGAAACACGAGAATAGGAACTTGATAATCGCAGGATCATACGAAGCTTGGTCGCTATGACGATCGAGCTCATACGAAGCTCGGTCGCTATAGCGACCGAGCTCACCCACAAGCTCGGTCGCTATAGCGACCAAGCTCGAGAACAAACTCGGTTGCTATAGCGACCGGGCTGCAGACCAAGTTCGGTCGCTACAGCGAGGGAGTATCCGTGCATCGATCATTTTCCAAAACGTCCAAAGTCTTCTGAAATGACGATACGACATAAAACTATGCATTCTCGACTATCCGTATATCCGTTCTCCGCGACCCACGACTATCCGTTTCTTGATCTCTCGATCAAATGGAATCGTCCGTTTGGTTTACGATAAAACCGCGGAAACTTAACCTTATCGGAAAAATCGTAAAAAAGTCTCGAATCAAAAATACGGCCCAAAAGAGGTCCTAAACTTGATTCGAGGCCCACTTGCGTTTTCTTAAAAACCCATAGACCTTATGACGGTTTATGCTTGGTGGATAAGCATCAGTTTCCGAGGAAAAAATGGAAACTTTCCGCAGATAATCATGAAGATCGGAAAAAATGGAATATTCCCATTTTTCGACTATGACGGCTTAAGAGCAAAAGGGGGAAGCGTAAACCGACTTTGGAGGGAGTATATAAGGAGTTCAAGGCGAGAGGCATAGAGGCATCACTTTTTCCAGAGAAACTTAGCACTTAGAGCAATTTAGGCAACTTTCCGTTTTTGTTTTCGAGCTGCGACTCAATTAGGTTTAGCCACCTTCGGGTATTTGAACTAGGGATCTCGCCGACAGCTCTCTTAGCCGAAGCACGTTACCTTGTTGTTGTTACGCTCATACGCAGATTCAGAATAAAATCCTTCTTGCTCTCTTTTTACGATTTTTATTTTTATTTTCCGTTATTGTCGTATTCTGATTGCTTGACGTGTGGTTTCTCAGAAATCCGGGACCTTCTGGAAAATTAGGGTTTTCCTAGTTTCCTTATTTATACGAAATATTGATGGTGCGAATTTCGGTTCCCACAGTTTGGCGCTAGAAGGAGGGGGGGAACGGATCAATCTTACCCGCAAAAACCGCTCAACAATCAGACGCAAGATGGTAATCTCAGACGAGATCTTGTTCATGGAGGGAGCAGCGGCCGAACAGGGTGGACCTCGCGACGACCTCCTGGTAATCGAGCTGACGATCCACGACATCGACGTCGCGAGAGTACTGGTCGACACCGGAAGCTCGGTTAACATCATCTTCAAAGAAACTCTCGCAAAGATGCAGATCGATCCGTCGCAAATCACGGAAGATGCCAGCCCGCTGGTAGGGCTTTCAGGAGAACCCACCATCGCTTCGGGGACGATCAGTTTCGCAGTCAAAGCCGGAACGGCAGAAAAACTGACGGAATTCCTAGTAGTGGATCTCCCGGCATCATACAACGCGATCATGGGCACTCCCTGGATAAATTCCATGAGAGCAGTTCCATCGACATATCATCTGTGCCTTAAATTTCCGACCTGCCACAGGATCGAAACAATATGGAGAAATCCCAGAGTATCGCGGATATGTCTCGCTGCAGAACTCAAGCGCAAGAGGTCCAATCTCGACACCGCTCCCAAGAGAACTAAGGAAACGATTTCAGACGAAGACACACATGATTTGGCTGAACTCTTCTGGCAATCTCGAAGGGCTGATGCCCTAGAAGAAAAACGCGAACCAACCTGTGAACCCGTAATTACGGTTTGTCTCGATGAAGCATTCCCAGAACGGTGTGTCGAAATCGGAGCCAATCTCCGCGAGCCCTTGAAGACAAAACTCGTAGCCTGTCTTAAGAAAAATCTTAACACATTCGCATGGACTGCGGAGGACATGCCAGGAATTGACATTAACATTACCTGCCATGAACTAAATACCGATCTGACGTTCAAACCAATCAAGCAGAAAAGGTGAAAGCTAGGCCCCGAACGAGCAACCGCAGTCAACGAAGAAGTCGAAAAACTTCTTACGGTGGGGTCCATAACGGAAGTCCGTTATCCCGATTGGCTTGCAAATCCCGTCGTGGTCAAAAAGAAGAACTGAAAATGGCGAGTTTGCGTTGAGTTTACCGATCTCAATAAAGCATGCCCGAAAGATAGTTTCCCACTACCGCACATCGACCGGCTGGTCGAAGCAACTGCAGGAAATGAACTCTTATCTTTCATGGACGCATTCTCAGGGTACAATCAGATTATGATGAATCCCGATGACCGCGAGAAAACAGCGTTCATTACGGATCGCGGAACTTATTGCTACAAAGTAATGCCTTTTGGCCTTAAGAACGCCGGCGCAACATATCAACGACTTGTCAATCGAATGTTCGCCGATCAACTCGGAAAACGATGGAGGTTTACATTGATGACATGCTCGTCAAATCCCTCCACGCTAACGACCATGTCGACCATCTTGAGGAATGCTTCGCTCGGCTGAATTCACATAACATGAAACTTAACCCGGCCAAATGCAGATTCGCCGTAGCATCGGGAGAGTTCCTCGGATACCTGGTAACTTACCGCGGGATAGAAGCCAACCCAAAACAGATCGATGCACTCATCGGGATGGCCTCTCCCAAAAACAAGCGAGAAGTACAAAGATTGACCGGGAGGGTCGCAGAACTCAATCGGTTTATATCCCGGTCAACGGATAAATGCTTACCCTTCTACGACGTCCTGCGGGGAAACAAAAAATTCGAATGGTCGGATGAATGCGAAGACGCTTTCAAACAGCTAAAGCATTATCTGGCGACTCCTCCAGTTCTCGCAAAACACGTAGAAGGGGAACCTCTATTCCTGTACATAGCAGTATCGGCAACGGCCGTTAGAGGCGTCCTGATACGAGAAGAATGTGGGGATCAGAAACCCATATTCTACGTAAGCAAGACGCTTCTGGACGCCGAAACCCGTTATCCCCTGATGGAAAAATTAGCATACGCAGTCGTAATATTGGCGCGGAAGCTTCGACCTTATTTTCAATCCCACACCATCGTCATCCTTACAACATTCCCCATCCAAACTATCTTGCATAGTCCGAGCCAGTCGGGAAGGTTAGCCAAATGGGCCGTCGAACTCAGCGAGTACGATATAGACTATCGCCCCAGAACGAGTGCAAAGTCTCAAGTACTCGCGGATTTCTTGGTTGAGTTGCCAACCAAAGCCGTAACTAACAAAGAGCCTAACTCAACTTGGCTCCTCCACGTCGACGGATCGTCATCAAAACAAGGATCCGGGATCAGCATCCGTTTAACATCGCCGACCGGAGATATCCTCGAACAATCGCTTAGATTAGAGTTCCACGCCTCGAATAACGAGGCAGAGTACGAGGCCCTTATCGCGGGATTACGATTAGCCCACGGTTTGAAGATACAAAATATCCACGCTTACTGCGACTCTCAACTCGTTGCGAGCCAGTATAGCGGGGAATACGAAGCCAGGGACGAAAGGATGGAAGCATACCTCAAACTAGTTCAAAACTTATCCCAGGACTTTGATTCTTTCGCCCTGACCAGAATTCCTTGCTCCGAGAATACGCAGGCAGACGTGCTCGCAGCCCTGGCCTCGAGTTCAGATCTGAGACTTAAAAGAGTAATCCCGGTAGAGTTCATTGAACATCCGAGCATTGTACCCCCCGTCATCATCAATCTTATTCAAGATGATAACGAGGAAGAAATCGCAGTCGAATCAGAAGAAACGCCAGAACAAAACGAATATGGCTGTGATACGCCATGGCTAGAGGCGATACGAGCGTATATCATCGACGGAAAATTACCTCCCGAGAAGTGGGCAGCTCGAAAAGTCTGAACCCAAGCCGCCCGTTATGTAACGGTTGACGGAGAAATTTACAAATGGAAATTCTCTGGACCACTCATGACTTGTTTAGAAGGACATAAGGCTCTAAAGGTAATGGAAGAAGTTCACTCTGGTTCCTGCGGAAATCATTCCGGCGGAAGGTCGTTCGCCGTGAAAATAAAACGCCACGGGTATTACTGGCCAACGATGATCAGAGACTGTGAAAAATTCACACGAAAATGTGAAAAGTGCCAAAGGCATGCTCCAACTATTCGACAACCTGCGGAAGAACTCTCCTCCATTACGTCGCCATACCCCTTCATGCGCTGGGCTATGGATATCGTAGGACCTCTTCACAAATCCAAGCAAAAACGCTTTCTGCTGGTCCTCACAGATTTCTTTTCGAAATGGGTAGAAGCCGAATCATACGCAAGTATAAAGGACGCACAAGTCGAAAATTTCGTATGGAAAAACATTATCTGCAGGCACGGAATCCTATACGAGATAGTAACGGATAACAGATCCCAGTTCATCTCTACCCGCTTCGAAGCATTTTGCGAAAAATGGAAGATACGATTAAACAAATCAACTCCCAGATATCCGCAATGCAACGGGCAGGCAGAAACAATCAATAAGACCATCCTCGACAGACTTAAGAAACGCCTGGACGAAAAGAAAGGGAGATGGGCGGAGGAACTCGAAGGAGTCCTTTGGTCACACCGCACAACTCCGAGACGAGGAACGGGAGAAACACCCTACGCCCTCGTGTACGGCACCGAATACATGATTCCGCGGAAGTCGAATTTCCCGGGATCCGTAGACGGCTTCTCCTAGAACGGGAAGAAATAAACAATGCCATGCTGTTGGATAACCTCGATCTCATCAACGAACAACGGGATCGAGCCCTAGCCCGAATCCAAAACTATCAACATGCAGCCGCAAAATACTATAACTCCAACGTCCGAAATTGTCGATTTCACGTAGGAGACTTAGTTCTGCACAAAGCTTTCCAGAACACTGCTGAACGAAACGCAGGAAAGCTAAGAGCCAACTGGGAAGGACCATATAAGATTATAAAAGTCGTCCGGCCTGGTTCCTACGAAATCGAAAACATGCAAGGTGTGAAAATCCCAAGAACTTGATCATCATGCATCTCAAAAAATACTATCACTAAAACATCGCGATCAAAGAACTACGAGGTGGCTTGATCCCCGAAAATGGGTACGTAGGCAACTCGCTAACCGGCGGGTTCAGCTATCCTCCCCAATTAAAAAGGGGGGGGGAGCGGGGTGCGTATATTCGTATACTCCCACGACTGTCAAAATTTTACGGAAACTCCGGATTTTCAAAACTCTTCAACAACGATTATCACATCCAGAAATCGTCACTCATCTAAACTACACTATTAAAAAGCCCGTAACTCTTTTATGGCATAAGAAAAATCCGTTCACCACACTGCGAGACGTCGCTTCATGCCCGAATAGATTTTTTCTCGTAAAAACTTTTAAAAATAAAACGCCTATAGAACGGCACCATGTCTTTGTTGCTGATCACAACAAATGAACTCTAACGTCCTAAACAGACAAGCCACCTAAGGGTAGGCTCCCTTACATCCGACCAGGATACCATAGCGCGCTATACAAGAAAATCGAAATTTCTTCTGAGCGCTTCGTAAAGGAAGTAGCTCCAACTCGTATCCAGACAAATCATAATAAGCCGATAACACTTTGCGGATTTTAAAAACGGTACGAGTCAGGTTAAAATCGCAAACAGGCAAAATGAGAGCCGATTTGTCATTGCAAAGCCTCAGTCCGAACGTAAACCTAGGTCTTGCCCTAAACCCAGTCTTGCTGGTACCTAACATCTCATAGGCATAGTATCGACACCTGATACGAGATCCCAAAAGTTGTCTCTTCACTAAAATTCGTCTGTTTTACGAACCTCCGCGGAAATTCATAAACTGCAGAAAAACTCGCTCTGAACACGCGATAAATATGGTGATAATCTGAGAAGTAGGAATGAGACGACAACTCATACCCTATCTCTCAAACTTTGACATACGGAAGTTCACATAAATATGCAAATCCGAATTTTCATTAATTAAAAACCGCAACGCGGTAGGATTCAAAGCCACAAGTGGCCAGTCCCGAAGATAAAAACACGGCCTTAAAAGGCCGGAACAAACACAAACTCATAAAACGCTTAAACCAAAAGACCACAACCTTAAACCTAGACGTCCCCTTCACCTGCCTCACTCGCAGCCTCTTCATCACCATCTTCTCCAGTCACCGAACCGGGCTTCTCGGCATCCTCCGCAGATCGCTCCAAGACGCACTCAGATCGCAGATCAGACAGCAGAAGCTCGAAAGTCCTGTCCACGGATCCCAACTCGGACCTGCGGGCCGACAAGCTATCTTCCTCAGACTGAAGAGACAAAGAGGGATCGTCTTTAAGCGCATGAATAACCGCCATCCCACCACCAATGCTCGCTGAGATCAGATCCCTGCGGTAAACAAGCTCTAAGGAGCTCAGGATCTCAGCAAAACCCGCCAAACGGGACTGGAACCCGGCACGCAAAGCAGTCATGGCGTCATCCGCACTGCGACGCATCAGGCCCTCCCTAGTCTCGATCTGGTGCTGGAGTCGACGAACCTCCGAAGCCTTTGCCTTCCTGGTTTTCTTCTCCTTGATCAAAGCACTCGCGGTTTTCTCAAGATCTCTCTCAAGCTCGCCGACCTGCCCCTCAAGCCTAGACACCTTAGCAGTGCAGGAGTCCGTCAACGCCGTCATTGTACTTTGGACTTCGGATAGTTGGCCCTGCGCTTCTCCGAGCTCCCTGGCAAGCGGGCGGCCTCAGTACTGCAATCCCCAATCATCACGTCGATCAGAGATATGAACTGTGGGGAGAAAAGTCGTGTTAATAAGCATAAAATCAAAACGGAAGGACAAGTTAAAATCTGAACAACATACCTTTCCGCGTAGAACAGGTGCAATACACAATCCCTCCGGCAGCGGAGGACCTCCCTCGACAGGTGCCACACACTTCCTCTTCCGAGACCGAGAGACCGGGATAGCACTTGCCGCTCGCAACCATAGAACGATCTCCTTCTTGGCAGGAGGAACGGGTTCAACAGCCTCCTCCTTGTCTTCAACGATGATCGGAACGGACAACGATCCCAGAGCCTGGGATGGAACTTCTAGAGACAGCATCTCGAAGCGCCCTTCGATCTCGGGAAAAATTGGAACCTTCGAACCGAAAGCTGGGCGTCCGTCGCGGCAGGAGAGGATGATTTCTCTTCAGTGGTCTGGGTGATTTCCTTCTCGGCCTTGCGACGAGCCATCCTCTCGCGGAACGAAAGGAAGCCACCAACACAAGTAGGCTCAGGTGCAGATCCATCAACTGGGGCCGGCGGAGCTTCAACCATTTCAGCATCTGAGTTCATCTTGCCATCTTGAGAGGAAGACATCTTGAGAGAGAATTTGAGAGAAAGAAAAGAGAGGAGGTGTGAAAGAAATGAAGGAGAAAAACTCAATACTTATAAGATTGTGGTTGCATACTATTCAAAAAAAAAAAAAAATTCGTATACTTTTACGAATTTACGAATACAAACTTCGTCAAAAGAAACGACTATCTTGTCCGATTCACCTAAACATACGTTTGAATCTTCCGACGATTCTAACGTACTGGGGGGCTAACTGTTGGGGTCAAAAACCGTCGTTACGAAGTTAGTATCGAAACATTCGATAAAATAAATTTTATTTTATTTTTACGAAAGAAAATCGTAAAAATAAAATATCTTGTGAAAAGTTCCGCAGATTAAACAAAGTTCTCGTCAAAACGCGATCGTCGAAGATAACAAAAGAATCGTCGAAACACGAGAATAGGAACTTGATAATCGCAGGATCATACGAAGCTTGGTCGCTATGACGATCGAGCTCATACGCAAGCTCGGTCGCTATAGCGACCGAGTTCATACGCAAGCTCGGTCACTATAGCGACCGAGCTCATATAGCGACCGAGCTCATACGCAAGCTCGGTCGCTATAACGACCAAGATCGGGAACAAGCTCGGTCGCATTAGCGACCAATCTCCATACGAAGCTTGGTCGCTATAGCGAGCTGCGGACCAAGTTCGGTCGCTATAGCGAGCGAGTATCCGTGCATCAATCATTTTCCGAAACGTCCAAAGTCTTCCAAAACGACGATACGACATAAAACTATGCATTCTCGACTATCCGTATATCCGTTCTCCTCGACCCACGACTATCCGTTTCTTGATCTCTCGATCAAATGGAATCGTCCGTTTGGTTTACGATAAAACCGCGGAAACTTAACCGTATCCTAAAAATCATAAAAAGTCTCGAATCAAAAATACGGCCAAAAAGAGGTCCTAAACTTGATTCGAGACCCACTTGCGATTTCTTAAAAACCCATAAACCTTATGACGGTTTATGCTTGGTGGATAAGCATCAGTTTCCGCGGAAAAAATGGAAACTTTCTGCAGATAATCATGAAGATCGGAAAAAATGGAATATTCCCATTTTTTGACTATGACGGCTTAAGGGCAAATGGGGGAAGCGTAAACCGACCTTGGAGGGAGTATATAAGGAGTTCAAGGCGAGAGGCATAGAGGCATCACTTTTTCCAGAGCAACTTAGCACTTAGAGCAATTTAGGCAACTTTCCGTTTTTGTTTTCGAGCTGCGACTCAATTAGGTTTAGCCACCTTCGTGTATTAGAACTAGGGATCTCGCCGACAGCTCTCATAGCCGAAGCACGTTACGTTGTTGTTGTTACGCTTATATGCAGATTCGGAATAAAATCTTTCTTGCTCTCTTTTTACGATTTTTATTTTTTATTTTCTGTTATTGTCGTGTTCTGATTGCTTGACGTGTGGTTTCTCAGAAATCCGGGACCTTCTGGGAAATTAGGGTTTTCCTAGTTTCCTTATTTATACGAAATATTGACGGTGCGAATTTCGGTTCCCACACTCTTTCGTCGACCGACACCACCCACCCGATATTGATCGATACCACATCGATTACATCAATAGATACTCAGCCGCTAGATATGGTTGCAACACTTATTCTCATATAGGACGAGAATGGAAACATGCATGACCAAGATGATCATCTGCATAGTGCATCATGTCTTAGGATAGATGATGATGGGGCTGTAATCCCGATCCCAGATATTTTTCAAATGTCAGAGCTGTCGTTCAAATGTCAACAGATATTTTTCTTAAAAAGATCAGGAACTAATAAAAAAGAAGGGAGGGAATAAACCACCATGAGATATTGTGCATTTAAACAGTTATCCTTTTTTTAGAAGAATATATGTATGTAATTAATTCAGAACAAAATGTAAAGACTGGCACATATATAAATAAGTATTCTCCTATACTCATAGATTAATAATATTCCTTCAATCCAATCTTTTATCCAAACAGCTTGATAGATAAAAAATGAATAATTGTTCTTTTGTTTTTCTTTTAACTATTTTCTTATTTGTTGAACTGAACAGAGCTGTGTGTCACAAAAATACTCTAGCATTTCAAAACAACCTAGCTAAGAGTCATAGCACTCTCGAAGTCCACTGCAAATCTAGAGATAACGATCTAGGCGTCCACCTTGTAAAATTCAATGATCCTGCATACACGTTTAGGTTCGGCGATAATATATTCATAAGGACAAAATGGGATTGTGATCTACGACAAGGGCCTAAAATGGAGTATTCCCAAAGCTTTAGAGCCTATGATGGAGGAGCCATTCGTAAATGCAACGAAACAGACACATGGATTTCCAAAGATGATGGTATTTACTTGTGGGTAAATGGTAAACCAGTGGGAAATAAAATTGATTGGATTAAAAAATAAAAATAATAGCTAGTAAGCTGATTGTTAATTTCGTTTAGTGAGTTAAATAAAAATCATCTTTTGATTTGGGATAAAATATATTAATAAAATATTTCTTCTTTTGAGATTTATTCCATAATGTTCAACCATGTTATGGAATTAAAAATGGAGAAAACCACCAATATAATTCTGAACATCTTAAAAAGGACAAAAAACTTTAACTCATATATGAGTAATTTAAATCTCCAACTTTTGAATAGGCCTGGGCATTAGGGTCTTAATCGGATTTCGGTTTTATCCAATCGGATTTATCAAAATCAGCCCCATTCGGATTATTTGAAAGTTCGGTTCGGGACTGGTTCGGGTTCTATCGGGTTCGGGTCGGGGTTAGTAAATCTTCAAAGAACCGGTAAACCCAATGTACTTTCTGATTCGGGTCCCAATCGGTTCTTCGGTTCAAAAATATCTGATTTGTACCTACTTTGTATTTGTTTTGGTTTTTAAATACCAAATTTGTACCTTTTTGTAACTCTAAAACATAAGTAAAATCGATTTAAAAATAAGAAAGGAACATCAACCATTATCATTTAAAATCACGAAAAGAAAACATAATTATTGATAAAAAGAAAACCAAATAAATGAAATCATAAAACGAACACCATGACCTCATGAAATGAGAAACATTGTTTAATGAAAACAAAATCTAAATCTAAATATTTCAAAATTCAACAGCCACCTTTAACCATCAACGTTTATGTAATAGAACTACCAACTTTTATGTAATAGATAAATATTTCAGATGCTCAACATATCTTATTGTATTTTGAATACATATTAGGAATTGAGATCATGTTTGGTATAATATCTTTCTGAGGTTTTGAATGTTTCGGGTTCTATCGGATATCCATTTAGATTCGGGTTCGGTTCGAATAATATCCATAACCCGAAATACCAAAAAACAAGACCCATTCGGTATTTATGTCGGGTTCGGATCGGTTCGTTACCGGATCGGATTCAGTTCGGATTTTCGGGTTCGGTTTATTTGCCCAGCCCTACTTTTGAATATATGCCATTTTTATCTTGTTTTTACGTCGACTCAACAAATTTAACTTAACAAAAATCAACTGTTAACTTTGATAAATAAACATTTAACGTCGTTTAAGTATATTAGTTCTAACTAATTAAAAAGTACAATAGCATTAAGAGAAATTAGTTATAATGACTCTAATTATACATCAAATTACTAGGCTAACTCTTATAACTTCGTAATTATTAGAATAACACAACTATTAAGTAAAACGACAAAAAAACCTGTATCTTAGTTTACCATTATAAATCTTTTTTTGGATCAAAAGATTTTATTATTTTCTAAAAATAAAAAAACCTGTATCGGGTGAAGATGACTGAAGAAATAAAGAACACTGATGAACAAGAGAGAGAGAGAGAGAGAGTGAAACGAGATTGAAAGAGAAACAAGAGAGAAAATGATTTCTTGATACATTGTTGTGATGAGTTACAAACATATATAAAGGGAAACAAATCCCACAGGAAATAATAAACAAAGTATCCCATACAAATAAAAAACAAGCCTGTCTTGGGCAGAGATGGCACAGATGATCAGAGTGAGAGGGACAGGTCCCAACGGTTGGAAGGACCACATACTCCTTAACCAAACCTATGACCTTCTCCACTCGCCATTCTCTTCTATATTGGCGAGTCTCTTCTTCTTCTCTTCTTATCTCTTAAGTCTTCTCTTGATTTAAATATCCAACTTCCCTATCTTGCATTCCAACGAAGTCAATGTCGGTCACGACGAAATCAATGTCGGAAAGTCCGCAGAAAGTATTTCTCGGAATAAAAAGTCTCGTATAATTTGAAAAAAATTTCATACGACATCGTCCTCAAATTAGAATATCCAATCTATTTCAACGAACAACTCTCGGGAAACAAACGGCAAAACGAAAAAAGGTCGGAGCTTGGTCTTACCAGGACAACTCGCCATGGGGGTGAGCTCAGTCTTCACAGTTCGCCCAAGGACAAGCTCACTTTGTTCTCCTTTGATTCTAGATCAAAATGGCTTTCGTTTCGCCTCAATCGGAGTTTTCTTTAAGATTTTACGAAGGAAACAAAGCCACTGTCCCGGTTGCAAACGCCCGGCGGCAGCAACCATCGCGAGGGTCAGCTCGCCCAAGTCACTTGACCTAGGGTAAGCTAACTTTGTTCCCCTTTGTTCTCCTTTGATTCTAGATCAAAATGACTTTCGTTTCGCCTCAATCGGAGTTTCCGTTGAGATTTTACGAAGGAAACAAAGTCACTGTCTCGGTTGCAAACGCCCGGCGCCTGCAACCATCACGAGGGTCAGCTCGCCCATTTTACTTGACCTAGGGCAAGCTAACTTTGCCCCCCTTGTTGTCCTTTGATTCTAGATCAAAATGGCTTTCGTTTCGCCTCAATCGAAGTTTCCATTGAGATTTTACGAAGGAAACAAAGTCACTGTCTCGGTTGTAAACGCCCGGCGCCTGCAACCATCACGAGGGTCAGCTCGCCCATGTCACTTGACTTGGGGCAAGCTAACTTTGTTTCCCTTTGAGTCTAGATCAAAATGACTTTAGTTTCGCCTCAATCAGAGTTTCCATTGAGATTTTACGAAAGAAACAAGACGCATGTCACGACCCCGGGCGCCGTCGGCTGCGCCCACGCCACGGCCCCGGGCGCCGGCGGCTGCGCCCACGCCATGGCCCCGGGCGCCGGTGGCTGCGCCCATGCCACGGCCCCGGGCGCCGGCGGCAGC
Source organism: Raphanus sativus (assembly GCF_000801105.2). Lineage (NCBI taxonomy): Eukaryota > Viridiplantae > Streptophyta > Magnoliopsida > Brassicales > Brassicaceae > Raphanus > Raphanus sativus. Next base: position 18,355,067 of record NC_079518.1, read on the forward strand.
GACCACGTCACGGCCTCGGGCGCCGGCGAGGCCAATCTAATCCCGGCCTGTCCAACTTAGATCAATTCCCGTGTCTTCCATATGGTCATGTCATCCCAGCTACGGACCTAGTGTCTCTCGGTTCATCTCGATTGGAGTTATCGTCGAAGTTTTACGACTAAAACTGAGAAGGCTGGTTTTCTCGTAAAGTGTATCGTGTAAAACAAGAACGATCGACTTGAACATCGATTATTTAAACTATAAGATTTATTCTACGAGAAAGACAATCTTTCCGAGAAATCGTGTAAACGTTCAAAGGCCTGAAACTTACCCCAGGACTCACTTACGATTTTAAGGATTCAGGCCCAACAAAGCTATGACAGTTTAGTCTATTTCCCGAAAAATAGGATAAACGTCAAGCTTCCGATAAATGTAAAAGTTTTAAGATAATTATGAAGATGGACGAAAAATGGAATATTCCCGAAAAGAGATAAACTTGGGCCCAAAGGCGAAAGAGTAGAAGGGCCACCGACCTAAGATATGTATATAAGGAGGGCTGGAGCAGAAGAAGAGGGGGAGGAGAGCAGATCCGAGATTTTAGATTTAGAGAACTTAGAACTTAGGTAGTTAGACTAGCAAGGCAGGACCTAGAACGTGTGGCCGCCTTTTGTTCTATATTTATCTTGTCCACAGACCTTTGCTCCTCTCGGAAGGATCTAACTATTTTTTACTTAGAGTTCCACACATTGAAACCCTAGGCATTATTCTCGGCATGCCTGTTTCTATGACCAACGCTCATACTAGACGAACTCCGCCACGCAGTTCGATCTCTTGTTCAATTCTTTCTAACTGAACTACGTCCGACTTGATCCTCGAAAGGGGTACATAGGCATCCTTTCATAAACCACCATGAGATATTGTGCATTTAAACAGTTATCCTTTTTTAGAAGAGTATATGTATGTAATTAATTCAGAACAAAATGTAAAGACTGGCACATATATAAATAAGTATTCTCCTATACTCATAGATTAATAATATTCCTTCAATCCAATCTTTTATCCAAACAGCTTGATAGATAAAAAATGAATAATTGTTCTTTTGTTTTTCTTTTAACTATTTTCTTATTTGTTGAACTGAACAGAGCTGTGTGTCACAAAAATACTCTAGCATTTCAAAACAACCTAGCTAAGAGTCATAGCACTCTCGAAGTCCACTGCAAATCTAGAGATAACGATCTAGGCGTCCACCTTGTAAAATTCAATGATCCTGCATACACGTTTAGGTTCGGCGATAATATATTCATAAGGACAAAATGGGATTGTGATCTACGACAAGGGCCTAAAATGGAGTATTCCCAAAGCTTTAGAGCCTATGATGGAGGAGCCATTCGTAAATGCAACGAAACAGACACATGGATTTCCAAAGATGATGGTATTTACTTGTGGGTAAATGGTAAACCAGTGGGAAATAAAATTGATTGGATTAAAAAATAAAAATAATAGCTAGTAAGCTGATTGTTAATTTCGTTTAGTGAGTTAAATAAAAATCATCTTTTGATTTGGGATAAAATATATTAATAAAATATTTCTTCTTTTGAGATTTATTCCATAATGTTCAACCATGTTATGGAATTAAAAATGGAGAAAACCACCAATATAATTCTGAACATCTTAAAAAGGACAAAAAACTTTAACTCATATATGAGTAATTTAAATCTCCAACTTTTGAATAGGCCTGGGCATTAGGGTCTTAATCGGATTTCGGTTTTATCCAATCGGATTTATCAAAATCAGCCCCATTCGGATTATTTGAAAGTTCGGTTCGGGACTGGTTCGGGTTCTATCGGGTTCGGGTCGGGGTTAGTAAATCTTCAAAGAACCGGTAAACCCAATGTACTTTCTGATTCGGGTCCCAATCGGTTCTTCGGTTCAAAAATATCTGATTTGTACCTACTTTGTATTTGTTTTGGTTTTTAAATACCAAATTTGTACCTTTTTGTAACTCTAAAACATAAGTAAAATCGATTTAAAAATAAGAAAGGAACATCAACCATTATCATTTAAAATCACGAAAAGAAAACATAATTATTGATAAAAAGAAAACCAAATAAATGAAATCATAAAACGAACACCATGACCTCATGAAATGAGAAACATTGTTTAATGAAAACAAAATCTAAATCTAAATATTTCAAAATTCAACAGCCACCTTTAACCATCAACGTTTATGTAATAGAACTACCAACTTTTATGTAATAGATAAATATTTCAGATGCTCAACATATCTTATTGTATTTTGAATACATATTAGGAATTGAGATCATGTTTGGTATAATATCTTTCTGAGGTTTTGAATGTTTCGGGTTCTATCGGATATCCATTTAGATTCGGGTTCGGTTCGAATAATATCCATAACCCGAAATACCAAAAAACAAGACCCATTCGGTATTTATGTCGGGTTCGGATCGGTTCGTTACCGGATCGGATTCAGTTCGGATTTTCGGGTTCGGTTTATTTGCCCAGCCCTACTTTTGAATATATGCCATTTTTATCTTGTTTTTACGTCGACTCAACAAATTTAACTTAACAAAAATCAACTGTTAACTTTGATAAATAAACATTTAACGTCGTTTAAGTATATTAGTTCTAACTAATTAAAAAGTACAATAGCATTAAGAGAAATTAGTTATAATGACTCTAATTATACATCAAATTACTAGGCTAACTCTTATAACTTCGTAATTATTAGAATAACACAACTATTAAGTAAAACGACAAAAAAACCTGTATCTTAGTTTACCATTATAAATCTTTTTTTGGATCAAAAGATTTTATTATTTTCTAAAAATAAAAAAACCTGTATCGGGTGAAGATGACTGAAGAAATAAAGAACACTGATGAACAAGAGAGAGAGAGAGAGAGAGTGAAACGAGATTGAAAGAGAAACAAGAGAGAAAATGATTTCTTGATACATTGTTGTGATGAGTTACAAACATATATAAAGGGAAACAAATCCCACAGGAAATAATAAACAAAGTATCCCATACAAATAAAAAACAAGCCTGTCTTGGGCAGAGATGGCACAGATGATCAGAGTGAGAGGGACAGGTCCCAACGGTTGGAAGGACCACATACTCCTTAACCAAACCTATGACCTTCTCCACTCGCCATTCTCTTCTATATTGGCGAGTCTCTTCTTCTTCTCTTCTTATCTCTTAAGTCTTCTCTTGATTTAAATATCCAACTTCCCTATCTTGCATTCCAACGAAGTCAATGTCGGTCACGACGAAATCAATGTCGGAAAGTCCGCAGAAAGTATTTCTCGGAATAAAAAGTCTCGTATAATTGAAAAAAATTTCATACGACATCGTCCTCAAATTAGAATATCCAATCTATTTCAACGAACAACTCTCGGGAAACAAACGGCAAAACGAAAAAAGGTCGGAGCTTGGTCTTACCAGGACAACTCGCCATGGGGGTGAGCTCAGTCTTCACAGTTCGCCCAAGGACAAGCTCACTTTGTTCTCCTTTGATTCTAGATCAAAATGGCTTTCGTTTCGCCTCAATCGGAGTTTTCTTTAAGATTTTACGAAGGAAACAAAGCCACTGTCCCGGTTGCAAACGCCCGGCGGCAGCAACCATCGCGAGGGTCAGCTCGCCCAAGTCACTTGACCTAGGGTAAGCTAACTTTGTTCCCCTTTGTTCTCCTTTGATTCTAGATCAAAATGACTTTCGTTTCGCCTCAATCGGAGTTTCCGTTGAGATTTTACGAAGGAAACAAAGTCACTGTCTCGGTTGCAAACGCCCGGCGCCTGCAACCATCACGAGGGTCAGCTCGCCCATTTTACTTGACCTAGGGCAAGCTAACTTTGCCCCCCTTTGTTGTCCTTTGATTCTAGATCAAAATGGCTTTCGTTTCGCCTCAATCGAAGTTTCCATTGAGATTTTACGAAGGAAACAAAGTCACTGTCTCGGTTGTAAACGCCCGGCGCCTGCAACCATCACGAGGGTCAGCTCGCCCATGTCACTTGACTTGGGGCAAGCTAACTTTGTTCCCCTTTGAGTCTAGATCAAAATGACTTTAGTTTCGCCTCAATCAGAGTTTCCATTGAGATTTTACGAAAGAAACAAGACGCATGTCACGACCCCGGGCGCCGTCGGCTGCGCCCACGCCACGGCCCCGGGCGCCGGCGGCTGCGCCCACGCCATGGCCCCGGGCGCCGGTGGCTGCGCCCATGCCACGGCCCCGGGCGCCGGCGGCAGCGACCACGTCACGGCCTCGGGCGCCGGCGAGGCCAATCTAATCCCGGCCTGTCCAACTTAGATCAATTCCCGTGTCTTCCATATGGTCATGTCATCCCAGCTACGGACCTAGTGTCTCTCGGTTCATCTCGATTGGAGTTATCGTCGAAGTTTTACGACTAAAACTGAGAAGGCTGGTTTTCTCGTAAAGTGTATCGTGTAAAACAAGAACGATCGACTTGAACATCGATTATTTAAACTATAAGATTTATTCTACGAGAAAGACAATCTTTCCGAGAAATCGTGTAAACGTTCAAAGGCCTGAAACTTACCCCAGGACTCACTTACGATTTTAAGGATTCAGGCCCAACAAAGCTATGACAGTTTAGTCTATTTCCCGAAAAATAGGATAAACGTCAAGCTTCCGATAAACGTAAAAGTTTTAAGATAATTATGAAGATGGACGAAAAATGGAATATTCCCGAAAAGAGATAAACTTGGGCCCAAAGGCGAAAGAGTAGAAGGGCCACCGACCTAAGATATGTATATAAGGAGGGCTGGAGCAGAAGAAGAGGGGGAGGAGAGCAGATCCGAGATTTTAGATTTAGAGAACTTAGAACTTAGGTAGTTAGACTAGCAAGGCAGGACCTAGAACGTGTGGCCGCCTTTTGTTCTATATTTATCTTGTCCACAGACCTTTGCTCCTCTCGGAAGGATCTAACTATTTTTTACTTAGAGTTCCACACATTGAAACCCTAGGCATTATTCTCGGCATGCCTGTTTCTATGACCAACGCTCATACTAGACGAACTCCGCCACGCAGTTCGATCTCTTGTTCAATTCTTTCTAACTGAACTACGTCCGACTTGATCCTCGAAAGGGTACATAGGCATCCTTTCATAAGGTCCAGTCCCAAATCTTTAAACCTTTTTCATATCTTCTTCGTCTTTTGTTATTGAGCTGCGTCTAGATTAGGTTTAAGGTTGTGAGACGGCTAAAACTAGGAAAATCGCCAACAGTTCTTGCGGTCAATGCTTTTACAATCTTTTGTAATCATCACAACGCTCTTACGTGAACCCGGACCTCAAGGAAAGTAGGGCTTTCTTTGCTTTCCTCCATATTTATTCATTAAAATCGACGGTGTGAATTTCGGTTCCCACAACGACGAACCCTAACTCACATCCATCTTTATCGTGTTTTATGGCATCGAAGGATGTGAAGACGAGCGATACTCAAGCTAAACAAGTGAGTGAAGGGGTTAAAGCTTTGCAACGGACGTAACCGAGATGATTAAAGGTTACTTCTCCATGGCACATCCAAACTGGAAAAATACGCCGATCTACATCAGAAAGACGTGGTTCAAAATTTATATATATATATATATATATATATATATATATATATATATATATATATATATATATTTTTTAATAAAATATTATTAATTTAATTTTTTTTTCTTGCAGCAAAAGTATCATTGGTCTCTGAGTGTCAGTGAGAAGGTGAGGAAAGCGTTTTACGCGAAGGAGAAAGTTCGTTTGTTGGGCACGGTCTCCAACTGAAAGGGTGACTGGATCGTGAAGGGGTATGTGCGTGGCAAACCCGCTGAGCTTACCACGGATGTTTGGGATGGCCTCATCTGTTAGTGGAAGGATCCTGACTCCATGAGAGTCGCCCAGGCTTGCTCTACCTTCCATAACACGGTAGATGAGCACGGCCACGAGCCGATGCAACAATCTACAGGCCAAAAACCCCACGCCGGTGTCCGTTTGGAAATGGTAATTAAATATTTAATTTTTAATTAATTTTTAATATATATATTTATATTCTAATAACTTTCTTAAATGTTTTTTAGGCCAAAGAGATGGCCTAAAAATTTCAATCTAAACCTTGAGAGAAACCTACAGACAATACCAGTTGATCTCCCTCAAATTACCCTAAGGAGTGATTTAATTTCTCTCAAATAAGAGGTCAAATTGTAGCACTTAGGGATCGAATCCATAGAGAGATATGGCACACAATAGATCTAATAGTTATATGATTAAGCTAGGCTAATAAGTTATAAAGCACTAAAAATAGTAAACTAGGTCGAACAAGATAGTTGTTCTAAAGAGAGTTTTTTATGGAAGGAAGGTTTGCTAGTTCTAGGATTTCTATTTAGGTTATCAGGATTATAATGATATAAAGACTGAAATTGCATTCAAGATATCTGAGAACTCAACAAAGGAAATAGCCTATCAACTTCCGTATTTTTAGACTATCTATTGTTTACATCTTCAAACCTCAGCTTCCGCTTGTTGGTCTGAAGAAAGTGTCGATCGATGACTCTATAAGAGTATCGATCGATACACATTTCGTCGCGTCGACGATTGGTCGATAGGATTATAATTCGATGCGCTCTAGAGAAGCTTTAAGATCTGGTCGAATAATGTTCACTAGGTTTTCTAGATCAGCTGTCGCTTGTTTCTGTCAATCCTAGCTCAAGAGAATTAAATCAGGAAGTAAATCATGCTGTCGCTTGCACCTAACTATCCTATGATCACGGTTCTAGTTCGCGACTCTAGAACACAAGCAATAAGAGAAATTCTATTGATTGATATCTAACAACTTAGAAATTCTATATTTGGGGCTAATCTCTCATAACCTATCTGAACCCTAAACTTAACAAGTGGATCTATTCAGACATTATATTTGTCATAGAAAACCATAGATGAATATATATAAAATATAAAGCAATAGATAATAAAACCAAAGGAGTTCCAAAAGGTCTATTAAGGAGTTCCTTTTTTCTCTACTAACTAAGAACAATGAATAAAGCTTAGAAGAACATAGATAGCTTAGCCGTCAACAAAGGCTTAGAAATCACATAAATAAGGGTTTAGGTCGTGCAAGGGCATCTTGGAAATTTGTGGTAACTTCTGGGTTTCAGTCGGTCATGAAATATAATCGGCACTTGTTCTGGCGTCACCATCAATCGATACCAAGGCTGTGCTGTCGATCGATGGTCTTTCATCTCCTCGACAGCTTCTTCTCGCGAGGAAGACTGGCCACTCTGCAGTAAAATGGGCATAATTGTAGATCTAACCGTTGGATTGACATCAAACTGGTGGAATTGGAAAGCTAACTCAAAGCTCTATCTCGTGTCAAAATATCAGCTCAATCAAACCATCGGAAGGTCTCCATCTATATAAACATCTGATGTGTCTTTGCAGCTCTGCACTTCGAAAAGCTCTAAAAGATACCAAAATCACTATTTTCCTCAAAATCACTCATGAACCTGTACATATACTAAATAGACTCCAAAACATAATAATTATATCTTAGAACACTTATATACTATGGATAAAAGTGAGTAACATCCATGGTATATCAACTCCCCCAGACTTACCTTTTTGCTTGTCCTGAAGCAAAACAAATAGTAGTCTCTCTGAAAAAGGTTTGAAAACAGTAGGGACTCACATAATTTAAAATCACTACTCTCACTTCTGCAAATATGATAGGTGGAAGTGAGTCATTACTAACCTTGAAATGCTTTCAATATACAACACACTAGCTTAGTGACCATACCGTACAATCACACAACACTACTGATAGCCTAATGTACCCCTTTACTGACCTCATTTCTGCATAAGTATAGATGTGTAGGCTACATCTTGGGAGTATCGATAAAGCGACATATGAAATCTTACTCAAGCAAGTATCTGAACACACATGTAGTCTTCTCTGATCCCTTTCTTCCCTTTTTCCCTTTTCTCAGAATCCTATTATCTCAATTCTAATGAACAGTGATGCTGATGCAGTTCATCCACTACAGGAAATGTGGGTAGTAATAGCGGACGAAAAGCGCTATAATTCATTTTTAATAGCGTTTCCTTGGACGCTCTAACATCGCCCGTTATAAAAAGTCCGACCCTTTAATAGCGGTTTTCGGTTGTGCTATTATTAAGTTTATAACAATAGCGTTTTTGTGTTCGCAATTGTTAATATTTATAATAACGTTTAACAAATATTATTAGAACCTGATAATTTGATTTTTCTCAGTAGTAAAGATAGCAAATATTTCGTGTTATTAATTAGTTTTTTAATTATCCGAAAATCAATTAATAATAATTAGTGAATTGATTTTTTTAATAATTAATTCGAAAATATGAAATAAAAATAATTTAAATTATTAAAAATTCAAAAAACCAATATAATTATTTAAATCCCATAACACCACATTATCACTTTCATACAAATCATCACACACAAGTGCATACAACATTATTCACTATCGACACTTCAAACACCAGCAAGATATCTCTTTTGAATGGCATCGAGCACCTCCATCAAACTTCCACCTTCCTCAAAGTCTGAGCACCTTCATCAAGCTTCCACCAGAGATAACAAACAGAGCCACCCAATGAACAAGTAGATAAACCTGCAATATTAGGTGATAAAAAACAGAACCAGAGATTAGTCAGATACAAACAAGTGACAAAAAAAAAATAAACTCGGTAGGGAGGGACAAAGATACCAAACTTTGGGGAGATTGTCAAAGACATTGGAAGAGAGAGAGACAGCCCTAAGCATGGGCCTCCCGAAAGAGATGTAACTCTGGCCGTTGCCGTTGAAGTTAAGAGAGTTATCATCGGGTGCTCTCTTGTACTTGACAAACAAGTAGATACCATAAACGATCATGCCAAGTCCAGCAACAACCATAAGAAAGTTGAGTAATTTGAGCAAACACTCTAAACAAACAAATCAGACAAGCTTAAACAATATCTTGCAAACGTTTGGAGACAGTTTTGGCATACTCATCCCTCTTGGACTTCTGCAACACACATAATTAAAAAAAACGAATTTAAACTTCAAATCAAATCATATAAAGCATAAACTTCACTTCAGCCTATCATTGAGCAATTTCTTAGAACAAGCTTCCTGTAACAAGAACAAAATAAAATAAACACAGAGGGAATGAGAGACAGAGAACTGATCAGTTGTGGTTATGATGAGCGTGACGGTGGTGGTGGCGACTCTAGTGAAGACGGATCTGAGAATTAATCAATGGTTCCAAAAAAACATAATACAAACTGTCTTTTTATTTATTTATAGCTATAAAAAATCATCTAAGATTTAAATACTTTTATATCATAATTTAATATTTGAAATTTAAATTTTGTATTTAAAATATTAATTTATTTACGTAATTATAATTTATTTAAAATTAAGATTTAATATTTTATGATGTATATTAAGATGAGATGTGTGGTTTAGGGATTAGGGTTTTGATTTAGGATTAAGTATGTGATTTGAGTTTTAGAATATACATGGAATCTAAATCTGAAGTTTTTATTATAAGTTTGTAAAGATTGGATTTATGATTTTGTATATAGAATTTAAGTTTGGAGTATAAGGTATTAGATATTAGGTGTAGATTTAATATTTAATTCATTATGATTTAGAGGTCGAGAGTTTTGACAGTATAAGAGTTAGAATTGTATATAAAAGTTTGTCATTAAGATTTAGATTTGATGTTTGCTAAATTTTTAAAATTTATATTGGAAATTTATATTTAGTGGATCAATGGTTTATGTTTGAATATAGGAGTTAGGGTATAGAGTTTGATGGAGGATCTAAGGTTTACATTTAAGATTTTGAATGGATTTTAAAAAAATTAGATTTAAAGTTTAATTTTAAATTCTGGCTTTAAAATCTAAAAGAAAAAATTATTAAGAGATTTTATTTAGCATTTAAAATATCATTTTAGTTTGAATTTTAGGGTTTAGGGTATTAGATTTAGGGTATTGGATGGATTCGGGTTGCATTAGTATATTTATATTGAATTTGTTTTTGTATAAAGTTTAATAGTTAGATTTTAGGATTATATTTAGGGTTTAGGGGTTAAAATATATTTAGGGATTAGGGGTTAAAAATAAGTTTAACTAGTCACTTTGTTAAAATTATATATCCATAAATTTATAAATAGAAATGATAAAAAAAATTATAGTATATATTGCAATAAGATTAACAAATATAATTTACTCTAATAAAACACAAGTAAATCATAATATACATATGCTTTTCCAAAAGATACAAAACACACAAAATCAATACATGAAACACATGAACTCATTGCAAAATAGAACGGATAAACTGGTGATGAAATCTGGTATTGTTATTCTTGTTGCCATAGTGAAGTCTGCATAGAACCCATGGCAAGGAGGCTCTTTTTCAGGACAGTCTTCATGCTAATACATTTGAACCAATACCTGGACAACAGAATAGTAAGAACTCAAGTCTGAAGATCCTGTTGATTTGATTTTGTCCAGAATAAGCCTCTCAAATAGCAAGTTCAACACGTGCCAATGCTCTTGGGAACTCAGGCTCCAAGCATTCCAAAACACCGCAAAATTCAACCAGTCTAGAAAATCTGAACCGAGGCTCTACAGAGATATTCCCACAAAGTTAACAACAGTAAGAACAGTTGACATGAGTGCAGGTGGAAGGAGAAAGGAGTAGAAAAAAGTAACCACGTCTTTGTGGTCTTCCTCTAATGGAAAGTTGCTTTGAGACTAACGCACTGCCAATACAACAACACTAGAAGCAAGCACAAAGAAGAAAGTGACGAGCTAAACAGGAAGCACATTTTAAAATGGTCAGACTTGTTCCTTGGAGTTGCACTGATGTGTGGGTACTTTGGGCTCTCTAGCCTTTGTCAATTGATTCTCTGTTTCCATTGTTTTCCAGTTAATGTAACTAACAATCACGGGCTTCTACTCAAGCAACAATTGTGTCCTGTGATACCCTGAGACAGAACAGAAGATAAGCGAGAGTTTTCATTCAATGATAGTGGAGAACAAAAAAAAATAACTAAGCCAGTATTGTATCAAGAATAGAGCAAAGACAAACTAAAAAGAATAAAACAGATACCTTCGATCTCATGTTGTGCTAGAGGTCATAACTAAGAAGCTACATGATCCAACAACCCCTTATGAAACCTGTAAGGGAAGCGCACGATTAGGCTCACAAATTCAAGAAAAATTCATTACAAATGCCCAATGAATTATCAGAAACAGAATATGTTCGACAATCAAACTGTTAGATAAACCAGATTAGTTGTTTCCAATAATCCATCAATCAACGACCTATTAAACACATAAATGCATCCACCAATGTCAATCAGACTCTCTATGAAAGGACCCAACTTTAGTCGATGATAATAATTCTATAAACCCATCACTCGCCGCGTTCAATACGGCACGAGATTGCTATCAAAGATTAAAGAGCAACTCAAAGATTCAATCTTTACCCTGAAATCAGCCCGGAGAAACTTTGGCTCTGCCAAGAGGGAGGCTCATACTCAGAGAACGAGACATCTCCAGCGACCTGAACCATCAAAGCATGTTCCCCGCCGACCTGAACCATCGAAGCGGATGAGAGATATGGTGATGGTGGTGACGAGCTGGACTTTATTCTAAAAGGCCCCAACCACTCTTCAAAAATTCTTATATATCCTCGTCATAAAACCTTATTTATTTTCTATTTTCTTTTAAAACAAAATGTAAGTAAAAGACACGTAAACCCTTACTGAATCTACATAATTACAAACCCAACTGGGGCAACCCACCCAAACTCACACAAATCTGAATCTTTTCAATTATTAACCTATTTTAATTAAAAAAAATTCCTCAAAATATATTGATCGAAGAATATGGCGGCTCCGCCATCCTCGCTTCACCAGATTTTTCCTCAAAATTACAAGAAACGTCAATTCTCTAATTCTCAATTGTTCATTTTTTGTCGTCGGCGTTGTTTAACCAGGATCTATGTTCTGTTTTAGTCGGATTGATGGTTTTATGGTCGGAATTCTTATGGGCTTCATTGGACAGTGGGCAGAAGACGAAATCGAAACTTTTGATCAGTAGACGATTAAAACTGCAGTTCCTTGGGTAACTTTTTCTCATCTCTCTGTTAATTTTTTCACAGAAATTTTAATTTTTTTTTTCTGGATTTTCAGTAAACTGAGACTACCACTCGATTTTTGTTCATGTGGAAGTAAATTTTTCTTTGTTGCTCGGATTTTTCATCAATTAAAAGCTTTTATAACTGAGAAGAATTTGGATTTTTAGTATATTGTCTCAAGAATTTTTAGTTGAGTTATAATTCCCTAGAGGATTCTCTCTCTCTCTCTCTGTGCTCTTTCATGGGGGTTTGTAGTTTTGTTGATGAGGTTAAACCCTTTTGTAATAGGGAAGGGTACTTGATGGGAAAGACATAGGAGTGAAGGGTACTTGATGGGAAAGACATAGGAGTGAAGAATCTACCTCCGGGGAAAAAACGAGTGTAAGAACGAGGCCAAGTTGGTATCTAAAGTCCATCATTGAAATGTAGTTAATCTCTGGAGTTATTTCACACACGGAGACATTAAACTCTTGGTCTATGAGTACGTCGCAAATGAGAACCTCGACAAGGTCCTTTTCAGTAAGTTTCCTTTTCATTCTCTCAGCATTACTTTAATCCAGCTTTAGTGATATACTAGTGTAGCTTTAGTGATCTTGCAGTGTAGTTTCTGTTCTTTTCTCTATCCTTACAGTGCCTCTTCTTCTCGTGGTTTTGGGGTAAGGTCTTGGTTTTGTGATGCTCCATGATCTCTGTGCTTTCCTCGGGTTGATGTGGGAAAAGCTGGAACCATTGCAGGGTAAATCATCGTGGAAGATGAAACCGATTATGGCTCTCATGGGAGTGACGCTCTTGTACGTAAGCATGCTCCTCCGTCTTTCTCAGTGAATTAGTGATGAGGTTCTGTCTCTATTAATGTTAGTTTTGTTTATTGTATTCAGTTTCTTCCGGCGAATTTCGCAGAGGTGAGTCGAGGAAGACAAGAACTGGGTCGACCCATCTTTATCGACAAGGAACCGTATCAGGCTATCAGCAATAACCCGAAGTTTAAGCGGAGTAGTGAGATATCAAGTTTATTGCAGAGGCAAGCTGAAGAGACTACAAAATGCACATACAGTTTTATAATCGGATCAGACTAAATATAGAAAAAGATTTCAAAATATGCTATATTTAATTATATACTCAATTTTGATTTGTGTAGTTTTCATTATCTTCTTTAGATATGTGACACGTGCTCTTTTCATCTTTGAATAATTCCCTTTAAATATCTTTCATCTGAAAAAATTGTTCATATTAAATTGTTTTTATAAAATGTAGGATTAAAGTTTAAAAGATTTGTGTTCTGTGTAAGAGATATTAATTTAAAATAATAATATAAAAATACTCATGTAAACATACACACATGTGAAAATAATAATTTAAAATAATAATATAAAAAGTACTCATGTAAAAACGTGCATGTTTAAAAAAATCTTCTCGAAAAAACGTTCAATTTTTATATACAAAAATTTAATATTTTAGTTACACTTAGTAATTTTCAAGGTAGTAGTAATACTACCTTACACATAGGGGTGTCAAAATGGGTCAAATGGGTCAACCCAACCCATAACCCAAATGGGTTGACTGTTAAAGGGTCATGGGTCAACCCAATCCATTTATTAAATGGGTTGGATTGACCTATGACCCATTAAATTGAATGGGTCAGATGGATTAATGGTTGACCCATCAACCCAACATCTTTATAATGAATCATTTTTAAGTTAAGACCAATTTGATTGAATTAAAAAAAATATTTTTCTGCTTTTTTGGAAAATTGTGTTTTTCCGCTTTCGAAAGAAAATTACGTTTTTTCGGTTTTGGCGGGAAATTGCGTTTTTCGGTTTTGGCGGGAAATTGTGTTTTCTCGGTTCTGGCGGAAAATTGTTTTTCCCGGTTTTGGCGGGAAATTGTTTTTCCTATTTTGGTGAGAAATTGCGTTTACGGTTTGGGCGGGAAATTGCATTTTTCCGGTTTTGGCGGGAAATTGCGTTTTTCCGGTTTTGACATGAAATTATATTTCTCGTTTTTTGCGGAAAATTGCAATTTTTCTGTTTTGGCGGGAAATTGCGTTTTCCGGTTTTGGCGGGAAATTGTGTTTTTCTCGGTTTTGGCGGAAAATTGTTTTTCCCGGGTTTTGGCGGAAATTGTTTTTCCGATTTTGGCGGGAAATTGCGTTTTACGGTTTTAGCGGGAAATTGTATTTTTCCGGTTTTGGCGGGAAATTGCGTTTTTCCTGTTTTGACAGGAAATTATATTTCTCGGTTTTGCGGAAAATTGCAATTTTTTCGGTTTTTGCGGAAAATTGCGTTTTCCGGTTTTGGCGGGAAATTGCATTTTTCCGTTTTTGGCGGGAAATTGTGTTTTTCTCGGTTTTGGCGGAAAATTGTTTTTCCCGGTTTTGGCGGGAAATTGTTTTTCCGATTTTGGCGGGAAGTTGCGTTTTACGGTTTTGGCGGGAAATTTCATTTTTCCGATTTTGGCGGGAAATTGCGTTTTTCCGCTTTTGACAGGAAATTCTATTTCTCGGTTTTGGCGGAAAATTTCAATTTTCCGGTTTTGTCGGGAAATTGTTTTTTTCCGATTTTGGTGGAAAATTGCATTTCTGGTTGTGGCGGAAAATTTTGTTTTTCTGTTTTTTTGAGAATTTGTTTTTTGATTTTTTGATTTTTTGATTTTTTTTTTTAATTAAAATTTTTTAAATGGGTCAGATTTGACCCAACCCAATAGACCTATTTAACTTGTTAACCCATTAACTTGTTAACCCATTAACCTGTTAACCCATTAACCTATTAACCCATTAACCCATTAAATCAAAAATAAACAGTTCATTTGGGTTAATGGGTCAACTTGGATTGGGTCAACCAATGGGTCATGACCCATTTTGACACCCCTACTTACACATAGTAATACTTTGGCAAATTTCAAGTTTTATTAGTAAAACAATGTCTAAATAAAATAATTTGTAGTAAAACCAATGATTTTATATAATAAATATCATTAAAGAAGAGTATTATACAAACAGTTTACCAGAAATAAGTATTTTTATAAATTCTTCTTACTATAGTCTTATGGTTCACACAACAACCATGGAAGTTAAAGGAATCATTTTGGGAAAATGATAAATATTCCTAAAATTATAGAAAATAATCGTCTAAATAGTTTAATAGTCATAAAAATAGTTTTAATATACTTATTTATTAAGTGAATAGTCTACTAATTAATAATAGCCATAAAATATATATCGATTCTACATACTAAACATAAGTAGTCTCACTAATATATATGTAGTCCAAATAACACTTAGTAAAACTAGGAATACTAGTAGTTCAGATAACACTTAGTAATACGAGTAAACCTAGTAGTCTGAATAACACTTAACAAAAACAGAGTATGTGACTTCCTCTATTGATTTCATCAAGATAATAGTGTGAATTTCATCTTCTCCTTCACCATTTCTGAAATTCATTTCATTTCAGCTCCAGCTTTCATATAATATCCTTAATTTCCACACTGTAGAGTGCTCTCTTGCTAATACTAATTTGTGTCAGTACTATACATAGTAAAACTGGTAGTAATACTAGTAGTATTTGTAAACATAGTAATATTAGTAACATCAGTAATACCATTTGTTCTTAGTAAGATAAGTAATCTTAGTAATATCCAGAAATTATCCTTACAGTAACTAATCACGTCTTTATCTCGATTTTGTTTTGATTTTGCATTACCCATAGAGATGGCATTTGGTACCACCCGCCCCGCTTTGGCCCGCCCCGCTGCGGTCTCTATCTCTGGCGGATCATTGCGGGTCAGCCCGCCGTGACCCGCGGTTCCCAAACCCTCGACCCAAACCCGCCCCGCTTATAACATATGACATTGCGGTCCGGCCCGCGGGTCCTCAAAAAGTTGTATGTTTGGTACCACCCGGCCTGCCGTTGCCCGCCCCGCCGTGAGGGAACTGGCAGTGGTCACTGACGGTGACTCACCGTATGGGCATGTCCTTGTCTCTTGCTACTTGTTGCAGAGCTACGTCTTTGTCATCCCATATAATATGTTATTTCATCTCTTAAAATTAATGATTGACTTACTAGTTTATGGGTTTCTTGTTTGTGAGAGTCTAAATAAAAAGACAAATTCGATTTCTATATTGATTTTATATAGATGATGCTTACGTAAAGGACCATGTTAAAAACTGAATTCTATGTCCCTTCATTCATCATCTAGTTCAACGAAAACAGAGGAATAGAGGATTTGAGGTATCAGAACATGCAGCTCATATTCAACAGTTAAGCTCATACGTGATAGTGAATCAGTGAGATATTGTTTGCAAAAGTACATGATCAAAAACACAAACAAACACTGCAAATTATTTTAAGTCTTAACCAAATTTAAATTAAACAAAACACCATCTCCAAACAATGAATCCCAAAGATAAATAAAAACCAAATCCAAACAATCATTCTAAATGTAGATAAAAACAAAACAACAAATCAAAATAAAAAATCAAGCTTCTTCTCCTTCACGTCCATCTTCATTTTTATCATTGACAATGGATTCAAATGATGGTAGCTTCTCTTCTTCACCATCAATTTCATCTTTAGAAAATATCAATAGTTGAAGTTAGTAAACATTAATAGTCACGTGACTCTAAATTATATGATAATGTAAATATTTTACCATGTGCATAAGATGCATATCCCTTTAGCCAGTTCCTAGTACATATCAAAGCTTGCACATTCTGAGGGAGTAAACGGCTCCTGTATTTATTAAGTACTCGCGATCCAATGCTAAAAGAAGACTCTGAAGCTACTGTTGTAATAGGAATACTGAGTAAGTCACAAGCCATTGCTGACAAATCGCCATACCTATGAGTATTATCTTTCCACCAACTGAGAATGTCCAAGCTCTTGAAATTATGAAATTCCAAAGGTGGTTCATCAAGATAAGCTTCTAGAGGTGTCTTTCCATAGACACAGTTTTCAAAATCCATTTTAATTTCTTAAAATTTGCATCCAATCTTCCTTTTTACACTAGAAGAGATCCATGATCTTCTTTTTAATAGTATTTTAGCAAAAATTTCATCAAAAAAGAACATAAAATATACCTAAAATCTATAAACACGTTTTTAAAATTATTTTTAATCTCTCAAAACTTTTATCAATTCTTACTTATTAACAATATATTTATTATTTTATAATTTTTATATTTTTAATCCAATCATAAATATAAAATATCAAAATAAGAAGATAAGAATATTTTTTTTCAAAAGTTTAAATTGGAAGGTTTAAACCAAAAAATATTTTCCGTTTTTATGATAATTGTTTTTTTGAAATATATTTAAGTAATCTGCTTTACTATTTTAATATTTATAAAATTAATAAATACAATCGAAAATTTGAAAACATAATACCCAAAATTTATCATTGCACTAACTAATCAATTTTTAGGACGGATTTTATATTACCCATGATATATAATTCATCTAAATGAAATTACACACAAAAATCATCAAAAACAGACATAATTATACGTTGAACCCATAAGTACAGTTTTCGAAATCCTTTTTAATCTTCTATAATATATATCGAATCTGTTTTTTTATTCTACCTGAGATACATCTGTTTAATAGTATTCAGGTAAAAAAATCATCAAAAACAGACATAAAATATGCCCAAAATTCATAAATATAGTCTTCAAAATGGTTTTTAATTTCTCAATACTTCCATCAATTTTTATCTTTTAATGTTACCCATGACGTAAAAAACATTTAAATGATATTTTAGAAAAAAATTGATCAAAAACGGATAAGAATTTCTTTTTCTTCAAGCTTCAAAATCATTAATGGAGGATGACAAGATGAATTTTACGATGGAAGAAGAAAGAGGAAGAGAGAGGTTTGACCAAGCTTAAATATGATTGGTTAAGACAAATATGTGGGTCATGAGTTGTTTTATGTGATTGATTTATTTAAATGAAAAATAAATGATTCAAAAAGGTAAAAAAAATATTAAAAATTAAGAGGATAGTTTGGTATTTGACATTGGTAGTGGGATCCACAGAGGGGTGTTGTGAATAGAGAGAGGATGTGGAGAATGATTTTTTTTCTAGAGGGGCATCTGAGTATAAACTCCTGACGAGCTGGTGGTGGTGGGATAACGAGCGATGGTGACAAAAGGAGTGGTGATGAATCTAAGAATTTGAGGAAGTCAAGCAGACTACAGAGAAGAAACAGAAACAAAAAAAACGTGGCTGAATTATTTTTAATATATTTTTTCAGATAAGATAGCATTTATTTTTTAATTTGCAATGGTAAAGCGCCTCCACTTACCAAATTAACGCGCCTGAATTATTTTATTTTCCCGCGATTACAAACATAGCTTTACATTTTAAAAACGCTATTATAAAAGCCTGTTTTGGTATACAATAGCAGAAATGTCAAAACCGCTATGATACGATGCTATTAATATCCATATTTCCTGTAGTGATCTTGTTCATCTTTATGGATTTTTAACAAACTTTTTCTCCTTTTTGACAAATTATAGGCGAATAATGGGTTCATTGGTAATGTACCTACCCCTCTCTTTCCAACAATGTGTGATCATTCCATTAGAGAAGAGTAATGAGGTCGCAGGAGACACTCCTACCCCTTTAAACATCAGGAAATCAGAGAGAGAGAGAGAGAGAGAGAGAGAGAAGAGAGAGAGAAGAGAGAGAGAGAGAGAGAGAGAGAGAGAGAGAGAGAGAGAGAGAGAGAGAGAACCATAAATACACATACTTTTACCTTCCAGATTTGTAGGAGGACTCCGATCCAATGTTTACCAATCCCCAAGACAAGCAAGTTAAGTTGATTAAGCTTGGAAGTCAACTTTGGGTTCCAGACATTCTCAGCAGGTATGGATGTTAGCATTACGTGATACACTGCATTGTTTCCATTTAATACATCTTGCAATCAATAAATCTAGATGGTGCTAGAGAGTGATTAGAGTAGCAATCAAATTTTATTTTATCATAATCCCCTTCTTGACTCAATAAAACACTTTGAAAACATTTGATAAGACTGATACTGCTCAAATTACCCTATAGAGCTTACTCTCTCAAATAAGAGGTTCAACTGTAGTACTTAGGGATCGAATCACGAGGAGCTAGGGAACCAATTAAATCTAATCAATTAATCAATCCTAGGTGAAGTTGGTTTTAATGATGAAATGTAAATGACAATTCCTAAAATGGACAAGGTAGTTGCTCTAACTAACAATATGATGGTTGTTTAACTGATAATAAAGAGTGTTAGACTTAGGGTTTTTATTCAGGAATGGAGATTATAATATTTATAAATGCCTAACAAGTTGCTTGCATGATACTAAAGAACTCAGCCGCTTAACTCTCAGTGATATCTCAGTGGTTAAATTATCTAGATCTCTGGCCTCAACTGTCGTCTGTTGACCAGAAAAAGAGTCGATCGATATCCTTTAGAGATACGAGCGATACACCTTTCGCAGCGCCGATCGATTCACATGTCGGGATATCGATCGACGGCTTCTAGATATGCCTAGGCGCGAGCCGATAATGAACACTAGGTCTCAAGGAGGGCGGTTAGCTCTTCTCCAAGGAGACAACTAGTTCAAACAGATAATTCAAGATATCAAAGATCCTAGTGATCTATGTTCTAGTTAGCTACTCTAGAACAAGCTTAGAGTGCAATATATTTGATGAATATCACAACTTAGCAATTATAGTTTGGGGCTAATCCCACAAACCTATTTAAACCCTAGATCTAACAAGTAGACTACTCAGACATAGTTAAGCAATTTATAATATAAGATAGATAAACGAATTGCATAGATAGAGAATATAAAACAAATGGAGTTCAATCACAAATCTCTCAATGATCTCTCCAATATCTCAAAATATATAAACTCTAGCTTTCTCTCACACTCTATGCTTACTTCTGCCTTCAAAAGCTTGCTTTTCTTAGACTTGTTCAAAGCTTGCCGTAGAAAACACTTAGCAGGAATATTAAGCATTTCCATTAGGTTAAAAACTCGTTAGGGGAAATCTCGTAATTTGGTGAAGTCTTGGTGAAGTAGTCGGCTAAACTATTCCGTCTTCGATATCGATCGACGACACTAGATGTGTATCGATCGATTATAATCTTCTAGTACGCGGATCTTCTCAGCTACATCGATCGACAACTCTGGATGAGCATCGATCGATTCTTATCACAATGTTGACTTCCGACTTGGTCTTGAATGGTCAACTCGGGTGTATTATCTATTGTACTCCAAAATGCTCCAAAAGCATCACTTTATCACGAACCAGAAATACACAGACTTTTACCTTCCAGATTTGTAGGAGGACTCCGATCCAATGTTTACCAATCCCCAAGACAAGCAAGTTAAGTTGATTAAGCTTGGAAGTCAACTTTGGGTTCCAGACATTCTCAGCAGGTATGGGTGTTAGCATTACGTGATACACTGCATTGTTTCCATTTAATACATCTTGCAATCAATAAATCTAGATGGTGCTAGAGAGTGATTAGAGTAGCAATCAAATTTTATTTTATCATAATCCCCTTCTTGACTCAATAAAACACTTTTGAAAACATTTGATAAGACTGATACTGCTTAAATTACCCTATAGAGCTTACTCTCTCAAATAAGAGGTTCAGCTGTAGTACTTAGGGATCGAATCACGAGGAGCTAGGGAACCAATTAAATCTAATCAATTAATCAATCCTAGGTGAAGTTGGTTTTAATGATGAAATGTAAATGACAATTCCTAAAATGAACAAGGTAGTTGCTCTAACTAACAATATGATGGTTGTTTAACTGATAATAAAGAGTGCTAGACTTAGAGCTTTTATTCAGGAATGGAGATTATAATATTTATAAATGCCTAACAAGTTGCTTGCATGATACTAAAGAACTCAGCCACTTAACTCTCAGTGATGTCTCAGTGGTTAAATAATCTAGATCTCTGGCCTCAACTGTCGTCTATTGACCAGAAAAAGAGTCGATCGATATCCTTTAGAGATATCAAGCGATACACCTTTCGCAGCGCCGATTGATTCACATATCGGGATATCGATCGACGGCTTCTAGATATGCCTAGGCGCGAGCCGATAATGAACACTAGGTCTCAAGGAGGGCGGTTAGCTCTTCTCCAAGGAGACAACTAGTTCAAAAAGATAATTCAAGATATCAAAGATCCTAGTGATCTATGTTCTAGTTAGCTACTCTAGAACAAGCTTAGAGTGCAATCTATTTGATGAATATCACAACTTAGCAATTATAGTTTGGGGCTAATCCCACAAACTATTTTAAACCCTAGATCTAACAAGTAGACTACTCAGACATAGCTAAGCAATTCATAATATAAAAAGATAGATAAACGAATTGCATAGATAGAGAATATAAAACAAATGGAGTTCAATCACAAATCTCTCAATGATCTCTCCAATATCTCAAAATATATAACTCTAGCTTTCTCTCACACTCTCTGCTTGCTTCTGCTTCAAAAGCTTGCTTTTCTTAGACTTGTTCAAAGCTTGCCGTCGAAAACACTTAGCAGGAATATTTAAGCATTTCCATTAGGTTAAAAACTCGTCAGGGGCAATCTCGTAATTTGGTGAAGTCTTGGTGAAGTAGTCGGCTAAAACTATTTCATCTTCGATATCGATCGACAAAAAACTAGATGTATCGATCGATTATAATCTTCTAGTACGCGGATCTTCTCAGCTACATCGATCGACAACTCTGGATGAGCATCGATCGATTCTTATCACAATGTTGACTTCCGACTTGGTCTTGAATGGTCAACTCGGGTATATTTCTCTATTGTACTCCAAATGCTCCAAAAGCATCATTTTATCACGAAACGCTCCTGAACCTGAAACATACCTAACAGGCTAGAAAACACATTAGTTATATAATAAATACTACTATACCATGGTAGAAAAATCAGTGAAATCCATGGTATATCAACTCCCCCAGACTTACTCCTTTGCTTGTCCTTAAGAAAAACCAGTAGTCTTTGGGAAAATGTTTGAAAACAGTAGGGACTCAAAGATTCAAAATATTGAAGTCATCACTCTATGGGTCGCAATCCATATCTAAACATCCTAATCACAGAAGTTCATTATGCCTTATTCTAGCTTAGCAACCAAATTCATCTAGTCCACAACTTAGTAAATCTTATCTCACATTCGCCTCTTACTAACCTCATTTCTTAACATAAAAAAAAAGTGCAGGCTTTACCTTGGGAGTATCGATCAAAATGACACATAGATTTAACTCACAACAAGTATCTTAACACACAGGTAGTCTTCTCTGATCCCTTTCTCCCCTCATCTCTCTTCTCTAAATCTATTATTAGTTTCAATTTCAATAGGTTTTGATGCCACAAAGGTCATCTAGTTTATCTCATTGACATTTGCATTTGTAACTCATACATTTTGACAAAGTGTAGCGAATAATGGGGTCTCAGGTAATTTACCTATCCCCATTTCCACAATGTGTAATCATCCCTGAGATTTAGAATAATGAGGTCGCAGGAGACACTCTACCCCTCTGCCTCTCAAGAAATCATTTCAATCTTTCATAACATAAAACTTAGATCTTTGAGATGCCGAAGAGAGAGAAGGAAGGGAAACAGACACACAGACTTTTTACCTTCCAGACTTGTAAGAGGATTCCGATCCAGTGATATAGGTGACAGGTTGATCCACTTTAAGCATCTTTAGTACTATCTGCAATCAGTAAATCTAGAATGGTGCTAAAGAGTGGTTAGATAATCAAGTATAAATCTATATCAATATCCCCATTTAGTACTTATGTGAAAAATAATTTGAAATCATTTTTAATAAAAACCAAATAAAAACACATATTAGTAAACTCCCTCCCCCAGACTTAAATTACACTGTCCCAGTGTAACACAGACGGAGTGGAGTGAATAAATAAATCATAAGAACTGAATGTAACAAGATATAATGACTAAACCTGACCGCGAATGGTGTCGATTGATACGTAAACATGTACGTCGATCGTTAGTGATGGTCGCGTGGTGTCGAGCGATGTGAATGGATTGTGTCGGTCGACGGAATCATCATTCTACTTGGATCTTTAAAAATCTGCAAAAATAAATGCGAAAAATAAAAGTGAAAATGTTAAAATAACTTAAAAGGAAAATAAAATAAAACATAATAGTGGGTTGCCTCCCACTCAACGCTTTGTTATAGTTATTTAGCTTGACTTTGGTGGTATGTGACTCAGTTGGTGCAGAAACTGCTGCTTATTGGACAACAAGCATCAATTTCGTGTCTCCTCCTATCAAACAATGTGGCAATGAAGCTTTTCTTGTGGCGTCATCACTTCTGAGTTGTTTCTCATCTATCTTGAGAGATTGTATCTGTGAGTTTTCTCAGAGTTCTTTCAATAGATTCGATGCTGCCAACATTCTTGTAGATGGTGTTGTAGGAGTATTCTGACAGTTTCTCAGTTTCATTCTGTATTGCGTCGATCTTGTCATGATTCAACTGATCTCGGTCTGCCAAGGACTCGGTGTCGATCGATGCTACAACATGTGCGTCGGTCGTTTCTCTAGGAGTAATGTCGGTCGATCCAGTAGTAACTGTGTCGATCGATTTTGAAACGTTGGCCTTGGTACTGCATAGCACTATCTTCATTCTTCAGGAGACGAGTAGCTCTGCATAGGCTGTTCATTCTTTCGTTGAGAGTGTCGTCAATGTCATCACTTTCTCCGTTGAGTCTCTCCTCCATAGCATTCATAGGCCTGATATAACTCGTGTTTGATCTGATCAACTTCTGCTGCTGTGCATGCTGTCTGCAACTGGTGGTTGCT
The DNA here is from genome assembly GCF_000801105.2 of Raphanus sativus. NCBI lineage: Eukaryota > Viridiplantae > Streptophyta > Magnoliopsida > Brassicales > Brassicaceae > Raphanus > Raphanus sativus. The sequence goes on from NC_079518.1 coordinate 18,379,064, forward strand.
TGATGTCGATTGATATGGGTCTATGCCTGTCGATCGATGTCGCGTTTCTGTCACAGAAGACCAAGATGGTCTTGAACTATGCCAATATCTTGTTGGCAACTCGTTCAACTGTTGTGACAGTGTATCCAGGTATCCGCATGATAGGTGAACTGTAGTGGTTGTGCCTTTCCTCGTATGATTTTAATCCTATCTCCACATTTCTGTGAATATTGTGTCGATCGATGGTGAAGACTTTGTGTCGATCGATGGAAAGTAACACTTCTGAGTCTGACCTTTCTCGCGACTTGTTGCCAAAACTTTTCTGTAAGAAGATCAATCCTCTTGCTTAACAATTCGACATTGTTGTTGAGAGGGGCTGTAGACGTCTCCAATCTGTGTATTGATGTAAGCAATCTCCCATTTCATCTCGTTTACGTGATGAACATTCTGGTTGGTCATTGGATGTAGTCTCTGCCGATGTCGATCGATGGTGCAGGTGCTGTGTCGATCGATTACTGGTGGCGTAGCTTCCTTCTCAGCATGGTTCTAATGCTCTCAATCTCCATTCTTAGCACTGCCATATCACTTTGGAGAGCTTCATAGCTGCTATTCAAAGGCTGGAAAGTATCTTCCACATGTGCGAAAGTCTTCCTCAAGGTGTGTCTGAGCTTCCCCACACATCAGTCACAATATCATCTATCTCTTTCTCTGCTGTTAGGTACTGTTGCTGGTCTGTATGCATGGTAAGGGTGTGCATGTTCTGGAAGGTGTAACCAATTCTTCTGAAAAAGAGATGCTCTCTCCAGGATTCTCCTATTGTGCTCCTTGGTGACAAGGATTATTTCACCACCAACTACTCTAGCTAATGTCCAAACTCATCTCTGTGGACACCAAATTACGTCATTTTCTTCCCATTTGAATCTTCTGGATCCGTTGGAATCAGAGGCATGTCGTCCGAACTCAATATGTCTGTCGGTCGATCTAACTCTTGCACTGTCGATCGATATGGGTAAAGCATCGCCGTCGATCGATCGTGATGAAACGATATCGATCGATGGTGAACTCCTATGTTGAACGA
>NC_079518.1:18380220-18411666 GCF_000801105.2 Raphanus sativus
CTATTATTTTATGTTCTAACAAAAATGTATAATGAACAATCACGAGCGAAATTCCTATGAAAAAATATATTTATTAAAATTATTTGGGATTGTTACTAATTTTATAGATTGTTATTCTTTCTTTTTATTTTTCAAAACACGGACAAATATATTTTTTCCTTCACTTTCTCACAATATAGTAAAAACTAATACAATTTAACTGAAAAATATATGGATGTTAGTGGAAATTTTTCTTGCAGTGTGAATAAATATTTATAGTTTTTGTAAGAAAAAAAGAAGAAATTATCTGTTTTTATATTATAGTTTTGGATCTGGTAAATAAAATCTACAGAAAAGGGTCAAACCAAAAAAAACAAGAGAGGAATTTGGGATTGAGATGACGTAAGCACCGATACACCAAGATAACAAAACTGATCACTTCCCCCTCGTTTCTCTCTTTGCATATCAACAAAACCTAATCACTTGGCATCTCTTTCGTCGAATCCTAAACCCTAATTTTGACCTTTGAAGCTATCGGCAATGGCAGATCAGAGCAAGAACAACACTCCTGAGATCTTCGAGCTCAACAATGAATCCATGCATGTCAAGATCTCAAATTATGGCGCCACCATCACCTCCTTGTCTGTCCCCGACAAGAACGGTTCGTTCTTTTCTCTCTTTCTCCCTTTATGTATTCTTTCGCCACATCCCAATTAATCATCTGATGATCGAGTTTGGGTTTTGAAGGAAAATTGGCTGATGTAGTCCTCGGATTCGACTCGGTGGATCCATATGTGGTACTTTCTCACCTAACTTTTCATTGATCTCGACACATGTTTCATTGGATCGAACAAAAAAAGAGTTCTCATTTAGGGCTTTGAATGTATCTTGTTTAAAACTCCACCATGTGATTTTGTTGTCCGAATTTGTGAATAAATAAATTATTTATAAGCAACAACGACAGATGTGTCTGAAATTCTTCGCATGCATAGTGTCTGAATCATTTTGTTAAGAAATATATGTTCAGGCCTCTTGTGGTACGGCTTGTGATTAATTTTTTTTATATGATATCTGATTTTATAAATCAAAATTTATCTTAAATGTTATAAGTTGTAATAATATTGGTAATGTGTTTTTGTGTGTTTATCTATGAATCTGAAATATAGTATTGTATTATATGATTGTTACAGAAAGTGCTTGCACCCTACTTTGGTTGCATAGTTGGTCGTGTAGCAAATCGGATCAAAGAGGGCAAGTTTAGTCTCAATGGAGTCGACTACACTCTTCCCATCAACAAGCCTCCCAACAGCCTCCACGGTATAGTAACCATTCTCTCTTCCTCTGTAATGCTTCTTTAGCATTTCGCAAAGTTAATTAGATGTGTGCAACATAAATGCTACTCTCTCTAAATGCAGGTGGTAACAAAGGTTTCGATAAGAAGATATGGGACGTTGCAGGACACAAGAAAGACGGTGAAAAACCTTTCATCATTTTCAAATATCACAGCGCCGATGGAGAAGAAGGTTTCATCTCCCTTTTCATGTAAATATGGTTATATCATTTTTGCTATATCTATGCGTTTTGATATAATGTGTATTTGTCCCCTTTCACTTTCACAGGTTACCCCGGTGCGGTTGCTGTGACGGCAACATACACTCTCACGTCAGCAACAACCATGAGACTTGACATGGAAGCAACTCCTGAGAACAAAGACACTCCCATCAACTTAGCTCAGCATACATACTGGAACTTGGCTGGTCACGACTCAGGAAACATTCTTGACCACATGATCCAGATTTGGGGGTCTCACGTCACCCCTGTGGATCAGTTCACAGTTCCTACAGGGGAGATTTTACCGGTGAAGGGAACTCCTTTCGATTTCACCGAGGAGAAACGTATAGGCGAGTCTATTGGAGAGGTGGGTTTAGGATACGACCACAACTACGTGTTGGACTGTCCTGATCAAGAGAAGGAGGGGCTGAAACACGCGGCGAAGCTAAGAGATGGTGCGAGCTCGAGGGTGATGGACTTGTGGACAAATGCTCCGGGGGTGCAGTTTTATACGGGGAACTATGTGAATGGAGTGGTTGGGAAAGGGAATGCGGTTTATGGGAAGCATGCAGGTGTGTGCCTTGAGACGCAAGGCTTCCCAAACGCGATTAACCAGTCTAATTTCCCGTCTGTTGTGGTTAAGGCTGGTGAGAAGTACAAGCATACTATGTTGTTTGAGTTTTCAGCTTGAGTGAGACCGGTTTGATTGGTCCACAGAACCGGAAAGAGTGTTCTTTTTATTTTATTTTATTTTATCTTGTCCTGGTTCTGGGCAGGTGTACACCAAAGTGAACCTAATTTCTTTAAAGGAAAAGTACTTTAGCTTTGAATTATCTTTGGTTATTAGATTTAAAATTAATCAATATATTTAAGCATATAATTATGATTCAGTTATATTCGGAATACAAAAGATATTTCAGTTTGGGTTGAATTTGTTCTAGTTCTTTAGCTATTTTATCAGTTTTGATTCAGGTTTGGTATTAGTTTTTGGTAGGGTTTCAGTTTTTAGATGATCCGATATTTTGCCAACCTCTAATTTGAAAGTTCGTAAAAGAATATTGTGTAATTTTATAGATTTTAGATAATCTAAGTTACTCGAATATTAATTTCAAATTTCTGAATTCTCTGGTACATATCTTGCAAAGCTCTATGCAATATCCGTGCCACCAGACCCTATGACGTGAAAGGCATTGGTGAAAGGTTAGGCGTACGTACTTTGGTCAACTTAAAAGATTCGTACGCACGCTGACTGTCACACATGCTTTAATAATCCATAAAAAGCTACTTCATTACAGAGTCCTCCGCTTTGTCTATCGGACAGAAGTAGAGTAAGAAAGAGGCGAAAATAAATATATATAGCTTTGATTTTTATTATCACTTGCAATTTAAACCCTAATTGCAGAACCGATCTAGCTTTCAAGAGACAGTGGAGAGTGAGATTCGAGAAAATATGAGCAACCCTAGTAGCTTCACTAAGTCTCTGTCTCTAGGACAAAACTGGAAATCTAAATCCATGGTAACTCTCAATACTTAACTCTCCTCTGTTCTGCTCGAAATTTAGCTGTAAGCCTGTAATTGTAAACACATCCTCTTTCCAGTTGATTCTTGTCCTTTTCTCTCGATGTTGTGTCTGAAAAATGTAACAAGTGTTCATTCCACAAGCAGAAGCTAGCTGATTGTTTCATTAGCTCTTATAGGTCATGTTTCTTCTGATGGTGCTGGTTTTACTCACTTTCGTACCCTTTTCTCTGCATTGCTTGACCTACAAACCAAACTTCTAAACTCATATTTTGCTGCTTGTTCTGGAAAGTTATTCTGATTTTTTTTTTCTGATTTGTGGCTTTCTTAAGAGGATTATTCCGGAAGAGCTTGTGAGAAGCAATGGTGAGGCTTTTGAACACAGGGTGGTGTTTAATGTTCGCTGGAACAATTCCTGGCAACTATGGCTCCAGAAAGAAAGGCATGGTCTGTTTATGGTCGAAGAAGACTGGGATGAGTTTGTGGATGACAACCTTTTAGGTGCAGATGACATCTTGCTCTTCACACACCAAGACACCATGTATTTTGAAGTCAGAATCTTCAAGAAAGATGGGAAAGAGATCACTTCAGTACCTCTTGAAGTTGAACCTGAGACTCAACCATTTCACCAGGAGACAACCCCTGCCTCTGCCTCTGGTAAGACCATTGAAAGATGCACTTCAAAAACTCAAACCTATTAATTGCTCTCTACAGTTGACTCCTTTTGTTTTTGTATTTGGCGTCTGAAATTATCAGCAAGTGTTGGAACAAGTAGCCGAGCAAGAAAGGGTTTTGCTCATGTCAAAAACCCTAAGCGATACCTCTTAAATCCCAGAAACCCTTACTTCCAGAAGAAGCTAACGAAGTCGAACACAGTTCTGGTAATAGTTTGTAGCATTTTCAGTTTCTTTGCATACTTGGCTTATGTCTCTATTTGCTTATATATGAAGTCTTTTTGTTTTCCATGTTTGTAGTATATGACTACTTGGGTGATTGAGGAGTATGAGTTGGAGTTTAGTCCTCCTAATACCCATATCTACTTCCTTCTTCCCGATGGGGAAAAACTCAATGGCTACACCAAGAACTACGGTGGTTCACATGGTTTCCTTGGCTGGGCAGCTGTATGTGAAAGGTACAACTTGAAAACGGGAGACACTGTGGTTTGTGAACTTGAACTCTCAGGACGTTTGGTTTCCGCTGTTAGAGTGCATTTCGTCAATGCATGACGGAGTCAACTCTATAGTCTCCTTGTTAGTCAAGTCTCTTAACATTAGTATTAACCAACTTATTATTGTAATGCTAGTTGTGGTCTCTAATGTTGGTTTAACCAATTTGTAACACTAAATGTGATCCTTATGTTGGTTTAACAAACTTGCAAACGCTAAATTTCTTGTTCTTCTTATGCTACTGAATCCCTTTGAATTATGAAACTTTAAAACCTAAAACCACATCATCTCTCATTAAACCGTAACACAATCTAAGACAAAAAAATGGCAAGAACAAAACTCATGTATGCGTATGTAGTTTACCATGTCATTGAGTAATTGAGATGGTCCTGTGGCATGACTTTACAGCGGATCAAAGTGTTCATGTCCCTGGGGACAGGATAAGGTCTACTCCGATCTATGTCTTCATGAACGTCCTCTACCTAGATTGTGTTTTCAGGAAGACCTATGGCTCGGGCCATTGCAGGAACGTCTACATAGAACCACTGTCCTGTGCTTGGATCATTGGCTGGAACAAATATGCTCGGGTTCTCCCCTCCCCTGATCACACCAACAATTTCTACAGGCTGGACACAACCCCCTGCAAGGTTTTAGTGTTCAGGTCATAACGTGTATAATGGAAAGAGGGTATAACAAGACCAACCTTGGTAATCACAGGCGTCTTAGACCAAAATTTCCACCAGGAATCTTGTTCATGGGAGAGTGTTTTTTTTTAACCCCGCAGAGGTTAAAAGGTTGAGCTATAATCCTCTGCCTTCGGGGGCATCTAAGTGCCTGTTCTCACCACATTTTCTATGCTTTTTCTATCTTAGATATCCATGTCCAAATGATTGTGATCATATGATTATTAGCAAATACATTTTTAAATAAGAAAAGGCCAAAGAATGCAAACCACACACATGTTCAAATAAATAGGAGACAGAAGTGGTTTTACATCTTTAACTTTCTTTTTTCAACATCTTTTGGATGTAATATAGACACACACAATCTTTTTGAATGAACCTACTGAGATGAACATGGACATCTGAACTGTGTGACTTCTCAGTGTTTGAATAAATCATTTTTAGTTCTAAGAAAGGCAAAAAGTGGTATTGGGTAAAAGACTGTCTAAAACATTCCAGAGGAAATGCTTGACGTTGCGTTTATCTTCAGTGACTGCTCTGGTATGTACCTACGACCTGCCACACACACACACAAGCGCATTTAGTGTTTAAACAGTAGGAGCATCTAACACTTTATGATTAGGACTCACATCAAACCATTTTGAAGATATTCTTTATCAGCAAAAAAAAAAAACATTTTGAAGATTATACAATGAGCAAATCATTATTAAGTTTCTAGACTTTACTTGTTCATATGGAATGTTTTCATGGAAAGGGAGAAGTGTTTATCTTTACCTTTCTCCTTAACGTGGATTTGGAGAGTATCAAGTGTGATTATGCCGTCAGTCAAAGGGAGTAGTTCTAGCTTGATCGTCGCTGTAGATTTCGAAGGAACGCTTCTGATGCATTTAAGATAGTCAAAACGGGTTATCAATTTATAATGGTAACTGAATCATATTTTGCTAGAATAGGTTTTACCCCAAGGGAACTCGACTTTGTAGCCAGAGATGTGTACACCCTAAGCCGCTCTTTGGAACAACATCTGAAGGGTTGGAAGAAGCAAGATTCATTTCATCATTTGTTGTTGTCTCTGTCCTTGTCGTCTCCAGTGGCATTGTGGGTAACGACTGCACTTTACGCCTTGCTGTGTTGCGTTTCTCGCTTTGTACCCTCTCTGTGAACTCAGAGAACCCTAGGAATGGGCTTAAAGGAGATGTAGGCCTGGAATTTAGTGACATCACAGAAGGAGGTGATGTGAAAGATGCTGGAGCGAGAACCGTTAATGACAGATCTTCACTTGTCAAATTTGATGCTTGAAGAGTTAAAATCTGAAAGCAGTAGAGAATGAGTATAAGCTACAAAAACATAAGACTCCATTGGAGTTTAAGTTGGGTAGTTAGGTGCTTTGTGACGAGTGCATAGTTTCTTATTCATGAATATAAAGCCAGCGTTAAATGAAGAAGGGAGAAACTAGTAGCCACAAGTTAGTGTTAGTAACTTTTGCAACAAAAAATTAGCGACAACATCTGATTAAAGTACAAGCAGCTACTTTTAGTTGTTAATGCTTCCCATTAGTTCATGCATTGTCAATTTGTCATAGTTAACTTCTAGAGATAAGAGTCAGAGAGATAATAACCTGAACAGGTAGCTGGGAGAGGCTCTCCCATGAGGGCCACGAGGTTCTCCTGACATTTCCGACGCAACAGAGATCGTCAGGTCCCTTGAAACTCGTGGTCTCCACTTTGTCCGCTGTTTGAAAAACAACCTTGATTCTGAATCCAACCAAGAAATGAAGGAAGCATTGAAGAAACAGCAGTATATCTGAAAAAAAAAAAAAAAGACAGACCACAGCAACCGGGATGTACCTGTGTAGTTGCATCGACATGACACCATAACCGCATACTGATCCCCACTTAAGCCGCTTCCTTTTCTTTCAAAATTTACAGATGGAAGAGACAAACTCGATGATTTGAGTTCTTTTCTTGCAGCAGAGGGCTTCACATTACTCCCAACAGAAAAAGCAGGTCTCACGATGAATGAGTGCTCCTCACCTTTCCTGAAACGTTGGAAGAAAACCAAACAGTAGGTAAGCGCACTCTATACTATTCTTCTAGCTTTGGTTTTAGTCTTCCGCCTACTATGCTCGTTAAGGAGAGGTACTTAATACTTCTACAACCTTTTGATTACTACCCAAGTAACCAATAGTACCTAATACTAATGGTTATTTTTCCATTTTTTTCACATTACTGAAGCCTTTCTGAAACCTACTGGTCGTTCATACAAACCTGAGAGTTAAATTTGGCAAACTGTGCTCGTTTCCAGCTTCAATACATGCAATTGGTACTGAAGAAGGAGAAGCACTCTTCCCTGCTTCTTCAAAAACAATCGTTATAGCGTCAATGTATATTACAATATCTGGAGTGTGTGTAGGAGCAACATTCTGGCAATAAAAATGATGCATCTTAGAAATCAATTGACCAGAGTTAAGCCAATTTTAACGCGCTGCAGAGACACACACCTTAATCTGAACGCAGAGAAGATCATCTGTATTGCAGTCAGCTGCAAAAGAGTTGAACACAATAGGCTGAATGATTTCGATTTTCCTCCTCCACCTCCTACCAGGAACGCAGATGCCTTCGAGTCCACAACGAACAGAGAACCTATCCCGCTCCAAGGGAACACCCCGGAAAGACAAGAGCTCTTCAGTCCCAGACTTCCGCAATGTTTGACCTGAGTAACTGTCCCAGTCCTCAATATCAAACGATGGTTTAGAGCTCTGTGTTTTTATGGGTCCAGTAACTGGGGCAGTGTTTGGCGGCAGAGCGGACATGGAGTAGCTTCTGAAATGGCCGAAGGAGAAGAGTTGAGAGCCTGAGGAGGCAGAAGAGAGCGCTTGCTTGTGTGCAGTGCTGCTGAGACCTGAGCTAGAGCTTATAGGAGTTGGAAAAGAACGGGATTGCTGAGAGATACTGTTGTCCAGTGGTATCAACCACTTTAAAAGATTCCCATACGGATCCTTGTGTTCATGATCCCTGTCTTGATGCTTCTCAAACTGCAGTATCTCAATGATTGGTTCTTTGGGAGAGTCAACAATATAAACTTGTAAAGAGACCTGCACACTTCCAAACAAAGGTGTTGTGTGAGAATCAGTAACTTAAATCAACAACTTATAAAGTATCATCAGCTACATACCACTATGTCTCCATTGGGTAAGGCGCAGCATTTAGCCTTACTCCTAGCTAAACCTCCCGCAACAACATCAGGATCAAAGTCCCCTCTATCAACAAAAGCACTAACACAAGGTCTCTTTTCCTCCTCCGTATCTGAGACGACCAGAGAGCTTTTCTTTGACCAAAGAGGCTCACCAGACTCCGCAATCCTGACGAAGAAATGAGACTCCTGAAACCTGGAAAGCAAGTCTTCTGTTCGTCTCCTATGATCTTCCATCCTCAAAATCGATTCGCCATCAGAAACATCTTTTTGAGAATCCACACTCTCTTTACCAGGACTGTGACCATTGTCTCCGTCAGCTAATGGTATACTCTCGTAACGCTCCACATCAGAGATAACTCCGTTTTGTTTGTCGGAGAGTTTTCTCTGTACTAGAGTTCTGCTCATCACCTCAGCGTCTGCTTTACTGTCGGATAAGCATGCAAGGATTTGAATCTGTTCCCCTAAAAGTAGAAAAAAATGGAATTGATGTTACAATAGCTCTAGCTAAACGCAAATGAGACAGAGAGCATACCAGGAAAGACAAAGGAGCGATCGAGAGACCGTAGTGAGTGAATATCAAGTGACTCAGACCAGTTGTCAGGGATCTCCTCTGTAAATATAAGAAGAAGAGAAGAAGTGGTTAAAGAAAAAGTAAAAAATTTTCAAAAAGTAGGGAGGAGTGTGTAAGTGATGATAGTAACTATATGGAATTGAGATCCAGCCTTGTTCCTCAGATACATCTGAGAACCTCTCAACAACTGTGTTTGCATTTGAGTCTCCATTTCCATCAGATCCATCAGCCTCGCGGTGTAAATGATCCTCTAGGGATGATGGATATTGTGGGAAAGGCTTTTCGGCTTCTTCCAAAATTGGTTCAGGCGGAGTAGGTGGTGGTGGTTCGCTCACTGGGGAAGCAGATCGGAGTAAGAAATTCATTCCTCAGAAACTCTACATCACAGTTAGTCAATTTCTGTAGTTTCATTTGGGACTTTATTCTAAAGGCCCCAACCACTCTTCAAAAATTCTTATATATCCTCGTCATAAAACCTTATTTATTTTCTATTTTCTTTTAAATCAAAATATAAGTAAAAGACACGTAAACCCTTACTGAATCTACATAATTACAAACCCAACTGGGGCAACCCACCCAAACCCATACAAATCTGGATCTTTTCAATTATTAACCTATTTTAATTAAAAAAAATTCCTCAAAATATATTGATCGAAGAATATGGCGGCTCAGCCATCCTCGATTCACCAGATTTTTCCTCAAAATTACAAGAAACGTCAATTCTCTAATTCTCAATTGTTCATTTTTGTCGTCGGCGTTGTTTAACCAGGATCTATGTTCTGTTTTAGTCGGATTGATGTTTTTATGGTCGGAATTCTTATGGGCTTCATTGGACAGTGGGCAGAAGACGAAATCGAAACTTTTGATCAGTAGAACTGCAGGTCTTTGGGTAACTTTTTCTCATCTCTCTGTTAATTTTTTCACAGAAATTTTAATTTTTTTTTTCTGGATTTTCAGTAAACTGAAACTACCACTCGATTTTTGTTCATGTGGAAGTAAATTTTTCTTTGTTGCTCGGATTTTTCATCAATTAAAAGCTTTTATAACTGAGAAGAATTTGGATTTTTAATATATTACAACAATGTCTCAAGAATTTTTAGTTGAGTTATAATTCCCTAGAGGATTCTCTCTTTCTCTGTGCTCTTTCATGGGGGTTTGTAGTTTTGTTGATGAGGTTAAACCCTTTTGTAATAGGGAAGGGTACTTGATGGGAAAGACATAGGAGTGAAGAATCTACCTCCGGGGAAAAAACGAGTGTAAGAACGAGGCCAAGTTGGTATCTAAAGTCCATCATTGAAATGTAGTTAATCTCTGGAGTTATTTCACACACGGAGACATTAAACTCTTGGTCTATGAGTACGTCGCAAATGAGAACCTCGACAAGGTCCTTTTCAGTAAGTTTCCTTTTCATTCTCTCAGCATTACTTTAATCCAGCTTTAGTGATATACTAGTGTAGCTTTAGTGATCTTGCAGTGTAGTTTCTGTTCTTTTCTCTATCCTTACAGTGCCTCTTCTTCTCGTGGTTTTGGGGTAAGGTCTTGGTTTTGTGATGCTCCATGATCTCTGTGCTTTCCTCGGGTTGATGTGGGAAAAGCTGGAACCATTGCAGGGTAAATCATCGTGGAAGATGAAACCGATTATGGCTCTCATGGGAGTGACGCTCTTGTACGTAAGCATGCTCCTCCGTCTTTCTCAGTGAATTAGTGATGAGGTTCTGTCTCTATTAATGTTAGTTTTGTTTATTGTATTCAGTTTCTTCCGGCGAATTTCGCAGAGGTGAGTCGAGGAAGACAAGAACTGGGTCGACCCATCTTTATCGACAAGGAACCGTATCAGGCTATCAGCAATAACCCGAAGTTTAAGCGGAGTAGTGAGATATCAAGTTTATTGCAGAGGCAAGCTGAAGAGACTACAAAATGCACATACAGTTTTATAATCGGATCAGACTAAATATAGAAAAAGATTTCAAAATATGCTATATTTAATTATATACTCAATTTTGATTTGTGTAGTTTTCATTATCTTCTTTAGATATGTGACACGTGCTCTTTTCATCTTTGAATAATTCCCTTTAAATATCTTTCATCTGAAAAAATTGTTCATATTAAATTGTTTTTATAAAATGTAGGATTAAAGTTTAAAAGATTTGTGTTCTGTGTAAGAGATATTAATTTAAAATAATAATATAAAAATACTCATGTAAACATACACACATGTGAAAATAATAATTTAAAATAATAATATAAAAAGTACTCATGTAAAAACGTGCATGTTTAAAAAAATCTTCTCGAAAAAACGTTCAATTTTTATATACAAAAATTTAATATTTTAGTTACACTTAGTAATTTTCAAGGTAGTAGTAATACTACCTTACACATAGTAATACTTTGGCAAATTTCAAGTTTTATTAGTAAAACAATGTCTAAATAAAATAATTTGTAGTAAAACCAATGATTTTATATAATAAATATCATTAAAGAAGAGTATTATACAAACAGTTTACCAGAAATAAGTATTTTTATAAATTCTTCTTACTATAGTCTTATGGTTCACACAACAACCATGGAAGTTAAAGGAATCATTTTGGGAAAATGATAAATATTCCTAAAATTATAGAAAATAATCGTCTAAATAGTTTAATAGTCATAAAAATAGTTTTAATATACTTATTTATTAAGTGAATAGTCTACTAATTAATAATAGCCATAAAATATATATCGATTCTACATACTAAACATAAGTAGTCTCACTAATATATATGTAGTCCAAATAACACTTAGTAAAACTAGGAATACTAGTAGTTCAGATAACACTTAGTAATACGAGTAAACCTAGTAGTCTGAATAACACTTAACAAAAACAGAGTATGTGACTTCCTCTATTGATTTCATCAAGATAATAGTGTGAATTTCATCTTCTCCTTCACCATTTCTGAAATTCATTTCATTTCAGCTCCAGCTTTCATATAATATCCTTAATTTCCACACTGTAGAGTGCTCTCTTGCTAATACTAATTTGTGTCAGTACTATACATAGTAAAACTGGTAGTAATACTAGTAGTATTTGTAAACATAGTAATATTAGTAACATCAGTAATACCATTTGTTCTTAGTAAGATAAGTAATCTTAGTAATATCCAGAAATTATCCTTACAGTAACTAATCACGTCTTTATCTCGATTTTGTTTTGATTTTGCATTACCCATAGAGATGGCATTTGGTACCACCCGCCCCGCTTTGGCCCGCCCCGCTGCGGTCTCTATCTCTGGCGGATCATTGCGGGTCAGCCCGCCGTGACCCGCGGTTCCCAAACCCTCGACCCAAACCCGCCCCGCTTATAACATATGACATTGCGGTCCGGCCCGCGGGTCCTCAAAAAGTTGTATGTTTGGTACCACCCGGCCTGCCGTTGCCCGCCCCGCCGTGAGGGAACTGGCAGTGGTCACTGACGGTGACTCACCGTATGGGCATGTCCTTGTCTCTTGCTACTTGTTGCAGAGCTACGTCTTTGTCATCCCATATAATATGTTATTTCATCTCTTAAAATTAATGATTGACTTACTAGTTTATGGGTTTCTTGTTTGTGAGAGTCTAAATAAAAAGACAAATTCGATTTCTATATTGATTTTATATAGATGATGCTTACGTAAAGGACCATGTTAAAAACTGAATTCTATGTCCCTTCATTCATCATCTAGTTCAACGAAAACAGAGGAATAGAGGATTTGAGGTATCAGAACATGCAGCTCATATTCAACAGTTAAGCTCATACGTGATAGTGAATCAGTGAGATATTGTTTGCAAAAGTACATGATCAAAAACACAAACAAACACTGCAAATTATTTTAAGTCTTAACCAAATTTAAATTAAACAAAACACCATCTCCAAACAATGAATCCCAAAGATAAATAAAAACCAAATCCAAACAATCATTCTAAATGTAGATAAAAACAAAACAACAAATCAAAATAAAAAATCAAGCTTCTTCTCCTTCACGTCCATCTTCATTTTTATCATTGACAATGGATTCAAATGATGGTAGCTTCTCTTCTTCACCATCAATTTCATCTTTAGAAAATATCAATAGTTGAAGTTAGTAAACATTAATAGTCACGTGACTCTAAATTATATGATAATGTAAATATTTTACCATGTGCATAAGATGCATATCCCTTTAGCCAGTTCCTAGTACATATCAAAGCTTGCACATTCTGAGGGAGTAAACGGCTCCTGTATTTATTAAGTACTCGCGATCCAATGCTAAAAGAAGACTCTGAAGCTACTGTTGTAATAGGAATACTGAGTAAGTCACAAGCCATTGCTGACAAATCGCCATACCTATGAGTATTATCTTTCCACCAACTGAGAATGTCCAAGCTCTTGAAATTATGAAATTCCAAAGGTGGTTCATCAAGATAAGCTTCTAGAGGTGTCTTTCCATAGACACAGTTTTCAAAATCCATTTTAATTTCTTAAAATTTGCATCCAATCTTCCTTTTTACACTAGAAGAGATCCATGATCTTCTTTTTAATAGTATTTTAGCAAAAATTTCATCAAAAAAGAACATAAAATATACCTAAAATCTATAAACACGTTTTTAAAATTATTTTTAATCTCTCAAAACTTTTATCAATTCTTACTTATTAACAATATATTTATTATTTTATAATTTTTATATTTTTAATCCAATCATAAATATAAAATATCAAAATAAGAAGATAAGAATATTTTTTTTCAAAAGTTTAAATTGGAAGGTTTAAACCAAAAAATATTTTCCGTTTTTATGATAATTGTTTTTTTGAAATATATTTAAGTAATCTGCTTTACTATTTTAATATTTATAAAATTAATAAATACAATCGAAAATTTGAAAACATAATACCCAAAATTTATCATTGCACTAACTAATCAATTTTTAGGACGGATTTTATATTACCCATGATATATAATTCATCTAAATGAAATTACACACAAAAATCATCAAAAACAGACATAATTATACGTTGAACCCATAAGTACAGTTTTCGAAATCCTTTTTAATCTTCTATAATATATATCGAATCTGTTTTTTTATTCTACCTGAGATACATCTGTTTAATAGTATTCAGGTAAAAAAATCATCAAAAACAGACATAAAATATGCCCAAAATTCATAAATATAGTCTTCAAAATGGTTTTTAATTTCTCAATACTTCCATCAATTTTTATCTTTTAATGTTACCCATGACGTAAAAAACATTTAAATGATATTTTAGAAAAAAATTGATCAAAAACGGATAAGAATTTCTTTTTCTTCAAGCTTCAAAATCATTAATGGAGGATGACAAGATGAATTTTACGATGGAAGAAGAAAGAGGAAGAGAGAGGTTTGACCAAGCTTAAATATGATTGGTTAAGACAAATATGTGGGTCATGAGTTGTTTTATGTGATTGATTTATTTAAATGAAAAATAAATGATTCAAAAAGGTAAAAAAAATATTAAAAATTAAGAGGATAGTTTGGTATTTGACATTGGTAGTGGGATCCACAGAGGGGTGTTGTGAATAGAGAGAGGATGTGGAGAATGATTTTTTTTCTAGAGGGGCATCTGAGTATAAACTCCTGACGAGCTGGTGGTGGTGGGATAACGAGCGATGGTGACAAAAGGAGTGGTGATGAATCTAAGAATTTGAGGAAGTCAAGCAGACTACAGAGAAGAAACAGAAACAAAAAAAACGTGGCTGAATTATTTTTAATATATTTTTTCAGATAAGATAGCATTTATTTTTTAATTTGCAATGGTAAAGCGCCTCCACTTACCAAATTAACGCGCCTGAATTATTTTATTTTCCCGCGATTACAAACATAGCTTTACATTTTAAAAACGCTATTATAAAAGCCTGTTTTGGTATACAATAGCAGAAATGTCAAAACCGCTATGATACGATGCTATTAATATCCATATTTCCTGTAGTGATCTTGTTCATCTTTATGGATTTTTAACAAACTTTTTCTCCTTTTTGACAAATTATAGGCGAATAATGGGTTCATTGGTAATGTACCTACCCCTCTCTTTCCAACAATGTGTGATCATTCCATTAGAGAAGAGTAATGAGGTCGCAGGAGACACTCCTACCCCTTTAAACATCAGGAAATCAGAGAGAGAGAGAGAGAGAGAGAGAGAGAGAGAGAGAGAGAGAGAGAGAGAGAGAGAGAGAGAGAGAGAGAGAGAGAGAGAGAACCATAAATACACATACTTTTACCTTCCAGATTTGTAGGAGGACTCCGATCCAATGTTTACCAATCCCCAAGACAAGCAAGTTAAGTTGATTAAGCTTGGAAGTCAACTTTGGGTTCCAGACATTCTCAGCAGGTATGGATGTTAGCATTACGTGATACACTGCATTGTTTCCATTTAATACATCTTGCAATCAATAAATCTAGATGGTGCTAGAGAGTGATTAGAGTAGCAATCAAATTTTATTTTATCATAATCCCCTTCTTGACTCAATAAAACACTTTTGAAAACATTTGATAAGACTGATACTGCTCAAATTACCCTATAGAGCTTACTCTCTCAAATAAGAGGTTCAACTGTAGTACTTAGGGATCGAATCACGAGGAGCTAGGGAACCAATTAAATCTAATCAATTAATCAATCCTAGGTGAAGTTGGTTTTAATGATGAAATGTAAATGACAATTCCTAAAATGGACAAGGTAGTTGCTCTAACTAACAATATGATGGTTGTTTAACTGATAATAAAGAGTGTTAGACTTAGGGTTTTTATTCAGGAATGGAGATTATAATATTTATAAATGCCTAACAAGTTGCTTGCATGATACTAAAGAACTCAGCCGCTTAACTCTCAGTGATATCTCAGTGGTTAAATTATCTAGATCTCTGGCCTCAACTGTCGTCTGTTGACCAGAAAAAGAGTCGATCGATATCCTTTAGAGATACCGAGCGATACACCTTTCGCAGCGCCGATCGATTCACATGTCGGGATATCGATCGACGGCTTCTAGATATGCCTAGGCGCGAGCCGATAATGAACACTAGGTCTCAAGGAGGGCGGTTAGCTCTTCTCCAAGGAGACAACTAGTTCAAACAGATAATTCAAGATATCAAAGATCCTAGTGATCTATGTTCTAGTTAGCTACTCTAGAACAAGCTTAGAGTGCAATATATTTGATGAATATCACAACTTAGCAATTATAGTTTGGGGCTAATCCCACAAACCTATTTAAACCCTAGATCTAACAAGTAGACTACTCAGACATAGTTAAGCAATTTATAATATAAGATAGATAAACGAATTGCATAGATAGAGAATATAAAACAAATGGAGTTCAATCACAAATCTCTCAATGATCTCTCCAATATCTCAAAATATATAAACTCTAGCTTTCTCTCACACTCTATGCTTACTTCTGCCTTCAAAAGCTTGCTTTTCTTAGACTTGTTCAAAGCTTGCCGTAGAAAACACTTAGCAGGAATATTTAAGCATTTCCATTAGGTTAAAAACTCGTTAGGGGAAATCTCGTAATTTGGTGAAGTCTTGGTGAAGTAGTCGGCTAAACTATTCCGTCTTCGATATCGATCGACGACACTAGATGTGTATCGATCGATTATAATCTTCTAGTACGCGGATCTTCTCAGCTACATCGATCGACAACTCTGGATGAGCATCGATCGATTCTTATCACAATGTTGACTTCCGACTTGGTCTTGAATGGTCAACTCGGGTGTATTATCTATTGTACTCCAAAATGCTCCAAAAGCATCACTTTATCACGAACCAGAAATACACAGACTTTTACCTTCCAGATTTGTAGGAGGACTCCGATCCAATGTTTACCAATCCCAAGACAAGCAAGTTAAGTTGATTAAGCTTGGAAGTCAACTTTGGGTTCCAGACATTCTCAGCAGGTATGGGTGTTAGCATTACGTGATACACTGCATTGTTTCCATTTAATACATCTTGCAATCAATAAATCTAGATGGTGCTAGAGAGTGATTAGAGTAGCAATCAAATTTTATTTTATCATAATCCCCTTCTTGACTCAATAAAACACTTTTGAAAACATTTGATAAGACTGATACTGCTTAAATTACCCTATAGAGCTTACTCTCTCAAATAAGAGGTTCAGCTGTAGTACTTAGGGATCGAATCACGAGGAGCTAGGGAACCAATTAAATCTAATCAATTAATCAATCCTAGGTGAAGTTGGTTTTAATGATGAAATGTAAATGACAATTCCTAAAATGAACAAGGTAGTTGCTCTAACTAACAATATGATGGTTGTTTAACTGATAATAAAGAGTGCTAGACTTAGAGCTTTTATTCAGGAATGGAGATTATAATATTTATAAATGCCTAACAAGTTGCTTGCATGATACTAAAGAACTCAGCCACTTAACTCTCAGTGATGTCTCAGTGGTTAAATAATCTAGATCTCTGGCCTCAACTGTCGTCTATTGACCAGAAAAAGAGTCGATCGATATCCTTTAGAGATATCAAGCGATACACCTTTCGCAGCGCCGATTGATTCACATATCGGGATATCGATCGACGGCTTCTAGATATGCCTAGGCGCGAGCCGATAATGAACACTAGGTCTCAAGGAGGGCGGTTAGCTCTTCTCCAAGGAGACAACTAGTTCAAAAAGATAATTCAAGATATCAAAGATCCTAGTGATCTATGTTCTAGTTAGCTACTCTAGAACAAGCTTAGAGTGCAATCTATTTGATGAATATCACAACTTAGCAATTATAGTTTGGGGCTAATCCCACAAACCTATTTAAACCCTAGATCTAACAAGTAGACTACTCAGACATAGCTAAGCAATTCATAATATAAGATAGATAAACGAATTGCATAGATAGAGAATATAAAACAAATGGAGTTCAATCACAAATCTCTCAATGATCTCTCCAATATCTCAAAATATATAAACTCTAGCTTTCTCTCACACTCTCTGCTTGCTTCTGCCTTCAAAAGCTTGCTTTTCTTAGACTTGTTCAAAGCTTGCCGTCGAAAACACTTAGCAGGAATATTTAAGCATTTCCATTAGGTTAAAAACTCGTCAGGGGCAATCTCGTAATTTGGTGAAGTCTTGGTGAAGTAGTCGGCTAAACTATTTCATCTTCGATATCGATCGACAAAACTAGATGTGTATCGATCGATTATAATCTTCTAGTACGCGGATCTTCTCAGCTACATCGATCGACAACTCTGGATGAGCATCGATCGATTCTTATCACAATGTTGACTTCCGACTTGGTCTTGAATGGTCAACTCGGGTATATTATCTATTGTACTCCAAAATGCTCCAAAAGCATCATTTTATCACGAAACGCTCCTGAACCTGAAAACATACCTAACAGGCTAGAAAACACATTAGTTATATAATAAAATACTACTATACCATGGTAGAAAATCAGTGAAATCCATGGTATATCAACTCCCCCAGACTTACTCCTTTGCTTGTCCTTAAGAAAAACCAGTAGTCTTTGGAAAATGTTTGAAAACAGTAGGGACTCAAAGATTCAAAATATTGAAGTCATCACTCTATGGGTTCGCAATCCATATCTAAACATCCTAATCACAGAAGTTCATTATGCCTTATCCTAGCTTAGCAACCAAATTCATCTAGTCCACAACTTAGTAAATCTTATCTCACATTCGCCTCTACTAACCTCATTTCTTAACATAAAATAAAAGTGCAGGCTTTACCTTGGGAGTATCGATCAAATGACACATAGATTTAACTCAAACAAGTATCTTAACACACAGGTAGTCTTCTCTGATCCCTTTCTCCCCTCATCTCTCTTCTCTAAATCTATTATTAGTTTCAATTTCAATAGGTTTTGATGCCACAAAGGTCATCTAGTTTATCTCATTGACATTTGCATTTGTAACTCATACATTTTGACAAAGTGTAGCGAATAATGGGGTCTCAGGTAATTTACCTATCCCTCATTTCCACAATGTGTAATCATCCCTGAGATTTAGAATAATGAGGTCGCAGGAGACACTCCTACCCCTCTGCCTCTCAAGAAATCATTTCAATCTTTCATAACATAAAACTTAGATCTTTGAGATGCCGAAGAGAGAGAAGGAAGGGAACCAGAAACACACAGACTTTTTACCTTCCAGACTTGTAAGAGGATTCCGATCCAGTGATATAGGTGACAGGTTGATCCACTTTAGCATCTTTAGTACTATCTGCAATCAGTAAATCTAGAATGGTGCTAAAGAGTGGTTAGATAATCAAGTATAAATCTATATCAATATCCCCATTTAGTACTTATGTGAAAAATAATTTGAAATCATTTTTAATAAAAACCAAAATAAAAACACATATTAGTAAACTCCCTCCCCCAGACTTAAATTACACTGTCCCAGTGTAACACAGACGGAGTGGAGTGAATAAATAAATCATAAGAACTGAATGTAACAAGATATAATGACTAAACCTGACCGCGAATGGTGTCGATTGATACGTAAACATGTACGTCGATCGTTAGTGATGGTCGCGTGGTGTCGAGCGATGTGAATGGATTGTGTCGGTCGACGGAATCATCATTCTACTTGGATCTTTAAAAATCTGCAAAAATAAATGCGAAAAATAAAAGTGAAAATGTTAAAATAACTTAAAAAGAAAATAAAATAAAACATAATAGTGGGTTGCCTCCCACTCAACGCTTTGTTATAGTTATTTAGCTTGACTTTGGTGGTATGTGACTCAGTTGGTGCAGAAACTGCTGCTTATTGGACAACAAGCATCAATTTCGTGTCTCCTCCTATCAAACCATGTGGCAATGAAGCTTCTTGTGGCGTCATCACTTCTGAGTTGTTTCTCATCTATCTTGAGGATTGTATCTGTGAGTTTTCTCAGAGTTCTTTCAATAGATTCGATGCTGCCAACATTCTTGTAGATGGTGTTGTAGGAGTATTCTGACAGTTCTCTCAGTTCATTCTGTATTGCGTCGATCTTGTCATGATTCAACTGATCTCGGTCTGCCAAGGACTCGGTGTCGATCGATGCTACAACATGTGCGTCGGTCGTTTCTCTAGGAGTAATGTCGGTCGATCCAGTAGTAACTGTGTCGATCGATTTTGAACGTTGGCCTTGGTACTGCATAGCACGTATCTCATTCTTCAGGAGACGAGTAGCTCTGCATAGGCTGTTCATTCTTTCGTTGAGAGTGTCGTCAATGTCATCACTTCTCCCGTTGAGTCTCTCCTCCATAGCATTCATAGCCTGATATAACTCGTGTTTGATCTGATCAACTTCTGCTGCTGTGCATGCTGTCTGCACTGGTGGTTGCTTGATGTCGATTGATATGGGTCTATGCCTGTCGATCGATGTCGCGTTTCTGTCACGAAGACCAAGATGGTCTTGAACTATGCCAATATCTTGTTGCAACTCGTTCAACTGTTGTGACAGTGTATCCAGGTATCGCATGATAGGTGAACTGTAGTGGTTGTGCCTTTCCTCGTATGATTTTATCCTATCCTCCATTTCTGTGAATATTGTGTCGATCGATGGTGAAGACTTTGTGTCGATCGATGGAATAGTAACATTCTGAGTCTGACCTTTCTCGCGACTTGTTGCCAACTCTTTCTGTAGAAGATCAATCCTCTTGCTTAACAATTCGACATTGTTGTTGAGAGGGCTGTAGACGTCTCCAATCTGTGTATTGATGTAAGCAATCTCCCATTCATCTCGTTTACGTGATGAACATTCTGGTTGGTCATTGGATGTAGTCTTGCCGATGTCGATCGATGGTGCAGGTGCTGTGTCGATCGATACTGGTGGCGTAGCTTCCTTCTCAAGCATGGTTCTAATGCTCTCAATCTCCATTCTTAGCACTGCCATATCACTTTGGAGAGCTTCATAGCTGCTATTCAAAGGCTGGAAAGTATCTTCCACCAATGTGCGAAAGTCTTCCTCAAGGTGTGTCTGAGCTCCCCACACATCAGTCACCATATCATCTATCTCTTCTCTGCTGTAAGGTACTGTTGCTGGTCTGTATGCATGGTAAGGGTGTGCATGTTCTGGAAGGTGTAACCAATTCTTCTGAAAAAGAGATGCTCTCTCCAGGATTCTCCTTATGTGCTCCTTGGTGACAAGGATTATTTCACCATCAACTACTCTAGCATGTCCAAACTCATCTCTGTGGACACCAAATTCGTCATTTTCTTCCCATTTGAATCTTCTGGATCCGTTGGAATCAGAGGCATGTCGTCCGAACTCAATATGTCTGTCGGTCGATCTAACTCTTGCACTGTCGATCGATATGGGTAACTCGCCGTCGATCGATCGTGATGAAACGATATCGATCGATGGTGAACTCCTATGTTGAACGAAACTTTGAGGAATTGTATCCTCTCTCATGGTGACGTGGTGGTTGTCTTGGATGTGAGCTAGGATGTCTGGATGGCCACGTTGCTGTGTGAACAGGTTTTCTGATCCATTGGCAACTTGAAGGATGTCTGCTATGTCTTCTCTGGATATGCGCAGAACTCTTCCATCCATGGCTCTTGCAAAGCCATCTGTGTCCTTGAAAATACCAAATTCATCAGGTGTTAGTGAAACATTCCTGATATCATATGAATTATGAAATCGAGATTGAGCTCTAGAAAAGGAATCGATCGATGGTGCAGTGGTGATGGCGATCGATGATTGATCGTCTAGCTGCATGGTTGGATCGATTGTTCTTGATGTTGCAGTCCTCCGTGGTGATATTTCTAGTTGCTGGAAGCTGTTGGGTATAAGTTGTTGTAGTTTGAATTTTCGTGGCTGATGTTGACAACTTTATATACCCATTTGTTGTCCTAATCGGTGAAATTCTGATCTTGTCCTTTAAGTTGTCTGAGTCAATATCGATCGATGTGATGATGGCGATGTCGATCGATGGATGATGTCGTTTTGCTGGGTGAAGTAGATAATCGATCGATGGTGGACAGTGGATGTCGATCGATTTTGGGAAACGATTTGCAAATCTATCATTCTCCATGTAGTTTTCCCAAGCTCTTTCTTCCCAATAATCTTCATCAAATTCTTCACTGTGGTTTCCACTGTGGGAAGATGTGGCTATATCTACTGCAAAACTTTCATGAAATCCGCTATCTGCCCAACTCCTTACTGAGTAATCATCTTCTTTGTTGTTGGGTTGGATGGCGAAATTTAGGTAGCAATGATCTGGTAAATCGATTTCATCATCTGGTGTGCCTTTGTCGATCGATAATCCATGGTTGGTGTCGATCTCTTCTGACTCGCTGGTGTCAATCGATGATGTAGAGAGGTTGTCGATCGATTCCGAGTACTCTGTCTCATACTCTACTTCACAATGACAAACTGCAATCATACCAAGAGCATCTTCTTTTTCCACGGTTTTGGCTGGTGGTTTTCCAAGTTTGACAGGGTCGTAGTGGATATCTGGATCTATCATAGTCAAGCACATCTTGTTGGTGTTCATGTCACATACAGCTCCTATCGTAGCCAGAAAATGCTCTTCCAAGTAAGAGGGAAGAGTTCCAATTTAACTTGATGTCTAGGACATGAAAATCCACAGGGAGAATGACATTACCAATCTGCACTTCCAGGTCTCTGATCAAGCCTCCAGAATTTTTCTGAGTGTAGTCCACAAATGTGAAGATCTCTGGTGAAGGCTCTACTTTCAGACCCAGATGGTCTGCCATAACCTTTGGTAAGATGCTGACTAATGAACCAGTGTCACATAGTGCATGAGAAAACTCAATCCCTTTTACTACACAGAGTATTGCAAACTTTCCAGGATCACTCTTCTTCTTCAATATGATCCTTTTCCTCATATCTTCTCTGACATTGTCAAACAATCTCCTAATGTCATTTTCAGTCTCCCTTGTTTCTCTAAAGAACATCCACAATCTACTTGTGAAGTAAAACTCCTCAACGGGTTTCTCTAGTGGGATTCTGATAACTCTATTAGTGAAACCATCAATCTCCTTCTCATTAGCTTCCCTCTTAAGGGTCTTAGGAATTTTCTCCTTTCTACTCCTTGACCCTCTTCCTTCAGTTCCCTCTAATGTAGGTGTAGTGTCTGAAGGGTTACTAGTAGTTTCTGTAGGGTTAGCTTGTGGTTTCGGTGTGGGTCGGAGTGCATTGATTTGGTTGCTGTCAATCGATGGTAATTGCACTCGGTATGTGAGAGGTGCGTGTCGATCGATAGGTGGAGAAAATGGTCGATCGATGCATGTCTCTTCTTTGTGTTGATCGATGAGTGGCTCGTCTCGTCGGTCGATATCTTCGTAGGTGGGGGTGGGTGGATGAGGATGCGAAGCCGTGAATTCAGCATGTGTCAAAATCCTAACCGCGTTGCAATCTACAGTTGTATCTGGAAATGACATCGTTTGTGTCGATCGATGTGGACTAGTTGGTGTCGATCGACATCATTGCGATCCTCTGAAACTTAGTGAACTTTCCACTTCGAAGTCTCCTTCTTGAAGCTTCTTATGCTTCACCACTTGCCAGAAATCATCATCTATAATGACATTCACGTGGTGTTTCATGCTTCCTTCTCCTACTTCCTTAGAAGTTCCAATTCTCCTGATAGAGTCTTCAGTTTGGACAATTTGTGTCTCAAGCTTCCTAACTTGAGTACAAATGGTGTATATCCTTGTGTTCAGATTGTTGAAGACAGAGTCAATCTTTCCATTGAAATCCACCGTAAGCTTTTGCTGTCCTTCAAGAACTCTATCAATCATGGCATCAAACTTACTCTCCTGGGTGGGTGGTGGTAGGTTTTGGTAAGCTGAGTTGCCATAGTTCCTGATGTTGGTGAAGGGTTTCTGATACAGTGAACTCTAGTTGTAGTTACTCTTCTGACCACTGCCAAAAAAGTTTCTGTTTCCACTCTAGTTTCCATATTTCTGAAATCCAGTACCTCCAATGTAGTTCACATCTTCCTCTGTATCATCTTCTCTAGCCTCTCCTTCTTCAGCTGAGCAGACTAGTTTCCCCAGAAATGCATGTAAAGCATCTATCTTAGCCCTGACTTCATTCATCTGGTCCTCCCCGATGGCTGCAACAGATTTCTTCTTATCATAGTCAGTGTTCTTGTTGCTGCTGCTGTTGGCTAGGTTCTCAATAAGTCTCACAGCCTCTATTGGATTTCTGGTGTTGAAGTTCCTCTCGCTAGCAGTATCAAGAGCCATCTGATACCTCAAGGTGATACCTCTGTAGAAAGTGCTTAGCAACTGCACTTCATTGAATCCATGGTGTGGACAGTCTCGCTGGAAGAACTTAAATCTGATCCACGCGTCTTTAAAAGTCTCACCAGGCTTTTGTGCGAAAGTGACGATTTTGCTCCTTAAGCCTTCAGCACGTGCCACATCAAAGAAATTACACAGGAAGGCGTTTTTGATGTCGGCCCAGGATGTCAGTGATCCTGTAGGTAGCTGCTTGAGCCAGTGTGAAGCTTCTCCAATCAGTGAGTATTTGAAGAGCTTGCAGAGTAGGTAGTCCTCGGGGACTCCATCCATACGAATAACATCTAAGATCCTCGAACCTCTCCAGATGGTCCATAGGATGCTCGTGTGATAACCCAGAGTAAGGTATCTGTGACACGAGAGAGTAGTACTGAGGCTTGAGCTCGAAGTTCGGTTTCTGAATCTCTGGAAGTCGAATAGCTAATCTGTTGGTGTAGTACTCATCAGGACGATTGTAGTCTGCCAACAATCGTGTTTGAGCTTCTCCTGTAGCCTCAGCTTCTGGCTCAGGGATTATGTTTCCCTGTGCATCTAGCTTCTGACCTGTTGCATTACGCAGATGACCATCTTGGTCATACAGGTTTCCATTCTCGTCCTGCGTGAGAATAACAATCGCAACCATGCCTCGCAGGTTAGTATTGATCGATGTACGGTGGGTAGTGTCGAACGATGTGGATCGGCGAACGGTATCGGTCGACGGTGGTATCTGAGTATCGGTCGACGGTTGAACGTGAATATCAGTCGACGGTACTGCGGTTCTGTCGATCGATGCGGAGCGTAGGTCTTTGCGGATTGAACGTGCCAAGTGTACAGGATCTTCTGAGAATATTAGTTGATTTTCCTTATTGCTTCTGGTACTGCTGGGCATGTACCTGAAAAGATAAGAAAAAATTTAATCAGAAAGGGTAAAGAAAAAGAAAAACCTAAAATTGATAAAATTAAATCTAATGGCGATCAAAGCTCCACGGCAACGGCGCCAAATTTGATACTGCTCAAATTACCCGATAGAGCTTTCTCTCTCAAATAAGAGGTTCAGCTGTAGTACTTAGGGATCAAATCAGAGCTAGGGAACCAATTAAATCTAATCAATTAATCAATCCTAAGTGAAGTTGGTTTTAATGATGAAATGTAAATGACAATTTCTAAAATGAGCAAGGTAGTTGCTCTAACTAACAATATGATGGTTGTTTAAATGATAATAAAGAGTGCTAGACTTAGGGCTTTTATTCAGGAATGGAGATTATAATATCTATAAATGCCTAACAAGTTGCTTGCATGATACTAAAGAACTCAACCGCTTAACTCTCAGTGATGTCTCACTAGTTAAATAATCTAGATCTCTGGCCTCAACTGCCGTCTGTTGACCAGAAAAAAATTGATCGATATCCTTTAGAGAATGATAGACGGCTTCTAGATATGCCTAGGCGCGAGCAGATAATGAACACTAGGTCTCAAGGAGGGTGGTTAGCTCTTCTCCAAGGAGACAACTAGTTCAAACAGATAATTCAAGATATCAAAGATCCTAGTGATCTATATTCTAGTTAGCTACTCTAGAACAAGCTTAGGGTGCAATCTATTTGATGAATATCACAACTTAGCAATGAATATCACAACTTAGCAATTATAGTTTGGGGCTAATCCCACAAACCTATTTAACCCTAGATCTAACAAGTAGACTACTCAGACATAGCTATGTTAGGGTATTTTTGTGTAGGATCGTTTAAGTGCTACGGAACACTAGCGGATTTGTATAACAGAGTAAGAAATCGAGGCAAAGAGATGTTATTGAGTATAATGATCGGGACTACAACGTATTGGGGGCTCGGGAGTTACCTTCCGAGATCGAATAACTGACCCCTCGTTCCCTCGAGGACGTCTAGATTTTTCCCTTGATAACACTGGTTCGGGAGAACAGGCACCTGCTTTCCAAACGCCTCACACAGGACAACTCCTGTGTTTAGCCCGCCTCTCACCAGTGCTATGGGAAGCAACCTAGCATCAACCAGCTCTGTACCAGAGCAGATTACTGGTCAGAGCACTCGCCTACCTCCTCCACCACCTATTCTTAGGTCAGGAGAAGGAGTATCCAATCCGTCCGGGGGCAGAACGTCAGCTTCGGTGTTTCAGGCCAGAAACCTAAACACGAATCCAGATGAACATCAAAGGACGGATGCTGATCCTACAACTCGCCCCACTAACCTAACTCGTCAAAATAACCCAAGGGCCAGTGAGCAAATCAGCCCACCTCGCACTTGGGAAAATGATCGAACACGATTCCATCAGGGGCCTGTTCGACAGGTACCTAATGATGACCCGACTGTCCTTCCTCTAGAGGGACCTGAGGTTATTCGCAGATATATGGAACGAACTCACGCAGCTCTCCAAAAATTGGGAGCTCAAGTCCACAAGGCAACGAGCTCAGCTCCCGAAATCGAGAGCTTGATCAAAAAGACCTGTGGAACTCCATTCACTAACAGAATTGCCAACTCTTACATAAGAGACACTCGAAAAATTAGGATCCCTGAATATGACGAGACCTCACACCCAAAGGCTTACCTGAGAGCCTTCCGGTTAGCTATCGTGAAAGCTCACCTTGCGAAAGAAGAATGCGAAGCAAGTTACTGCAGGACATTCGCCGTAAATCTAGTCGGAACAGCCCTCGAATGGTTCTCTGGTCTCGAACCAAATTTGATAGATAGCTTCGACCAGTTAAGCAACACTTTCATGAAGCAATACTCGACTCATATCCTGAAGCAAGCATCCGAGGCTGACCTCTGGAAAATCAGACAGGGAGTGGGAGACTTGTTACGAGCCTACATCAAAAAAATCAGAGCAGTGAGAACTAAGCTCTCAAACTCCAACGACCAGGTCGCCATCGAGGCTCTCAGAAGAGGTCTCTGGTATAAATCAGAACTTTGGTCGGAGCTAACGCTCAATCCTCCCCCAACTATCGACGATGCTCTTCATAAAGCGTCTAGATACGTCACCTTGGAAGAGGAAACAACTGCACTGGATAAACTCCACAAGAAACCCCAGAATCACCCGAAAGGTGAAGCCTCATAAGCAAAAGGACCTCATAAAAAGGGGAACTCTCGAAACAATCAGACCCAGGGAGAACATTCCTATGCAATCGAGGAAGATAAGGAAGAAAAACCTGTCGCCGCAGCAAACAAAACCCCCTAGTCAAAAGGATATGATGAGAACAAACACTGCTCTTATCCTGATCGGAAAGGACACTCAACTGAGGAATGTTGGGACCTTCAACGACAACTGGCAGCTAAATTCACAGGCGGAGAAATAAAATGCGTGGACCTAAAAAAACCACAGACACCAGAGACACCTCACCGAAACGAGAAAGGTCTCCTGAAAAAGAGACCGATTCACCATCCCCAGCTCCTAAGAAAAGGGTCGACATGATCCTTGAGAAGCTCTCCTAAGGAAAAAGCCTACAAATCGAGGCCCTCCTGAGCAAACCGTTACCTCAGTCGAGCCCCGGTTCGAGGGTAGACTACATTCTCGGAGGATCTGATATGTGTCGAGACTCTGTTAATTCTATTAAAACTCATGTACGGAAGGCTGTGTCTAACACTCAAACTAAGCCTTCTAACCCCGAGTCTAACATTAAGATTTCCTTTTGGGAAAGTGAGACGTCAAACCTTGACAGACCTCACGACGATGCCCTGATCGTCACCCTGAACATCGCAGGGTACGAAGTACCCAAGCTCATGGTAGACACCGGGAGCTCTGTCGACCTCATTTTCTACAGCACCCTGAAGGGGATGGAAATAGACGGGTACGAAATCGTCGACCAGAAGGCTAGTCTCATAGGTTTTTCCGGAGAAATATCTACCTCATTGGGAACTATAAAACTCCCAATTATAGCTGGCAGAATCATGAAAATGACGAACTTCGTAGTCATCGACAGACCCTCCCCGTTCCATGCGATCCTAGGAAGACCTTGGATCCATAAGATGAAAGCAGTAGCTTCAACTTACCACCAATGTGTGAAGTTCCCGACACCTGAAGAGATAGCTACCGTGCACGGTAACCAAAAGATCTCCAGGATCTGTTACCTGGGAGGATTCGAAATTCTTAAAGAATCGCCCCAATAGCAATTACAGATCCAAGAGGGTCGTGAGATGCAACAGAATATTCGAGGTCCCCCTAAAATCCTCACCGAGCAAGTTAGTATCGACGACTCAAATCCTGAAAAACAAGTGAGTATCGGATCTGAGCTACCTTTCGAGACTAAGAAGGAGCTAATTGACTTTCTAAAAAACAACGTCGGAACCTTTGCATGGACCACTAGTGACATGAAAGGTATAAACGCCGACGTCACTACTCACAAGCTTAATGTAGACCCCACTTTCAAACCGATCAAACAAAAGCGTCGCAAGCTAGGCCTAGAAAAGGCACAAGCTGTTAACGACGAGGTCGACCGACTTATGAAAGCTGGGTCCATTCGAGAGGTACATTACCCCGACTGGCTAGCTAATCCAGTAGTAGTAAAAAAAAAGAACGGGAAATGGAGAATCTGCGTAGATTTCACCGACCTAAATAAAGCTTATCCCAAAGACAGCTTCCCGTTACCTCACATTGATCGTTTGGTCGAGGCCACTGCTGGCCACCAGCTCATGTCCTTCATGGATGCCTTTTCAGGGTACAATCAAATCATGACGGATCCCCGACGATCAAGAGAAAACCGCATTCATAACTGAACGAGGGACCTATTGCTATAAGGTCATGCCATTCGGTTTAAAGAACGCATGAGCTACCTATCAAAGGCTAGTGAATAAAATGTTCGCTGGCCAGCTCGGGAAAACCATGGAGGTCTATATTGACGATATGCTAGACAAATCCTCAGATTGAGAAGACCATATCTCCCACTTAAGGGAATGCTTCGATATCCTTAACAAGTACGATATGAAGCTCAATCCCACTAAATGTACCTTCGGGGTACCCTCAGGCGAGTTCCTAGGCTACCTCGTAACCGAAAGGGGCATTGAAGCCAACCCGCAGCAGATAGCAACCTTCCTGGAAATGCCGTCACCTAAGACAACCAGAGAGGTACAGAGATTGACCGGACGAATCGCAGCATTAAATCGATTCATATCCAGGTCAACCAATAAGTGCCTCCCATTCTATAAACTACTAAAAAATAATAAGAAGTTCTTATGGGACGAGAAATGTGAGGAAGCTTTCAAGCAATTAAAAGCTTACCTCTCCGAACCTCCGATCCTGTCCAAACCGGTAATAGGAGAGCCACTGTATCTGTACCTCGCCGTATCAACCCCTGCAGTTAGTGGTGTGCTGGTACGAGAGGAACAAAACAAATAGAGACCTGTCTATTACACTATCAAAAGTCTGATTGACGCCGAAACAAGGTACCCTACTATAGAAAAGTTAGCACTGGCGGTCGTAACAGCAGCCAGGAAATTACGACCCTACTTCCAATCGCACTCGATCATCGTAATGACGTCACAACCATTACGAATGATATTGCACAGTCCCAGCCAGTCAGGACGATTGGCTAAATGGGCCATAGAGCTCAGTGAATATGACATCGAATACAGACCTCGAGCAGCAGCAAAGGCTCAGGTTCTTGCCGATTTTATCATTGAGCTAGCATATGAGCAATTAGACTCGGAAATGGAAGCTCCGAAGTGGAACTTGTACGTCGACGGAGCCTCGTCAAAACAAGGTTCCGGTATCAGACTAAGGCTGACTTCTTCAGCTGGAGAAACCATCGAGCAGTCCTATAGGCTCGGATTCAGCGCCTCAAACAGCGAGGCTGAATATGAAGCACTAATCGCAGGGTTGAAACTCGCCCTAAGCCTCGGAATTCGAAAGCTAAACGCTTATAGTGATTCACAGCTAGTAGCTAGCCAGTTTCACGGAGAATACGAAACGAGGGACGAAAGAATGGGGGCATATCTCGAAGTCGTCCAGAACCTCACTAGGCAGTTCGACAAGTTCGAGCTAACAAGAATCCCACGAGGAGAGAACTCCTCAGCAGATGCGTTGGCTGCTTTAGCCTCCACGTCAGATCCCCTCGTAAAACGGATCATACCGTAAAAGGAATCGAAAAGCCAAGTATCGACATAGCTACTAAAGCTGAGATAGACAGCAAGCCAAAAGAGCAAACCAAAGGTAACTACCCTGAAACGGTAGCTACCCAAGTTCTCACAACATTCTGGTTCCCAAAAGCCAAAGTACGTAGCTTTAAAAAGCACACCTCCGGGAATATGATCCAAAACACGGAGAACAACGACAAAAATGAAGGTATTCCCCGAAATTCAGACTCCCAGGAGCTAAATCCTATGAATACCTCCGGGGGCACCATCCAGACCTCGGACCCACTCGTCTTCAGAGTCAAAACTAGAAGTCGGTCAGCTCTCAAAAATTCATCTGGGGGCACCATCCAGACCCCGGAGAATAACTGGGAAAATGGAGATATTCCTTAGAATTCAGACTCCTTGGAGCTTAATCCTACGAATATCTCCGGGGGCACCACGCCACCAGGTCCCGAACAGGAATCTCCTTTTTCTCTTCATAACAAAGTCGTAGGGAGAGAGGACTGGAGAACACCAATCATGCAATACATCCTGGAGGGAAAGACTCCACCCAATAAATGGGAGGCTCGAAAAGTCAAAGCATTGAGCGCGTGATACTGCATAATCAATTCTGCCCTCCACAAACGAAGCGTTTCCGGACCTTACCTAAAATGTGTTCATGGCCTTGTTGCTATGAAACTCATGAAGGAAATGCACAACAGCTCCTGTGGAAACCACTCATGTGGCAGAGCTCTAGCTATCCGAATCAAAAGACAAGGCTATTTCTGGCCTACTATTATTGCAGACTGTGAGGTCTGCTCTTTCTCATGCGACAAATACCAGAGGCATGCACCGATTATACACCAACCTGCGGAAAAGCTATGAGGTGGTCCATGGACATCGTAGGACCATTAGTAGCATCAGGAAGTGGAAAGAAGAATCTACGCTTCCTCTTAGTCCTAACAGACTACTTCACGAAATGGATTGAGGTTGAAGCTTTCCAACAGGTAACCAGATTCGAAGTCGAACGATTTGTGTGGAAAGACATTGTGTGTAGACACGGCGTCCCATACAAAATCGTAACTGACAATGGAAGGCAATTCATATCTCACGACTTCAAAATATTTTGTGACAAATGTAATATCCGCCTGACCTTCTCAACACATCGGCGCCCTCAAGGAAACGGCCACGCGGAGGCTGCTAATAAATCAGTATTAGCAAACCTCAAGAAACGCCTCGGAACCCAGAAGGAACTCTGGTCAGAAAAGTTACCTGAGGTACTTTGGGCATGTCGAACCACCCCACGAAAGGCTACAGTGGAAACCCATTTCTCCTTAGCCTACGGGATGGAAGCTGTCGTCCCAGCCGAAACCATTGCTGGTAGCCTCCGCCGGGAACTCTGTACGTCCGATCCTGCAGCTAATGACCAGCTCCTGACGGACAGCCTCGATCTAATCGAGGAAAGACGGGAGCGAGCCCTGGTTCGCATT
>NC_079518.1:18411766-18411867 GCF_000801105.2 Raphanus sativus
CAAAACTATCAGCAAGCAATGGCAGGACAGTACAACTCCAAAGTCATGCCCTGACAGTTCGCTGTAGGCGACCTAGTACTTAGGAAAGTTTTTGAAGAAAC
>NC_079518.1:18411967-18415652 GCF_000801105.2 Raphanus sativus
CAAGGAACCATATGCTGAGAAGTTAGGAACCAACAGGGAGGGTCCCTACCGGATCATCCATGTGGTACGACATGGCGTTTACAAGCTCCTGAAGGTGCGAACCGGAGTACCTGAAATCAGATCGTGGAATACCACAAATCTCAAGAAATATTATCATTAGGTATTTAAATTCCTCGAATTATGTTAGGCTTGACTCCTTGACTGGGTACGTAGGCAATTGTGTTATGAGTGCAACCCCAATCTCATTTTAACACTCTTTCCACCATGACGAAAGGGGGCATATGTTTGAGAACATATAGCCCAAACAGCGATGGTATGATTATTGTGATATCATGTATCCTATTATCAATAAAGCAATTATCTTCGATACCTTGACCTTCGAACAAATTCAGGTCTCTACGAACCTGAACCCAAGGTCTTAAAATCCTTCGAATAAATTCAGGTCTCTACGAACCTGAACCCAAGGTCTTAAAACCCTTTGAACAAATTCAGGTCTCCATGAGCCTGAACCTAAGGTCTTAAAATCCTCAGTAATCTCGAAGGTCTTAAAATCCTTCTAGCAAACTCAGGCCTCCATAAACCTGGACCTAAGGTCTTAAAATCCTTTCTACAAACTCAGGTCTCCATGAACCTGGACCTAAGGTCTTAAAATCCTTAGTAACCTAGAAGGTCTTAAAATCCTTGAGGCGACATCAAACGTCTACAAACCTAAGGTCTTAAAATCCTTAGAAATCACTAAAAGGTCTTAAAATCCTTATCAAATCCCAAAAGGTTTTAAAATCCTTATCAAATCCCAAAAGGTCTTAAAATCCTTATCAAATCTCAAGAGGTCTTAAAATCATTATCAAATCTCAAAAGGTCTTAAAATCCTAAGCAAACTTCAATGGGTCTTAAAATTCCACAAACAAATTCAGGTTCCCATGAACCCCCTCCTAAGGTCTTCAGGGTAGCTCAGGTTCCTAAAAACCCGGAGCCAATCTCAATATTTCAGGAACTCTTTCTAAGGATCCTCGTAATCGAATACACTCGAAATCTTCGAGACCTGATAAGTCATTGGACATTGTATCAAATAATCACGATACATGTCCTATCCGAAACTTCCACTTGACAAAAGTCAATCTCATCCAAGAAACGATCAAACCAAGTCAAATGACTTAATACGAAAAATAAAACCGAAATTTGAATAAAAGGGTTTAAAAGCCTCCCCAGGCTAACGAGGGTTTAGAAGACCCTAAAACAAGTCAAGGTTTAAAAGCCTCTTCAGGCTATAAGTCTGAAACGTAAAAGAAGCCCATTGGGCAAAAGTCATGAAAAGCAACATTACAATACAAAAAGAGCCGCAGCTCTTAGACATCATTATCACGGGAGCTCATCCCGACATCCTTGTCTCCTTCAACTGGATCACTTTCTTTGGCTGGATCTCCCTCATCTGCCTCCTTGTCATCGCCCATCTGGGACGTCTCGACTGGAGCTGAATCAGGGCCCACCAAACCTAAGTTAGAACCATGCTCTCCGGAAAAGGATATATTAAACATGTTAATCTCGAAAGTACCTGAACTCTCTGAGAATTGAGGAATGGGAAGCTTGCTGGCCGAGAAGTCGGATACTTGTGCCTTTTCATACGCAATCGTAACCATCAGATTAAGCAAAGGAAATCTTCAATAAAGATAACTGTTGCTCGAGATCTCAACGAAAAGATTGATTCTCGGCGGCTAGGTCTAGCTTCCGAGATAAGGAATCTTATCTCGAAAGCTGGGGGCAACTGTTGGGCCCAAATATGACCCTCTAGCTAGTAATAAACAACAAGAAATGATAACGGTTCGCGATAGGCCCATCATGGATTAAATCCTCAGAAGCAGCTAAGACAGAGCCGGAGGCTGTGAGCTGAAGATGTTCATTAGAGAGGTCGAGGAAAAGAGGCAGCTCGTGGACAAATAAATAGGCGCAGGGCCCGGTCAAAGAGGTAGCTTGTGGACAAATAAATAGGCGCATGACCCGGTCAAAGGAGAGCTGTTACAAATCCCTCAAATCGCGGAGAAGATCTCGGGAACCAGTTGGTAGCGACCAAAGGGGGCCTGAGGCTATTCAAAGAAGACATCAAACAATGATCAAGGGATCAGCATTCTTACTATTGATAAGTAATAGCTCTTAAATTCATTACTTTCCTTGTAAACGTTATAAACATCTCTTGTAAACAATTCTTACAAAAATATCAATAAATCATTCATTCATTCTACAAAGTTCTTACGGGATTCAGCCCATGTTATCTTCCCATTTTGATCTGGACAAGACTTAGGTTCACCCCCTATGGTGAACATTTAAATTCACCACTCTTCTTAAAACCAATCAAAATGCCATATATATAATTAAATAAAAAATATTAAATTATAAAAAATAGTTTAAAAAGGAAATAACGTTAATTTTAATAACGTTAACTAAATACTAAACCCTAAATTTAAATTCTAAACCAAAACCTATACCCTAAACCCAAATCTTATACCCTAAACCCAAACCATATATCCAAAACTCAAATTCTAAACCCTAAATCCAAACACTATATCCTAAACCCATTCTATATCCTATACCCTAAACCCAAATCCTATACCCTAAACCCAAACTATATACCCTAAACCCAAACCATATACCCTAAACCCAAATCTTATTCCCTAAACCCAAATCGTAAATCCTAAAGCCAAATTCTTAAGTTTAGGGTTTGGGTTTAAGGTGTAGAATTTAGGTTTAAGATATACGTTTTGAGTTTGGGGTATATGATTTGGGTTTAGGGTATAGGATATATGATCGATTTAGAGTATAGGGTTTGTATTTAAGGTTTATGGTTTGGGTTTAAGGTTTAGAATTTGAGTTTAGGGTATATGATTTGGGTTTAGGGTATAAAATTTGGGTTTAGGGTATATATTTGGGTTTAGAATTTATGATTTAGGGTTTAGGGTTTAGTTTGCATCATTAAAATTGACTTTATTTTTCTTTTTAACTATTTTTTAATAATTTAATATTTTTTATTTAATTATCTACATGACATTTTGATTGGATTTAAGGGGAGTGGTGAATTTAAAGATTCACCATAGGGGGTGAACCTAAGTCTTGTCCTTTTGATCTTAACCTGACCTAAAATCAGGAGTTGAGTTTAGTCCCTCACATACACCATGAATCGATCGACACCCTACAAACAGTAGTGATCAATAAAGTCAGCTAACCGTCAAACAAAACTGTTCATCCGAACACTGTTCATTACAGTACTGTTCATACGGGTACTTTTCATCACGGTACTGTTCCTCCTTAACTGTTCACCTTGACATTATTATACGATGTCGATCGATATTGTTCATCCATCATCGATCAAGACTGTTCATCAGATGTTGATCAACACTATCCATCCCCGACATTGTTCACCGCAACACTATTTATCATGACACTATTCATCACACTACTGTTCATACCGCGTCGAACGACACTGTTCATCCAACATCGATCGACACTGTTCATCCAACGTCGATCGACATTGTTCACCCAATGTGATCGACATTGTTCACCCCAACACTGTTCACCGTGGCACTGTTCATAGCAATACTGTTCAACGCGACATTGTTCATCGCGCTACTGTTCATCTGTGATGA
This sequence comes from Raphanus sativus, assembly GCF_000801105.2. Taxonomy (NCBI): domain Eukaryota; kingdom Viridiplantae; phylum Streptophyta; class Magnoliopsida; order Brassicales; family Brassicaceae; genus Raphanus; species Raphanus sativus. The sequence goes on from NC_079518.1 coordinate 18,415,603, forward strand.
AAAATACTATTCATCAAGTGTTGACCGACACCACTTGCGTGGAGACTGAA
>NC_079518.1:18415752-18433282 GCF_000801105.2 Raphanus sativus
AAAGTCAAAGTAATTATACTGAGATTCGATGAGAATGAGATGTTAAGAGACGAAGAAGATCGCCCTCGCAACAGTGTAGGACAATTGATTAATGCACATGGTTCTGTGATCCCTAATTTGATTGCTGTTACTGAGATGAACGACTTTGATTTGAACCGTGAATGGTATGATTGGGGAAGTCAGGACCCCTTTCGTGGTCTTCCTCACCAAGATCCCAGAGACCATATCAAAGAGCTTGAGAAGTTAGCCTCAGCAATCGAACATAATGAAGTGCATGTAGATCACACTATTTGCAAGATCTTCCCCTATTCTCTATCTGGAGATGCAATTAGTTGGTTCAGTCAGCTGCAGCCAGGATGCCTAACCTGTTGGGAGGGCAATAAAAGTGTATTCCTCAACAAATCTCTCAATGAACCTGCAGCAACTCGACAGAGGAAGTTTGATGATATGTTGGACCAGACGATTAAAGGTCGGGAGAATGAATTAATGTCTAGTTTCAGTCGGATGCTGGGTGTAGTCTACACTGAGCCGAATAGAGAAATTGAAACCATGAGCACTCACATCAAGAAGCCAGACATTCAGGTTCTACATGCAGATAATGATACGCAGAGGGACAAACTGAACAAAGGACAACTGGTTGATCATAATACGGTAGAGGGTGATGAACAACAGGAATCTGAAGAGCCGAGCATAGTAGAAGAAGTCGATATTAGTGACAAGAGCTCCGCTTCGAACGACACCAACACCTTGGTATCAATTGACACTAGCATCTCAGAATCAATTAACAACACCATTTCAGCATCAATCGATTGTACGACCTCAGAAACGATCGACAACAACATATCAGCTTCGATCGGCAGAAACCTCTGTTTCCGATTGACACCTATTGAAATCCTTGAAAGTTCGAGTTGTCCTCATGACATTACAGACTCGACATTGGAGCACAGATGAATCAAGTTGTTATCTTGCGTCAGATACATACAAAGAAATCACCATGAAGATTTCTTTGATCTAGAGGAATTCTTTGAACTAGAGGAGGGAGAAACACTTGAAAATAAGGATTGTGATAGGGAAGTCACTATGGAAGAATTTTTAGAGCTAGAGGAATGGCTTGAATCAGAGAAGAAGCTTGATGACGATTGTCACAGTAGGAGAGGAGATCTGGAAACTTCATCAAAGGCTAGCATCGATCGACACAAACCTAATGAGATTGATCGACAATGTTGCTACATCATCGATCTACACCCACCCTATGTCATTGATTGACACCCACCAGGTAGCATCGATCAACACCCACCCTGCATCATCGATCGACATCACCCACCCGACATCGTTCAACACACACACAATTGCATCGATCGATTACCATCGTTGGACGAGCTGCCAGGATATACAGTTGAGCGGGAACCGATTCAGGAAATAGATTACAAGTCTGGAGTTTCACACCTTGATGTCCTTAAACATCAGAGACAACCTATTTGTGCAGAAGAAGTTGTTGTGATTCGTAAAAGAGTGAAGAGGATAAATGACCATGTGAATATTGTGGTTCCATGCGTTGTATTTGAAGATGAATCTCCTATCCCACCAGATAGAAGTGTGCATCTAGGTTCTTACACTGGGTTATCTGATGCTCTTCTACATGCCGAAGCTTCTCAGAGAGGGTTGAGATTTAGAAGTGACGTTGACAAAGGCCCTAGAAAAACAGTATCGAACGACATCAACAAGCCGGCATCGATTGACCTTACCACTTCATCATCGATCGACCCTACCACTTTCATCATCAATCGACAACCATCGCGTATTAGAACATAATGAGTTTTAAGAGTGTCAAAATGTTTTTGATGGAGGCACCACCATACGATCACACAAGTATGGGGGAAAGAGAAGGTAGAATTGGAAGAAGAGAAAAAGGATCAAGGACAATCCTCAGTTATCACTGATTCCTAAATTCTAAAATGATGTCAGAAAATCCAGAGTGCACAACAGATACTTCTCACAGCCATTTGCAATGTTTTGAGCAATCCTTATTGCTAAGATGATAGACAAAGGAGAAGAGTCCGTGGAAGAGGATTTCACAAAAGAATGATAAAGCTTCAAAGAGTAGACATTGAGATTTGTTTTGGAGCATGTAAAAAATGATGAAGAGTGCGGACGACACTACAACAACAGTGTAGAGCGACACTGTAGCGAGAACATCGAGCGACACTATAGCAAGAACATTGGTCGACACTGTAGCAGAGTTACTGTAGTAGAGTCACTATAGTTGTGATACTTTAGCAACACTACTGTCGAAGAGTCACTGTTCATTGGAATAAAAATTATTAATTAATTGGTTTTATTTTAATCTATTACTAAGTTTTGTGTTTTATTAATTTCAGGTTAAAAAAACAAAAGAGATCCAAGGAAGATGAGTTTCCACAAGAATCGACGATGACTAGCTATCATTGATCGACAGAGCATCAATAATATTGATCGCCACTTTACTGTGTTGATTGGCACTCACATCAAAGGCAGATATACCGTTTTCTTGTCATATTTATTACATATGATTTATTTTCTTACCAATCTTAGACTGTATAACACTTCAGTGTGTCGATCGACACGGACATCACAAGCTTGTATATCGTTCTTACTTGTTAAATTATGCACTTATGATTTATGTTCTCACCAAACTTCGACTGGATATACACTTAAGACAATGTAATTTAAGTCTAGGGGAAGGTTTACTGATATTGAGTTTATTGTGAGTCTTTGATATACCATGAATTTCACTCATTTTCTACCATGGTATAGTAGTATTTTATTATATAACTAATGTATTTCCTAGCCTGTTAGGTATGTTTTCAGGTTCAGAAACGTTTCGTGATAAAGTGATGCTTTTGGAGCATTTTGGAGTACAAGAGATAATACACCTGAGTTGACCATTCAAGACCAAGTCGGAAGTCAACATTGTGATAAGAATAGATCGATACTCATCCAGAGTTATCGATCGATGTAGCTGAGAAGATCCGCGTACTAGAAGATTATAATCGATCGATTCACATCTAGTGTTGTCGATCGATATCGAGGACGAAAGGGTTTAGCCGACTACTTCACCAAAACTTCACCAAATTACGAGATTGCCCCTGACAAGTTTTTAACCTAATGGAAATACTTAAATATTTCTGCTAAGTGTTTTTGACGGCAAGCTTTGAACAAGTCTAAGAAAAGCAAGCTCTTGAAGGCAGAAGCAAGTAGAGAGTGTGAGAGAAAGCTAGAGTTTATATGTTTTGAGAGACTGGAGAGATCATTGAGAGATTTGTGATTGAACTCCATTTGTTTTCTATTCCATATCTATGCAATTCTTTTATCTATCTTATATTATGAATTGCTTAGCTTGTTGGGGAAAAATACCCAGATGTAAGTTTTCTCCAGTTTCCGGATAGGTCCTCGACTTCCAGACCCTTGCTCAAGAAGATACCAGGGATCTACCCCTGCCTTAGGTCCGACCCCTAGATCGGACCGACCATTTGGAGCAAAATAGAAGTTTTCTACCCAAGGGGAAACTTCCATTTTCCGATTATGGAAGAGTTCTATTACTTGAAGCCGACGTCTACAACTATAAAAGGGGACCCGAAACCCTAGAATAAGGGATCGACTTTCGGAGGCTTAGAGATTAGAGTTTAGGCGACTAGAACTAGGGTTTATACACCAATACGTTGTAGTCCCGATCATTATACTCAATAACATCTCTTTGCCCTCGATTTCTTACTCTGTTATACAAATCCTCTAATGTTCCGTAGCACTTAAACGATCCTACACAAAAATACCCTAACAGTTTAGCGCTAGAAGGAGGGTAGTGATCCAACTACGTGACGATGGCATTAGAGGACGACGCTAACCAGTCGGAGATGACTCCGAGAGAGATCGAGCTTCTCAACAGGCTTGAGTTTCTTCAGATTCAGGTCACCGATCTTCACAAAGCTCGGGAGACGACACCCGGAGGTCCTGAACTTCTCCTCGAAGTTCAAACCCTAAAAGACCAACTTGGAGAGCACTCCAAGCAACTACAGCAAGCGCCAAGAAGCTAGACGCCATAGAGGCGGAAAATCTTGTCCTCCGACAAGAGAACCATACCCTCGGTGAAGTTAGCAACAAGCGAAAGCGGTTCCGGACTAAGGTATGACCCATGGCTTCACTCTACACTCAGCGAGACAGTGAAGAGGTACCTCGCCGACCTGCCTCAACCGAAGACGAACCCGAAAGCCGAGGAGCCGCGAACGATAGGACCCGAGTACAAGTAGATAGCGATTCCGATACGGAGGACGAGGAGTATTCACCCGACAATCCCAAGATCTCAGATCCAGCCCTAGCAGCTTACTTAGAAAGAGTGGTCTCCGAAAGGTTCGGCACCATTCAATCTATGGTAGAAAGGCTTCCAGGGGCAGCTCCTCCTATTCGAAGAAGCAATCAGGGGTCCTACTCCGATACACCTTTTGTGGAAGAGATTGCTTCGGTGGAGATGCCGCGAAAGTTCTCTTTCCCAAGCATAAAGATGTACGAAGGTACTGGGGATCCCGACAATCACATTGCTCAGTACAAGCAACGCATGCTAGCAGTAGCAATCCCTCAAGATGCACGGAAAGCTACCATGTGCAAGGGATTCGGATCGACCTTGACCGGCCCGCTCTTCAGTGGTATATCAACCTGCCCACCAAATCCATCAAATCCTTTGCAGCCCTTAGCGATAAGTTCGTGGAGCAGTTTGCTAGCAGCCGTGACCTATAAAAGAATTCGGATGATCTCTACAAGATCCTCCAGCATAGGAATGAGCCCCTTTGTTCTTACATAGCTCGCTTCAACCAGGCGAAGGTGGCTATTCCTGAGTGCAACGCTGATACGACTAACTCAGCCTTCAAGAGGGGTCTACTTCCAGTGGGAGACCTTTACAAGGAGCTGATCAAATACAAGTGCAGGATTATGGAAGATGTGCTCTCCTGTGCTTGGGTTCAAGTAAGATGGGAAGAAGATGTTGCTAGTAGGACTAAAGCCGGTCCAAAGTACGATCAGAAGCCGTCAAAGGCTACAAGGAATGACCGCGACGAGTCTTCCCACTCGAAGTCCGCCAGGGAGACTAGCAACCCGAATAGGGGCAGGTATCAGCATCGACCTTTGCCTAGATCCGAAGGGATGATTGTGTCTACTTGGCCTGACATCTCCCATCTCGCGATAACTAAACCGGAGCTGATCAGTGACTTACGACAAATGGGTCCTCAAGTTAAGTGGCCTCCTAAGATGAAGGCCGCAGAGGCTAATCGAAATCCCAAGCGATGGTGCGAGTTCCACAGTGATCATGGACATACTACAGAGGATTGCATAGCCCTAAAGATGGAAGTCGCCGAGCTCCTCAAGAACTTTTTAAATAAAGAAAGTCCCAGCCTCCCTATCGAGGCAGCTCCTGCATTGCCACCACAGCAAGATCGGGTTATCCACGTCATCACAGGTGGATCAGAGGTGAGCGGAATTAGCAGTGCCGCAGCCAAGAAAAGTACTCGCAATGCCAGGAACGGCCGAGAGGCCGAGGGTCCCAAGCGCCTGCCCCTTGGAACAGATGAGATCAGTTTCACTGCAAGGGACCAGGAGAAGGTCCTCGTCCCTCATCATGACGCTCTCGTCAACCTTAGGGGAAAGACTCAGGTCTCATAGCAATTACAGAAGAAGCTTCCGGCCCCACATACCGAAGAGCCGGAAGTGGAAGAAATGGATGAGGTCCCGCTCACGGAAGGGAACTCGAGTCGAAACTTAAAGATAGGCTCCAAGCTTCCGGAAATCTTGAGGAGGAGACTGATCGATTTCTTAAGATCCAACTCCGATTACTTCGCCTGGTCTCATGAAGACATGCCTGGAATTGATCCTGATGTTATCATGCACCAACTCAAGGTGGATCCAATGCATCCTCCTGTCAGACAGAAGAGGAGAAAACTCGCTCCTGAAAGGGATGAGATAATCAACGAAGAGGTCAAGAACCTACTAGATGCTGGATTCATACGAGAAGTGCAATACCCGGAATGGCTAGCCAATGTGGTGGTCGTGAAGAAGAAGAATGGGAAGTGGAGAGTCTGTATCGATTTCACGGACCTTAATAAGTCATGTCCTAAAGATCCTTTCCCTCTGCCTCACATCGACAAGCTGGTCGACGCAACGGCTGGTCACGAGCTGATGAGCTTCATGGATGCATTCTCTGGATACAATCAGATCCTAATGCATCATGACGATCAAGAGAATACCTCATTCATGACCTCAAGGGGCATCTACTGTTACAAGGTTATGCCTTTCGGATTGAAGAACGTCGGCTCAACCTACCAAAAGCTTGTCAACATGATGTTCGCCGATCAGATAGGGCAGACCATGGAAGTCTACATTGATGACATGTTGGTGAAGTCCCTAGATGTTGGGCCCAAATATGGCCCGTTAGCTGACGATAGAACCAAAACAAGTATTGGGCCGAGATAAAGCCCAACGCGTATCGGCGACCTTAGCTAAGGTTTAATACGAAGCCGGAGGCTGGAAGCTAAGGGCAATCTTCGAAGAGGTCACGGTAAAGAGGAAGCTCACATCATAACAAAAGGAGCGCAGGACCCGGTCAAAGGGAAGCTGTTGCGGATTCCTCAACAATCGGAGAAGATCTCGGAGATCAGTTAAAGATAATAAAGAGAAGTCCAAAGCTATTTAAAGAGAAGAGCGAGGACTAAAGAGGGGGATCCGATTCAACACATATTCGACTCCTATTCATTTTCACGATCATACACCCAAACTCTAAAATATTTACCATCTTTGTAATCATTCTGATATACATTCTTTGTAACCATTCTTTACCAAAATCATCAATACAAAATCATCATTCATTCTACAAGTTCTTACGGGATTCAGCCCACGTTATCTTTCCTTTTAACCTTAACCTGATCTAAAAACCAGGTAGTGAGTTTAGACCCTCACAATTGGCGCCGTCTGTGGGGAAGAAACAATCGAATCCCTTACTCTAACTTGAGGATGAATCCTACCAATCAGACAACGAATCCGTCTGACCTTAACCTCCCGATTCAGAGCGATGGCTCACCGAACGATGGAGGCTCTAATCTCGTAACTTCGGAGCCTCGACGTGGCGATCACCGATCTGGGCAACAGCCTCCGGCTAGCGCTCGAACGAGCCTGACTGCCATTGGAGCTACCAACCCAAGATCGTCAAGTGGAACCGCCCCCGGGCTTCCAGTCACCGAGAACCCTCAGCAGCAAGCCACTCCGAATCAAATGAAGGCTCACCTCTCTGAGATTCGTTAGATGATGATGCAATTAGTAGACAAAGCTCAGGAAAATGAGCGTACAATGCATCAGCTAGCTGTTCGGCAGCAACGATTTGAAGAGGTAACTAGATCTCTAAACGCAACAACCCAACCACCGCAACGTCAAGCTCCGTGGGTCACTTTCGGAGATCGATTAACCGATCCCTCGTTCCCCCGAGGACGTTTAGACTTTTCTCCCGACAGCACTATTCCGGAAGGACGGGGGTCTGCTTTTCAGTCACCTCATACTGGGAAAGCTCCCGCGTTTAACCCACCTGTCACCAGTGCTATGGGAAGTAACGCAGCGACAACCAGCTCCACACCCAGTCAGATTGCTGACTGGAGCACTCGCTTACCTCCTCCGCCGCCTGATTTTAGGTCCGGAGCAGGAGTATCCTTCCCATCTGGGGGCAGAACATCAGCTTCGGTTTATCAAACCAGAAGCTCAACCCCGAATGTGGATGGGTATCAAAGGGTAGACTCCAATAACCCAAGAGCTGGTGAGCGACTTAGCCCACCAACTGCATGGGAAGATGAACCAACACGATTCCATCAGGAACCTGCCCGTCGGATACGTAATAACGACCCAAATGTCCTTCCCTTAGAGGGACCTGAAGCTATCCGCAGGTATATGGAACAAACTCACGCAGCTCTCCAAAAATTGGGAGCTCAAGTCCACAAGGCAACGAGCTCGGCTCCCGAAATTGATAGCTTGATTGAAGAAACCCGTGGGACTCCATTCACTGACAGAATTGCCAGTTCTTACATAAGAGATACCCGAAAAATTAGAATTCCCGAGTATGATGGGACTTCTGACCCAAAGGCCTATTTGAGAGCCTTCCGATTAGCTATCGTGAAAGCCCATTCTACGCAAGAAGAATGTGAAGCAGGTTACTGCAGGACATTCGCCGGAAACCTGGTCGGAACAGCTCTTGAGTGGTTCTCTGGTCTCGAACCAGCCTCGATAGACAGCTTCGATCAGTTAACTAATGCCTTCATGAAGCAGTACTCGACCCATATCCTGAAGCAAGCCTCTGAGGCCGATCTCTGGAAGGTCAGACAAGGAATGGGGACTCGCTACGAGTCTACATCGAGAAATTCAGAGCAGTAAGAACTAAGATCTCGAAACCCAACGACCAAGTCGCCATCGAGGCCCTTAGAAGAGGTATGTGGTATAAATCGAAATTCTGGTCGGAGCTAACACTCAATACTCCTCCAACTATCGATGATGCTCTTCATAAAGCCACTAGATATATTACTTTGGAGGAGGAGACAGCTGCACTGGATAAACTCCACAAGAAACCTCAGAATCACTCGAAAGGTGAATCCTCAGAGGCAAAGGGACCTCATAAAAGGGGGAACCTCCGAAACAATCAGACTCAAGGAGAACATTCCTATGCAATCGAGGAGGACAAGGAAGAAAAACCTGTCGCCGCAGCAAACAAAACTCCCTGGTCAAAAGGCTTTGATAAGAACAAACATTGCTCCTATCACGATCGAGAAGGGCACTCAACTGAAGAATGTTGGGACCTCCAACGACAGCTTGCAGCTAAATTCGCAGTCGGAGAAATAAAGGGCGTGGACCTCAAAAAGCCACCGCCCTATCAGAAAAGAGGTCCCAGAGATACCTCTCCAAAACGCGAAAGGTCACCAGAGAAGGAGACGGATTCGCCACCTCCAGCTCCCAAGAAGAGAGTCGATATGATTCTTGGAAAATTCCCCCAAGGAAAAAGCCTGCAAATCGAGGCTCTCTTGAGCAAACCGTCACCTCAATCGAGTCCCGACTCGAGGGTGGACTGTATCCTTGGAGGATCAGATATATGTCAAGACTCCGTCAATTCCATTAAGAATCACGTACGGAAGGCTGTGTCTAACACTGGACCTAAGCCTCCCAACCCCGAATCCAATACTAAGATTTCTTTCTGGGAAAGCGAGACCTCAAACCTTGACAGACCTCACGATGATGCTCTGATTGTCACCCTGAACATCGCAGGATACGAGGTGCCTAAACTCATGATAGATACAGGAAGCTCTGTTGACCTTATTTTCTACAACACCCTGAAAGAGATGGAAATAGACGACTACAAAATTATTGGCCAAAAAGCTAATCTCGTAGGCTTCTCCGGAGAAACAGCTACCTTATTGGGAATTATCATGCTCCCAATCATAGCTGGCGGAATAATGAAAATGACCAATTTAGTAGTCATCGACAGACCTTCCCCGTTCCATGCGATCCTAGGAAGACCCTGGATTCACAAAATGAAGGCAGTAGCTTCGACTTATCATCAATGCGTGAAATTCCCAACACCTGAAGGAATAACTACCGTACATGGTAGCCAGAAGATCTCCAGGATCTGCTACCTGGGAGGATTCGAAATCCTCAAAAAATCCCACCAATAGCAATTACAGATCTAGGAGGATCGCGAAATGCAACAAAACATTCGAGGTCCCACTAAGAACCTCACCGAAAAAGTTTGCATCGACAACTCAAATCCTGAAAGACAGGTGAGCATCAGATCTGAGCTACCTCTTGAGACCAAAAAGGAGCTCATTGACTTCCTGAAAAGCAATGTCAAAAACTTTGCATGGTCCACCAATGACATGAAAGGTATAGACCCGAACGTCACAACCCACAAACCGAAGGTAGACCCCACTTTCAAACCGATCAAACAAAAGCGTCGCAAGCTGGGCCTTGAAAAGGCTCAAGCTGTTAACGACGAAGTTGACCGACTTACGAAAGCTGGATCCATTCGAGAGGTACACTACCCTGACTGGTTAGCTAACCCGGTAGTCGTAAAAAAGAAAAACGGGAAATGGAGAATCCGTGTAGACTTCACCGACCTAAACAAGGCTTGCCCTAAAGACAGCTTCCCGTTACCTCAGATCAACCGCCTGGTTGAAGCAACAGCTGGCCATCGACTCCTATCCTTCATGGATGCCTTCTCAGGATACAACCAAATCATGATGGATCCTGAGGACCAGGAAAAAACCGCATTCATGATAGTGCTCAAATTACCCAGTAGAGCTTACTCTCTCAAATAAGAGGTACAGCTGTAGTACTTAGGGATCGAATCACGAGGAGCTAGGGAACCAATTAAATAAAATCTACTAATCAATCCTAGGCAAGGTTGGTTTATATGATGGAAATAAAAATAACAAATCCTAATATGAGCAAGGCAGTTGCTCCAACTAACAATATGAAGGGTTGTTTAAATGGGATAAAGAGTGCTAGACATAGGGTTTCTATTCAGGGATGGAGATTATAATCTCTATAAATGCTTTAATAAGTTGCTTGCATGATACATTAGCTCTCAGCCGCTTAACACATGTGAATGAATCACTGGTTAAAATATCTAGATCTCTGGCCACACCTTTCGCATGATGACACGGAAAAAGAGTCGGTCGATATCCTTTTGAGATATCGAGCGATACACCTTTCGCGGCGCCGATCGATTTACCAGTAGGGTATCGATCGACGGCTTCTAGATCTGCCTAGGCGCGAATTGAATATGACCGCGAGGTCTCAAGGAGGAACTGTCGTTCTTCTCAACGGGAAACAGGCATCGCTCAAATAGATAATTCAAGATAATCTAAGATTCTAGTGATCTATGTTCTAGTTAGCTACTCTAAAACAAGCATAGGGTACAATTCATTTGATGAGTATCACAACTTAGCAATTATAGCTTGGGGCTAATCCCACAAACCTATTTAAACCCTAGATCTAACAAGTAGACTACTCAGACATGGCTAAGCAATTCATAACAATAGATAGATGAAAGAATTGCATAGATAGAATAAAGTAGGAATACAAAAGGAGATGAGAAATCTCTCCAATCTCTCTCAAACAAATAAAACTCTAGTCTCTCTCTCACACTCTCTGCTTTGGTTGTGAAAAGCTTCAAGCTTCAAAGGGTTTCAAAACTTGCCATCAAAAAGACTTTGCAGGAGTATTTAAGCATTTCCATTAGGTTAAAAACTCGTCAGGGGCAATCTCGTAATTTGGTGAAGTCTTGGTGAAGTAGTCGGTTAAACCATTCCGTCCTCGATATCGATCGACAACACTGAATGTGTATCGATCGATTATAATCTTCTAGTACGCGGATCTTCTCAGCTGCATCGATCGACGACTCAGGATGAGTATCGATCGATTGTAATCGCAATGTTGACTTCCGACTTAGTCTTGAATGGTCAACTCGGGTGTATCATCTCTTGTACTCCAAAATGCTCCAAAAACATCACTTTCTCACGAAATGCTCCTGAACCTGAAAACATACCTAACATGCTAGAAAACAGATTAAATATATAATAAAATACTAGTATGCCATGGTTAAAAACGGGTGAAATCCATGGTATATCAATTCATAACCGAACGAGGAACCTATTGTTACAAGGTTATGCCATTCGGGTTAAAGAACGCAGGAGCTACCTATCAGAGGCTAGTAAATAAGATGTTTGCTGGGCAACTCGGAAAAACCATGGAGGTTTATATTGACGATATGCTAGTCAAATCCTCAGCTGGAGAAGACCATATCTCCCACTTAAGGGAATGTTTCGATATCCTCAATAAGTACGATATTAAGCTCAATCCCACTAAATGTACCTTCGGGGTACCCTCAGGCGAGTTCCTAGGTTACCTCGTAACTGAAAGAGGCATTGAAGCCAACCCGCAGCAGATAGCAACCTTCCTAGAAATGTCGTCACCTAAGACAAATTGACTGGATGAATCGCAGCATTAAATCGATTCATATCCAAGTCCACCGACAAGTACCTCCCATTCTACAAACTTCTAAGAAATAATAAGAAGTTCTTATGGGACGAGAAATGTGAGGAAGCCTTCAAACAATTGAAAGCTTACCTCTCCGAACCTCCGATCCTATCCAAACCTGTAGTAGGAGAGCCACTGTACCTGTACCTCGCCGTATCAACTGCTGCAGTTAGCGGTGTGCTGGTACGAGAGGAACAAAACGAACAAAGACCTTCTATTACACCAGCAAGAGCCTGATAGATGCCGAAACAAGGTACCCTGCAATGGAAAAATTAGCGCTAGCGGTCGTAACTGCTGCCAGGAAATTGCGACCTTACTTCCAATCGCACTCGATCGTCGTAATGACCTCGAAACCATTACAAATGATATTGCACAGCCCCAGCCAGTCATGGCGATTGGCTAAATGGGCCATAGAACTCAGCGAATACGACATTGAGTATAGACCTCGAGCAGCAGCGAAGGCTCAGGTCCTTGCCGATTTTGTCATTGAGCTAGCATCTGAGCAATTAGACACTGAAATGGAATCTCCAAAGTGGAGCCTGTATGTTGACGGAGCCTCATCAAAACAAGGCTCCGGCGTCGGGCTAAGGCTGACTTCCTCAGCTGGAGAAACCATCGTGCAGTCCTATAGGCTCGGATTCAGTGCCTCAAATAACGAAACTGAATATGAAGCACTAATCGCAGGGTTAAAACTCGCCCTAAGCCTCGGAATTCGAGAACTAAACGCTTATAGTGATTCACAGTTAGTAGCTAGCCAAATTCACGGAGAATATGAAACGAGGGACGAAAGAATGGGGGCATATCTCGAAGTCGTCCAGAACCTTACTAGGCATTTCGACAAGTTCGAGCTAACAAGGATCCCACGAGGAGAGAATTCCTCAGCAGATGCGCTGGCTACTTTAGCCTCCACATCAGACCCCCTCGTAAAACGAATCATACCCGTAGAAGGAATCGAAAAACCGAGCATCGACATAGCTACTAAAGCTGAGATAGACAGCAAGCCAAAAGAGCAAACCGAAGATACCTGCCCTGAAACAGTAACTACCCAAGTTCTCACAACATTCTGGTTCCCAAAAGCCAAAATACGCAGCTCTAAAAAGCAGACCTCCGGGAACACAATCCAAAACACCGAAAACAACGAAGGTATTCCCCGAAATTCAGACTCCTTGGAGCCTAATCTCACGAATACCTCCGGGGGCACCATCCGGACCTCGGACCCACTCGTCTGTAGAGTCAAAACCAGAAGTCGCTCAGCTCTCAAAAATTCATCTGTGGGCACCATCCAGACCCCGGAGAATAACGGAGAAAGTGGAGGTATTCCTCAGAATTTGGACTCCCTGGAGCCTAATCCTACGAATACCTCCGGGGGCACCACGACACCAGGTCCCGAACAGGAACCTCCCTCATCTCTTCATAACAAAGTTGTAGGGAGAGAGGATTGGAGAATACCAATCACGCAGTACATCCTGGAGGGAAAGACTCCACTCAATAAATGGGAGGCTAGAAAGCTCAAAGCATTAAGTGCGAGATATTTTATAATCGAATCCGCTCTCCACAAACGAAGCATTTTCGGACCTTACCTAAAATGCGTCCATGGCCTCCTTGCTATGAGACTCATGAAGGAAATGCACGACGGCTCCTGTGGAAACCACTACAGTGGAAAAGCTCTAGCTATCTGAAACAAAAGACAAGGCTATTACTGGCCTACCATTATTGCAGACTGTGAGGTCTACTCTTCCTCATGTGATGAATGCCAGAGGCATGCACCAATTATACACCAACCTGTGGAGAAGCTATCCAACATATCCGCCCCTTACCCATTTATGAGGTGGTCCATGGACATCGTAGGACCACTAGTAGCGTCAGGAAGTGGAAAGAAGAAGCTACGCTTCCTCTTGGTCCTGACAGACTACTTCACGAAATGGATAGAGGCTGAAGCTTTCCAGCAAGTAACCAGATTCGAGGTCGAACGGTTTGTATGGAAAGATATTGTGTGTAGACACGGCGTCCCATACGAAATCGTGACTGACAATGGAGGACAATTCATATCCCACAACTTCAAAATATTTTGCGACAAATGGAATATCCGCCTGACCTTTTCAACACCTCGACGCCCTCAAGGAAACGGCCAGGCGGAGGCTGCTAATAAATCAGTATTAGCCAACCTCAAGAAACGCCTTGGAACTCAGAAGGAACTCTGGTCAGAAAAGTTACCTGAAGTACTTTGGGCATGTCGAACCACCCCACGAAAGGCTACAGAGGAAACCCCTTTCTCCTTAGCTTACGGGATGGAAGCTGTCGTCCCAGCCGAAACTCTGTATGTCAGATCCTGTAGCTAACGACCAGCTCCTGACGGACAGCCTCGATCTAATCGAGGAAAGACGGGACCGAGCTCTGATTCGCATTCAAAACTATCAGAAAGCAATGGCACGACAGTACAACTCCAAAGTCAGGCCCCGACAGTTAGCTGTAGGTGACCTAGTACTTAGGAAAGTCTTCGAAGCAACCAAGGAACCAGATGCTGGGAAGTTAGGAACCAACTGGGAGGGTCCTTACCGGATCATCCACGTGGTACGACCTGGCATTTACAAGCTCCAAAAGGTGCGAACCGGGGTACCTGAAATCAGATCGTGGAATGCCACGAATCTTAAGAGATACTATCATTAGGTACCTAAGAATTCTCGAACTACGTTAGGCTTGATCCCTTGACTGGGTACGTAGGCAACTCCGTCATGAGTGCAGCCCCAATCTCATTTCAACACTCTGTTCACCACGACCAAAGGGGGCATATGTCTGATTCAAATCACATAGCCCAAGCATCAATTGTATGATTACTATGATTCCATGTATTCTATTATCAATAAAGCAATTATCTTCGATACCTCGACTTTTTAACAATTCGGGTCCCCAAGAACCTGAACCGACAATCTTCAGATCAACCCAGGTCACTAAGAACCTGGACCTAAGGTCTTAAAACCCTTAATGCTCTTGAAGGTCTTAAAATCCTTCAAACAAAATCAGATCTCCACAGATCTGAACCCAAGGTCTTAAAATCCTTAACAAAAACTAAGGTCTTAAAATCCTTAACACAAACTAAGGTCTTAAAATCCTTAACAAAAACTAAGGTCTTAAAAATCCTCAACAAAACGAAGGTTTTAACATCCTTAACAGAGTCGAAGGTCCCTAAATCCTTCGAAGAAATTTGAAATTCAATAAAACAATTTGTTTCCTCACAAAGTCAGATCGGAAAAGATCTCACAAGCCTTCGAAATAATTCAGGTTCCTAAAAACCTTGAGCTAATCTCGATATCCTAAGAATTCCTCTTAAGGAACTAAAGACAATCCAAGTCTTCTAGACTTATCATAAAACCCGAGATCTAATTTTGAGGATTCAGTAAACCTCTTCCTATTGAAACTCTTAACAAAGTTCGAACTCATCCAAAAAAATGACTAAGTCAAATCGAAAGACTTGGAACGAAAATAAAAACCAAATTCAGATAAAAAGGGTTTAAAAGCCTTTCCAGGCTACCAAGGGTTCCGAAGACCCTAAAACAAGTTAAGGTTTAAAAGCCTCCTCAGGCTGCAAATCTGGTACATAAACGAAATTAAAAGCCCCTTGGGCTAAAGTCATGAAAACAACATTTTTAAAGAGCCTCGGCTCTTAGACATCATCATCACGGGAGCTCCTCCCGACACTCTTATCTCCTTCAGCTGGTTCACCTTCTTTGGCTGGACCTCCCTCATCTGCCTCCTTATCATCGCCCATTTCGGACGCCTCGATTGGAGCTAAATCAGGGTCCACCAAACCTAAGTTAGAACCGTACTCTCCAGAAAAGGGGAGATTGAACATATTAATCTCGAAAGTACCTAAGCTCTCAGAGAGTTGAGGAAGAGGAAGCTTGCTGATCGAGAAGTCCGAGACTTGCGCCTTCTCGTACGCAGTAGCCGCCTCCGGCATCAAGGTCATTAGACGATTATACTCGTCCTCAGCATTCGGGATTTCATTTTCCAGCATATCCTTTAAAAGGTCGGTGTTGGCCTGAAGCTCTTGAGCATAAATCTGGAGCTCGACCTCATCCTTCTTCTTGGCAAACTTCTCCTTCACGGAGGCCAAGATCTTGTTGTAGGCATCAGCTACCTCTTTCTTCCCTCTCCTAACTGACAACTTGACCTCAGCTTCCCTGTTCTTCTGGCTGTCTTGGGACGAAGCAATCAGTTCTTTGACCTGGTACTCGGCTATCTTCCAAGCAGTATCCAACTCCCCAATCTTCCTGTTTTTCACCTGGATGTCAATCGCTTGGCTCTCGATCGTCCCCTGCTGAACATCAGCCTTGGAGCCAAGTCTCTTGACCTCAGCTTGAAGTTCCGAGATCAGAGCCCGAGCCTGGTTGAGCTCAGTCTTGGTTGCCTTGACTAGATCGGTAACCTGAGCTAATTCTTCAGCGCTGGGGGCATTGTGCACAGTGTCCTCAAACTTGAACTGAGCCCTGTTAATAGCGCCAGCCAGCTACAAAAACAAAAACAATGATTTAGTGAACATCTTCCACAAAGAATTAAGCTAAAAAGTTGAAATAAAATTCATACCTGACCCATGTAAGGGGCAATCTCAACATACTCATCCTTACTCGTGAGGTTGGAGATCGAGGGGAGGGCCCGGTTCTCTTCATATGCCTCATCAGCGTAGCCAAACCCCACGAGTCATCCAAAACTGACCCAGGCTTCGAGTGAGCAAAGTTCCAGCCAACGGTACCCCCTCTAGAAGAGGAGGAAGAAGACCTCGAAGGTCTGTCAACTTGGTCGGTCCGGGACCTCTTGCTCCTCGGAGGCTCAAATTCTGGAGGATCCCTCGCCATCTGAGGATCAGTTTCCATCACCGGAACCTCGGAGGGAAGACCAACTTCCTGAACTCTGGGCTCCGAAGGACCAACATCTTTAGCAGGAGCAGAGCCTCCATCATCGAGGACTTCCTTCACGGGCTGAGGAAGGATCCTCCTTGGTTCTTGTCGCTTCCTCGAGAGGAGCTGGCAGCCTTCGTCGATCTACCCCTGGAACGGAACGAGGGCTGAATAGGCATCTTCTGTGACTGAGTCTTTTCAGAGGTACTGGCTCCAGACGAGACTTCAAATAACCTCTCAGAGAGAGGTTAAGAACGAAGAACTAGTTCGATCAAGAAGCGGATAAAAAAAATAATAATAACAAAACGCAGTAAAATAAAGGGAAAAGGAGAGTTACCTTGGAAACCGTCGAGAGGCGTGGAGGAAGTGGAGAGACAAGTAGTTAATTCTCTCAGCTTTATATCCCATCACGTCTCGAAAGTCGGAAACCACATTTCAAACTCTCTTTAATCTGAGCCATCGATTTAATTAAAGAAAAATTACAGCCGTCCGATCGAGCAAGAATATATATGGTTGAGATAGCTAATAATCATTATCTCAACCAGAAGATC
>NC_079518.1:18433382-18471654 GCF_000801105.2 Raphanus sativus
TAGGTTGGACGGCTAGGTCTAGCTCCAGAGAATAACGAAGTCTAATCTTGAAAGCTGGGGGCAACTGTTGGGCCCAAATATGTCCCGTTAGCTGACGATGAAACCAAAAAAAGTATTGGGCCGAGATAAAGCCCAACGCGTATCGGCGACCTTAGCTAAGGTTTAATACAAAGCCGGAGGCTGGAAGCTAAGGGCAATCTTCGAAGAGGTCACAGTGAAGAGGAAGCTCACATCATAACAAAAGGAGCGCAGAACCCGGTCAAAGGGAAGCTGTTGCGTGTTGGGGTCAAAAATGGTTATCTCGAAATCAACGGCTAAGTCTATTTGTCATACGAAAGTATAAGGAAGAAAGGGGAAGTGATCTAAGTTTGGATAGGCCGAACGACAAGGAATCCGCCTTAAAACTTCAAAGAGCCCGTTCTCTCAAACCGTGAGGACCCAGAAAACGATCAACATATCAAATCGAAGCCCTCGTCGAGACGCACGTGCTGGTCGTAGCCGCCGGGCGGCTAGCCCCCGTGCTGGCCGTGGCCGCCGGCGGCTAGCGCCCGTGCTGGCCGTGGCCGCCGGGCGGCTAGCCCCGTGCTGGCCGTGGCCGCCGGCGGCTAGCGCCCGTGCTGGTCGTGGCCGCCGGGCGGCTAGCCCCGTGCTGGCCGTGGCCGCCGGCGGCTAGCGCCCGTGCTGGCCGTGGCCGCCGGGCGGCTAGCCCCGTGCTGGCCGTGGCCGCCGGCGGCTAGCGCCCGTGCTGGCCGTGGCCGCCGGGCGGCTAGCCCCGTGCTGGCCGTGGCCGCCGGCGGCTAGCGCCCGTGCTGGCCGTGGCCGCCGGGCGGCTAGCCCCGTGCTGGCCGTGGCCGCCGGCGGCTAGCGCCCGTGCTGGCCATGACCGCCGGGCGACTAGCCCCGTGCTGGCTCGGGTCTTCGGATAACGATCTTCGGTACACGAATCCCAGTCCCCGGCAGTCTGAAGTTTGTACTTTGAGTTTTTCTCAAGTCCTCGCAGGACGAATCATCGAGATTCCGTGTACGAAACTCCAGTCCTTACTCCAATCAAAGACCGTCGGAAACACTTCGGAAACTCGTAAGGTATCAACCGGAAGGAAGATCTTAAATTCTTCGTACGAAACAGCGATGGTTATCTTAAGACACCACTCGTCTCAACTCTACGAATGAATGAAGAACTTCCGGAGAGATCGTAGAAAACCACGGAAGTCCTGGAAACGGCCCGAAAGGGACTAAACACGATCGGACAGTCCGTTTACGATTATCTGAGATAGATACGACGATTTACGTTTATCTTTGCATAGCGAGATAAATGCTAAATTTCTGGAAGGATAAATGTCAAGTTTCCCGAAGATAAATGTCAAGTTTCCCGATGAAAGCCGACGAAAATGGAAAGAAGCCCGCCTTGCGGCCCAGGAGGAGAATAGACCGTCATAAGAAGGAGTATATAAAGGAGCTTTGGGAGAGGAAGAAAGGCAGAGCGAAAATCATTAAGAGAGAGAGAAATCCGAGATTGGAGACCTAGAAAGCTCCTGTTAGGTTAAGAACTTAGAATTTAGGCGGTAGACTAGCAAGGTAGGACCTAGAACGTCCGGCCGCCTCTCGTTCTATTTTCATCTTGTCCGCAGGCTCCTGTCTCTCTCGGAAGGATCTAACAATCCTTTTACTTAGAGTTCCGCTCATAGAAACCCTAGGCGTTATTCTCGACACGCCCGTTTCTATGACAAACGCTCGTACTAGACGAACTCCGCCAGGCAGTTCGATCTCTTGTTCAAATCTTTCCAACTGAACTACGTCCGACTTGATCCTCGAAAGGGGTACGTAGGCAGCCTTTCTCAAGGTCCAGTCCCAACTCTTAACAAAACCCTTGTTGTACTTAGAGTTCCGCACATAGAAACCCTAGGCATTATTCTCGACATGCCCGTTTCTATGACTAACGCTCGTACTAGACGAACTCCGCCAGGCAGTTCGATCTCTTGTTCAAACAACTCCAACTGAACTACGTCCGACTTGATCCTCGAAAGGGGTACGTAGGCAGCCTTCCTTAAGGTCCAGTCTCAAATCTTAATAAAACATTTCCGCATTTATTTGATCACTTGTTGTTGGTTGTCGCAGAGAATCCGGACCTTCAGGGAAAGTTAGGTTTACTTAGCTTTCCTCCGATTTACTTACTTAAAATCGACAGTGCGAATTTCGGTTCCCACAGTTTGGCGCTAGAAGGAGGGTGGGTCGGATTCTCTTACTCAAAAACCTACGATTGGTAACAACAGCACGGCCACATCACCTGTCCACAACATCGTGTCATTCGGGGATAGAGCAACGGCTGGTCAAGCCAAACCTCACAACGAACTCCTCGTTATCAGACTAACGATCCAGGACATCGACGTAGCGAGAATATTGGTCGACACCGGATGCTCGACAAATATTATATATAAAAACACCCTCGAGAGGATGGGAATCGACCTAAACGCTATCACGGACGATCCCAATCCGATAATCGGACTCTCAGGAAACATCACTATGACCCTCGGCTCGGTCGATCTCTCGGTCAGCAGCATATAACGCGATCGTCGGGACTCCGTGGTTAAATTCCATGCGAGAGATCCCCTCGACTTTCCATCTGTGCCTCAAATTTCCAACCCTCTACGGAGTGGAAACAATACAAGGAGATCGTAAAGCGCCGCAAGTCTGCTTGGCCACTGGGTTAAAACGGAAAAACTCCGAGCCCGAAATTAAACCAAAAAAGCAAGCAACCCACGAACCAGCATCGCAGGACCCTCCAGAAATCTTCTGGCAAACGCAAAGAGCTGAGGTCCTAGAAGGGAAACGTGAGCCCACTTGCGAACCGGTAATTTCGGTCTGCCTCGACGAGACTAACCCAGAGCGGTGCGTGGAGATTGGAGCCAATCTCCGCGATCCGTCGAAAGCAGAACTCATCGCGTGTCTCAAGAAGAACCTTAACACGTTCGCTTGGACTGCGGAAGATATGCCGGGAATCGACATCAACATAACGAACACGAACACTCAGGAACCGAGCAGCCGACCCCGGCCTCGGCCGTAGCCGCCGGGCGGCTAGTGCCCGTGCTGGCCGTGGCCGCCGGGAGGCTAGCCCCGTGCTGGCTGTGGCCGCCGGCGGCTAGCGCCCGTGCTGGCCATGGCCGCCGGGCGGCTAGCCCCGTGCCGGCCGTGGCCGCTGGCGGCTAGCACCCGTGCTGGCCGTGGCCGCCGGGCGGCTAGCCCCGTGCTGGCCGTAGCCGCCGGCGACTAGCGTCTGTGCTGGCCGTGGCCGCCGGGCGGCTAGCCCCGTGCTGGCTCGGGTCTTCGGACAACAATCTCTGGTACACAAGTCCCAGGCCCCGGCCGTCAGAAATCTGTACTTCGAGTCTTTCCCAAAGTCCTCGCAGGACAAATCATTGAGATTCCGCGTACGAAACTCCGGTTCTTACTCCAAGCTAAGACCGTCGGGAACACTTCGGAAACTCGTAAGATATCAACGGGAAGGAAGATCTTAAATTCTTCGTACGAAACAGCGATGGTTATCTTAAGACACCACTCATCTCAACTCTATGAACGAATGAAGAACTTCCAAAGAAATCGTAGAAAACAACGGAAGTCCTAGAGACGGCCCGAAAGGGACCAAACGTGATCGGACAGTCCGTTTACGATTATCTAAGATAGACACGACGATTTACATTTATCTTTACGTAACAAGATAAATGCTAAGTTTCCCGAAGATTAATGTCAAGTTTCCCGATAAGTATGGAGGCCAACGAAAATCAGCGTTTCTAATGCTAAAATTCGATAACATTTTACGGAACACCTTTCGTAAAATAAATTCTCGAAAAATATTTCACGAGACAGCTTTTGCATGATTAAACTCGACAACATTTTACAAAACAGTTTCCGTAAAATTAACTCGACAACATTTTGTGAAAAAACTCTCAGCTCAACAATATTTTACGAAACATCATTCGTAAAGTATAACAAGATCGTAAGCTTCTTGACCTGACCAGTTCGCTCATAGCTTGACGAAACAAGAAGCCCCACTCAAGTGACATCTTGCCATTCGTTTTCACTTGTCTACCCACCTTAGCCTTCTTCGAGTTTCGCCTACTTCTCCTCCCTTTGCTTCAACGATTCTGCAACGATTCTGCACTGCTCCTTCATGTTTCATCAAAAATCGATTCTCGATTCAGTATCGGACTTTTCGAAGACCTTTGACGATGAAACGGTAGAAGACAAAGAGGAACGGACATGAGGCAATCTCGAGTAATCAATGAGACTACGGTACGCCCGACTTAGAAAATTTTATCAAGGTTTAATTTTTTCGTAGGAAAGGAATGGGAACGTCTTGTAAACTGCCGTAAAATTTAGGGAACTTAGAACCTAGGTGGATAGTCTAGCAAGATAAGTCTTAGGCATTTTCTCCAGTTTCGTTCTATTGTTTCTTGACTGTCTAGGCAGAACGCGCAAACCGATCTAATCTCTCGAAAAACCGAGAAACGATCACCGCGCATCCTTGGCATACTCTTTCCGCTTCCGTGAGACTAATGGCACGACGGTGAGCTACAAAATTAACGAAATAACCTTCGGTAAAACTTCATGAGTAACCCGAAGCAACTTTCGAAATCAAAGCGGAAACATTTCCCGTGTAAACCACGGAAACAGTGCTACTTTGACTATCTGCGATTTTCTATTTCCATGAAACCAGTCATCGATTACTGAAACCTAAAGTGGAAAATCATTTCAAAAAGCCATCACCCGTAACTTGGAAAACTCCGCTAAGATTTGCATGTCTATCTCAACGAACGCTATTCGGCCCTCGCCAACTACGCCTTTCCAAAAAGCCCGAACCTGAATTCGGCATCACCATGACCTTAATACGAAAGGATCGCGGTCTGATCGTTTACCAACTCCTTGGTTAAACGGCTGAACACAGCCTTCACGCCAAGACAAAACAGCTGAACGATCGCCGCTCCAATCACTTAAGGGCCAAACGATAATCATCGATTTGTCATAAAATGCCAAGTGACCATTACGCAAGCAACTCTGTCGCATAGCCCAAAAGCGGAAATCATGCGATAAATTTCTTGTAGTAAAATCAGTCCTAACAGCCATTCGGTTAACGGAAAAATTTGAACTTAACATCGACTGATTAATTTCAATACGCCCCGTAAACAAAGCATGAAAAGAAACACTCGTAACAAAGCTCCAAGAGTTATACGAGTCCCGGAAGGCCAACACTTCGCGAAGCAAAGCGAAGGTAGACACTTCTCCCTGGGTCAAATATACGCGACCCCTGGTCCTAATTCCTCGATCAAAATTTTATAACTTGCGCGTCCAAACTGAAACAACAGTTTCTGACTACGGACATTCGCAAAACATCTCCAAGCCCGCGAACATTTGAAATGCGGCACAAGGGAAAATTAACTCGTACACGTTTGAAATGTGTATGCTTGTATAAACCCACGTTTTTTGAAAAAACCGGATTTTCGAAACTCTTTGCAAACAGAAACCGAATTTTCGAAACTCTTCACAAACAAACTCGCCAATTGCTAAACGGCTGCGACAATGGATCCAGTATCCATAAAAAGATTATCACATCCAGACACATGTCTCTCATCGCTTACACCTAAAATCGCTTGCTAAAAAGTAGCATACGAACCAAGCGACAAAATCACAATCCGAAGTGACTACTCGGATTCTATCCTTAACACTTGACGAAAGTATAAATCACATCATAAGCGAAAGCCCATAATCCTCTTATGGCATGAGAAAAATAAAATCGCAGCACTGCGAGACGTCGCTTCGTGCTCGGATAAACATTTTTCGATAACAAATTCATACGCCTTCAAAACGGCATCATTTCGTTGTTGCTGATCACAACAAACGAACTCTAACGTCCTAAACAGACAAGCCACCTAAAGGGTAGGCTCTTTACATCCGACAAGGATCCCATAGCGCGCTATACAAAAAATCCAAATTTGGTTCAGCACTTCGTAAAGGAAGTAGCTCGATTCGTGCCCAGACAAATCATATAAGCCGATACCACTTCGCGGATTTTAAAACGGTACGAATCAGGTTAAAATCACAAACAGGCAAAACGAAAGCCGATTTGTCATCGCACAGCCTCAGTCTGAGAGTAAACCTAGGTCTTGCCCTAAACCCAGCCTTGCTGGTATCTTAACATCTCATAGACAAAGCGTCAACGACGCGAGATCCCAAAACTTGTCTCTTCACTCAAGTCTGAACGTTTTCACGAATTTTCGCGTAAATCGTAAACCGCAGGAAAATCTCGCTTTGTACAAACTACGGATACGGTGATCGTCAGGGAGGCAGGAATGAGACGACAACTCACACCCTGCCCCTCTAACTTCGACAAACAGAAGTTCTAAACGCAAAATATTTTATAAATGCATACCGCGAGTTCAATACAACGCCCTAAAAAGGGCAGGGACTCAAAGCCAGCAACGGCCAGTCCCGAAATCATACATAATGGCCAACCAACGGCCGAAATGTAATCAAAATAAAAATCTCTAAAGGGATTGATAAACCTAGACGCTCCCCGGAGCATCACCTTCATCCTCAAAACTCACCCAAAGTAGGAACGGTCTCACCGTCGCCTCCATTGGTCGCACCACCACTGCATGTCTCATATGCGCCGGCTTCGCGATCCTTGACTGCGTGGTCCTGGTCCTCCTAACCCTCCGAATGCAGGACAAGGTGCACACGGATTTCAGACCAGCAAGAATCGAGTCGAAGTTGAGCAACGAACTCACGGTCTTCCCGACGTCACGTTCAAGATCGCCAATCAAAGGTGATGTGGATTTCCGCAATGAAATACTCTTAGCCAAAAATTTCGATTTTCAACTCATAATCTTCCGCCCGCAAGATCGCTCCCGCATCTTGCATGCTGGGGGGCTAACTGTTGGGGTCAAAAATGGTTATCTCGAAATCAACGGCTAAGTCTATTTGTCATACGAAAGTATAAGGAAGAAACGGGAAGTGATCTAAGTTTGGATAGGCCGAACGACAAGGAATCCGCCTTAAAACTTCAAAGAGCCCGTTCTCTCAAACCGTGAGGACCCAGAAAACGATCAACATATCAAATCGAAGCCCTCGTCGAGACGCACGTGCTGGTCGTAGCCGCCGGCGGCTAGCCCCCGTGCTGGCCGTGGCCGCCGGCGGCTAGCGCCCGTGCTGGCCGTGGCCGCCGGGCGGCTAGCCCCGTGCTGGCCGTGGCCGCCGGCGGCTAGCGCCCGTGCTGGTCGTGGCCGCCGGGCGGCTAGCCCCGTGCTGGCCGTGGCCGCCGGCGGCTAGCGCCCGTGCTGGCCGTGGCCGCCGGGCGGCTAGCCCCGTGCTGGCCGTGGCCGCCGGCGGCTAGCGCCCGTGCTGGCCGTGGCCGCCGGGCGGCTAGCCCCGTGCTGGCCGTGGCCGCCGGCGGCTAGCGCCCGTGCTGGCCGTGGCCGCCGGGCGGCTAGCCCCGTGCTGGCCGTGGCCGCCGCCGCTAGCGCCCGTGCTGGCCATGACCGCCGGGCGACTAGCCCCGTGCTGGCTCGGGTCTTCGGATAACGATCTTCGGTACACGAATCCCAGTCCCCGGCAGTCTGAAGTTTGTACTTTGAGTTTTTCTCAAGTCCTCGCAGGACGAATCATCGAGATTCCGTGTACGAAACTCCAGTCCTTACTCCAATCAAAGACCGTCGGAAACACTTCGGAAACTCGTAAGGTATCAACCGGAAGGAAGATCTTAAATTCTTCGTACGAAACAGCGATGGTTATCTTAAGACACCACTCGTCTCAACTCTACGAATGAATGAAGAACTTCCGGAGAGATCGTAGAAAACCACGGAAGTCCTGGAAACGGCCCGAAAGGGACTAAACACGATCGGACAGTCCGTTTACGATTATCTGAGATAGATACGACGATTTACGTTTATCTTTGCATAGCGAGATAAATGCTAAATTTCTGGAAGGATAAATGTCAAGTTTCCCGAAGATAAATGTCAAGTTTCCCGATGAAAGCCGACGAAAATGGAAAGAAGCCCGCCTTGCGGCCCAGGAGGAGAATAGACCGTCATAAGAAGGAGTATATAAAGGAGCTTTGGGAGAGGAAGAAAGGCAGAGCGAAAATCATTAAGAGAGAGAGAAATCCGAGATTGGAGACCTAGAAAGCTCCTGTTAGGTTAAGAACTTAGAATTTAGGCGGTAGACTAGCAAGGTAGGACCTAGAACGTCCGGCCGCCTCTCGTTCTATTTTCATCTTGTCCGCAGGCTCCTGTCTCTCTCGGAAGGATCTAACAATCCTTTTACTTAGAGTTCCGCTCATAGAAACCCTAGGCGTTATTCTCGACACGCCCGTTTCTATGACAAACGCTCGTACTAGACGAACTCCGCCAGGCAGTTCGATCTCTTGTTCAAATCTTTCCAACTGAACTACGTCCGACTTGATCCTCGAAAGGGGTACGTAGGCAGCCTTTCTCAAGGTCCAGTCCCAACTCTTAACAAAACCCTTGTTGTACTTAGAGTTCCGCACATAGAAACCCTAGGCATTATTCTCGACATGCCCGTTTCTATGACTAACGCTCGTACTAGACGAACTCCGCCAGGCAGTTCGATCTCTTGTTCAAACAACTCCAACTGAACTACGTCCGACTTGATCCTCGAAAGGGGTACGTAGGCAGCCTTCCTTAAGGTCCAGTCTCAAATCTTAATAAAACATTTCCGCATTTATTTGATCACTTGTCGTTGGTTGTCGCAGAGAATCCGGACCTTCAGGGAAAGTTAGGTTTACTTAGCTTTCCTCCGATTTACTTACTTAAAATCGACAGTGCGAATTTTGGTTCCCACATTGCGGATTCCTCAACAATCGGAGAAGATCTCGGAGATCAGTTAAAGATAATCAAGAGAAGTCCAAGGCTATTTAAAGAGAAGAGCGAGGACTAAAGAGGGGGGTCCGATTCAACACATATTCGACTCCTATTCATTTTCACGATCATACACCCAAACTCTAAAACATTTACCATCTTTGTAATCATTCTGATATACATTCTTTGTAACCATTCTTTACCAAAATCATCAATACAAAATCATCATTCATTCTACAAGTTCTTACGGGATTCATCCCACGTTATCTTTCCTTTTAACCTTAACATGATCTAAAAACCAGGTAGTGAGTTTAGACCCTCACACTAGACGCCGAAGACCATATCTCACACCTTCAACAAGCCTTCACCCCTCTCAGGAGGTACAACATGAAGCTGAACCCTTCAAAGTGCTCATTCGGAGTAAGCTCTGGAAAGTTCCTAGGGTACATAGTCACCCACAGGGGCATTAAAGCAAATCCAGAGCAGGTGAGAGCGATTCAGGTGATACCTTCCCCTTGCAACGTTAAGGAGGTGCAAAGATTGACAGGAAGGATGACCACCTTGAGCAGATTCATCTCCAGGCTATCCGACAAGTCGCACGCTTTCTTCGAAACCCTAAAGGACCCCAAGGACTTCCAAAAGACCGAGAAATGTGAGCAAGCCCTGTCCGATCTAAAGGCCTATCTCACTACTCCACCTATCCTCTCAAAACCCTTGGAAGGAGAGGTCCTGTTGCTCTATCTGGCGGTATCGGAACACGCAGTCAGTGCGGTCCTAGTAAGGCAAGAAGGAAGAAAACAACATCCTATCTACTACGTGAGCAAATCTTTACTAGACGCGGAGACCCGCTATAGTCACCTCGAGAAGCTGGCCCTTGCTCTAGTCAATGCTGCCCGAAATCTGCGTCCCTACTTCGAGGCTCATCAAATCGTGGTAGTCACATCCTTCCCTATCAAGGCAGTTCTGCATAAGCCAGAAGTTTCTGGACGTCTAGCAAAATGGGCTATAGAGCTGGGGGAATACGATGTGATCTTCCGGCCCGCAACAGCCATCAAATCGCAAGTCCTAGCGGATTTCGTAGCTGAATTCTCTTCTGCCATGCTTCCAGCCCTGGAACAAGAGGTAAAGCTTCGTGATAGCGAAGGGGAGAAAGGTGAATGGATACTGTACGTCGATGGGTCTAGTAACATAAGGGGCGCATGCGTGGGACTGGTCCTAACTTCCCCCACGGCGGAATCAGCCTCAAGGGCCGTACGTTGCAACTTCAAAGCAACGAACAACGAAGCTGAGTATGAAGCTCTAATAGCAGGGCTGACACTCGCCAAACGAGACATCCAGGTCTTCAGGTGGAAGATATCCAGGTCTTCAGCAACTCACAATTGATCATAAGATAAGTCCAAGGAGACTATCAGGCGAAAGATCCGAGTATGGTCGGGTACCTATCTGTGGCTAAGCGACTACTCGACAGGTTCCGACATTGTAAGCTCACCCAGATTCCTAGGGAGCACAACTCCCAGGCTGACGCCCTAGCTAACCTAGGGTCTGCCCTAGAGACTACAAGTCATATGAGCATCCCATTACTGGTACTCCAATGGCCCGCGACCGAAAAGAAGACGAAACCTGAAGAAATATCTGTGGTAGACGAAGGAGAGACCTGGATGACGCCCATAATCAACTACCTAAGGTATGACACCTTGCCTGAAGATCAAGACGAAAGTCAGAAGATAAGGCGCCAAGCTGCAAGGTATTGCTTTTCCGAGGGGAAACTATACCGAAGATCCTTTTCAGGACCCTATCTACGATGTCTTACCCCTAGAGAAGCCGCCAGGATATTAGAAGAGCTGCATGAAGGAGAATGTGGTTCCCACTCTAGTGGTCGGAGCCTGGTACTCAGAGCTAGAAGAGCAGGATACTATTGGCCAACCATGGCGAGGGACTCCCTCAAACAAGCAAAGCTCTGCAGTCAATGCCAGAAGCACGCGCCAATCCCCAACCTTCCACCAGAGAACCTCAAATCTCTAAGTTCTCCTTAGCCCTTCCGAAAATTGGGCATGGACATCGTAGGAAAGTTCCCTATGGCACCGGGGCAAAAGATTTTCCTCCTAGTCGTGACAGACTATTTCACCAAATGGGTGGAGGCCGAAGCACTAGCCAAGATAACGGATATCCAAATCAGGAAATTCCTATGGACTAACGTGATCATACGTTTCGGAACTTCCCATGAGATCGTCACAGACAACGGACCACAGTTCACAAGCTATAACTTCCGAAAGTTCTGCAAGGACTAGAACATCAAGCTCTCATACTCAGCACCACGACACCCTCAATCTAATGGCCAAGCAGAATTCACTAACAAGACAGTGGTGAACATGCTCAAGAAGCGCCTAGAAGACGCCCATGGACGATGGGTAGAAGAACTACACGGAGTACTCTAGGCCTATCGGACAACCCTGAAGACGGCTACCCAAGAGACTCCTTTCTCCCTTGTCTAAGGTGCTGATGCGGCGATACCCACAGAGGTGCACGTAAGGACCACGGTCTCTGAATTCCTCTCCCAGGAGGAGAACAACGAGCTAATGTCCCTGAGTCTAGACCTACTCGACAAAAAAAGGGAGGCGGCCCGCCTTAGAAATGCATCCTACCAGTTGAAAGTCGCCAAGAGCTACAATAAAAAGGTCAGATCCAGAACCTTCCAGAAAGGGGATTGGGTCCTAAGGCGAGTCTGTGACCACACAAGGGACAAATCAGCCGGAAAACTCGCTCCTGGATGGGAAGGTCCCTATAAGGTAATAGAGGTGCAAGGGGTAGGAGCCTATAAGCTGGAAGACAGCGACGGCAAGGTCCAACCCAACTGCTGGAATGCCTTGCACCTCAAATTCTATCACTTCTAGAGTAAGATCCCCGGGTCAAGCTCTATATACTACTACTATTATTATGATATATTTAAGTACACTGGTATCCTACTCCTATGTATGCGATAACGTCTCCGGACTAAGCTTATAAAATACATTATTAGTTACGGCTAAAGGGGTTATAGGAACTCTACTGTAGTTAAAGGTACATACTAGCTAGGTCAGGTCTTAAGGAATCTTAGACCTCAGCAAACCTATATACACTAGTGAGACTACTCACATGGGTATACGACATATAAGCAACAAGTCTGATCAACCCTATTACATTGTATGCATCTCGGGCCCTGCGTAAAGGCTATAAGTCCAAGAATTAAGTGGGGACCACCGTACTAGTGCTACCCAAATCCTGTGTTAAAGACGTGATATCACTCAAATTATCCTAACAAGTGATCTTACTCTCTCAAATAAGAGGTTCGATTGTAGTACTTAGGGATCGAATCCACAGAGAGCTAGGGCGCACACTAAACTATAGATATTAAGATTTAACTAGGCAAACAGTTATAAAGCAGTAAATATGAATGTAATGAAAGCAAAGTGAACAAGGCAGTTGCTCTTATTTAATCAAGAGTTGTTTGATGGAATATTGGTAGCTAGATCTAGGGTTTCTATTCAGGTTGGGATTATAATGAAATAGATACTAAAATATGATATTATAGAACTCAACTATAAGAATAACATATCAACTCTCGTTGTATAGGTTATCTATTAATAGATCCAATGATCTCACCTGTCGGGATGATCAATTAGAAAGTGTCGATCGATGACTCTATAGGAGTATCGATCGATACACCTTTCGCTCCGTCGATCGATTCACCTGTCGGGATATCGATCGACGCGCTTCTAGTAGGCTTAATGCGTGGGTTGAATATATGTTCGCTAGGGTTTCTAAACCAGCTCTCGCTGTTATCTAGCAATCCTAGATCAGAGAAGACAAGTCAGATAAGAGACCAAGCTCTCGCTTGTGCCTAATGATTCTATGATCAAGTTCAGGTTAATTACTCAAGAACAAGCATTAAGAACAGTCTCAATGATTAATACCACAACTTAGCAATTCTATATTTGGGGCTAATCCCTCATAACCTATCTGAACCCTAAACCTAACAGGTGGATCTACTCAGACATGATAGCTGTCACAGAAATCATAGATGAATAGATGAAATTGCAATAGAATAGATATAAAAACCAAAGGAGTTCCAAGAGGACTCTGAAGGAGTTCCTCTCTTCTCTCCTAAACTAAGAACAATGAATCAAAAGAAAGCGTAGAAAGCGTAGCCGTCAACAATGGCTTAGAAATAACATAAATAGGGTTTCTGGTCGTCAAGGGTATTTTGGTAACTTTGTGGTGACTCCTGGGCTTCAGTCGGTCATGAAATATACTCAGCCCACATTCTGATGTCCCTGTCGATCGACATGCAGTGTGCTGTGTCGATCGACATACAATCCTCTTCTCGACAGTCTTCTCTCGCGAGGCAGACTGACAACTCTTCCGTAAAACGGGAATAACTTTTGATCTAACCGTTGGATTGATTTCAAACCGGTGGCATTGGAAAGCTAACTTAACTCTCTATCTTGTGTCAAACGATGGGCTAGATCCAACGGTGGGAAGGTCTCCATCGAGAGCTAAACCTTTGAAGCGTCTGTGCAGTTCTGCACTGCGAAAGACTCCAAAAGACACCAAAATCACCATATATCTCCAAATCGTCCCTGAACCTGTAAATACTCTAAATAGACTCCAAAACATAGTAAATAGTATATAAAACACTTATATACCATGGGTAAAAATAGGTAAAATCAATGGTATATCAACTCCCCCAGACTTATCCTTTTGCTTGTCCTCAAGCAAAACAACCGGGCAGTCTCTCTGAAAGAGGTTTGAAAACAGCAGGGACTTAAAAGATTTTAAAAACTCAGTTCATCATCTCTTTATTAGTGTAAACCAAATCATTAAACATCTTAACCTTAAAAGCACATCATACCATATCCTAGTATCGCAACCAAATTCCACTAGTTCCACAACCTAACAGATCATGTCTGACAATCCCCTCTACTAACCTCATTTCTTGCATAAAAATAAAAGTGTAGGCTTTACCTTGGGAGTATCGATCAAAGGACACATGGACTCAACTCAAACAAGTTTCTGAACACACAGGTAGTCTTCTCATCCCTTTCTCCCCTCATCTCTCTTCTCTGAATCTCTTATTAGTTTCAATTTCAACAGATTTTGATGCCAACACAGGTCATCTAGTCTATCTCATTGACATTGCTTTTGTAACTCATACATTTGACAAAGTGTAGCGAATAATGGGGTCTCGCGTAATTTACCTATCCCTTGTTTCCACAATGTGTGATCATCCCTGAGATTTAGAATAATGGGGTCGCAGGAGACACTCCTACCCCTCTGCCTCTCAAGAAATCATTTCAATCTTTTCTTTATAAACTTAGATCTCGAGATGCCGAAGAGAGAGAAGGAAGGGAACCAGAAACACACATACTTTTTACCTTCCAGACTTGCAGGAGGATTCTGATCCAATGTATACCAAGCCCCAAGACAAGCAAATCAAGTCAGTATTAGATTGGAGGTCAGCTTTGGTTCCTTCAAACAATTTCAGCAAGTGCAAACATAGTTGACAGGTTGATCCACTTTAGTATCTCTAGTACTTCTGCAATCAGTAAGTCTAAGACTGGTCTAAAGAGTGGTTAGATGACAAGTAGTAAATCGATTAAGATTATATCCCCTTCTTGACTCAATAAAAACTTTTTGAAAACGTTTTAAATAAGACTCATGAAGTAGATAATCGTTAGTAATCCCCCCAGACTTAAATTATACTGTCCCCAGTGTAAAACAGCCAGTAGTAGGGTGAAAATCATAAAGCAATAGCACAAAATTAACAAGTAAGAACGATATACCAGCTCGCTAATGTCGGTGACGATCGA
Source organism: Raphanus sativus (assembly GCF_000801105.2). Lineage (NCBI taxonomy): Eukaryota > Viridiplantae > Streptophyta > Magnoliopsida > Brassicales > Brassicaceae > Raphanus > Raphanus sativus. The sequence goes on from NC_079518.1 coordinate 18,448,096, forward strand.
CACAATGAAGTGACAATCGATCGTTGAAGATGAAGCGCTGTCGAACGATATCGACATGGTCTCATCGGTCGATGGTTTAGAGAGATCGTTTGACACAATGAAGAGACAATCGATCGTGTGATATGAAGCGCTGGCGATCGATATCGAGCTGGTCTCATCAGTCGATGTGCTGAGCAATCGTTTACCTCGATCTTTTTTTTTTTAACTAACTAAAACACAATATCAGTAGAACCTCCCCCAGACTTAAATAACACTATAATGGTGTTATTAAGTCGGAGATTGGTGAGAAATAAACCATAAGTACTCAATTTAACAAGTTAGAGCGAAATACCTGACCAGAAGAGTTGTTGATCGACATAAATGTGTTGTCATTGGTCTAGGCAGATTTGGTTATGTCGATCGATATCGACTTCTTCTCGTCGGTCGATATTATGGCAATCGTTTACTCGGGTCCCTATTCTAAATAGCTAATCTAAATTATAATATTAGTACGATCTCCCCCAGACGTAAACAACACTGTTACCAGTGTTATACAGTCTAAGATTGGTGGAAGAATAAATCATAAGGACAATATTTAACAAGGAAAAATGGTGTACCTGATTTGGATGTGAGTGTCGACAAACACAGTTAAGTGGCGATCAATACTCCTAATGCTCTGTCGATCGATGCTAGCTAGCCATCGTCGATTCTTGTGGAAACTCATCTTCCTTGAATCTATCTCCTGTATTTTTACTAACATAAAACACTAAAAGTCAATAATAGATAAATATAAAACTAATATTTTTTTTTCGGATGAACAGTGACTCTGCTACAGTAACTCTGCTACAGTGTCGATCGATTTGCATGCTACAGTATCGCTCGGCACTATTGCTACAGTGTCGTGCGTACTGTTCATCTTTTTTTTTTTCTTTTACCTGCAAAATTTAAAAACAAAAATCAGTAGTATATGAAAATAAAACCAAATGTAAAACAAACCTAATAGTGAGTTGCCTCCCACTCAGCGCTTATTTTTAGTCATTAGCTTGACTTTTGGAGGTCTGATTTAATCTGGATGAGGATGTGAACTTGCTCCAAAACAAGTTTCTGTGTCTCTCTTCCTCATTTGGTTGATGCAGTTGATGAAAGCTCTTGCAGATGCTTCCCCTTTGTCTCTCAGTTTTGGATCAGATAGCACTCTAACCTTACCAAAAGAAGCTGGACCTCCTCTGCGGCGAACTCTACACTCAAGACTTTCCTCCTGACACTGAGAAGGGACCAGTAATAGAGAATATGCATCTATATTCCTTTTCATTTTCTTCTTCCTCTTTCTAGGTCTTCCCCCAGACTTAGACTTTTCAGTCTCGTTCTGTTCTGAAATTTGGATTCTGTCGACCGATTCTAAAGGCTCTGTGTCGGTCGATCCGTGAGGCTCATTGTCGACCAATCTTGAAAGTTGAATGTCGATCGATGTTGATCCTGATTTTGCAAACTCGCGATCTGCATATGTTAGAGGTGCTGGATCTTCAAACATCTCTATGTATGAAATCAAATCTTCACTTTTCTTCTTCTCCACAGGATCATAGAAGACATTTTCATCAACATTAGTTAGGCACATCCTATTCTTCTTAAGATCACAAACTGCTCCCACTGTAGCCATGAAGGCTCTTCCAAAAAGAAGGGAAGATGTCCTGCCTGATTTGAGCTCCACGACATGAAAATCCACAGGAATAGTGCATTCTCCTATCTCCACTTTATCATTCCTAATCATGGCTGCTGAGTTTGCTTTGGAGTTATCAACGAAAGAGAAACTATCTTTTGAAGGTCCGTCTTTAATCCTAATACTTCAGCAGTGTCTATAGCCATGATGCTGACTGCAGATCCAGTATCGCAGACGGCGTTTGGCAAATCGTGGTTATTTATGGAGCATGGAATCAGAAACTTTCCAGGATCTTGTTCCTTCTTTAGAGTCCTCTTAGGCTTACGGCAGACCTTGTTGAATAGTATCTCCATTTCCTTTTCTGTCTCTCTGCTCTCTCTGAAGAAATTACCAAGTCTATACTTATAAAAGGCTTCCTCAAAAGTCATACCCTTAGGAACTCTCTTCACCCTCTTGTGAAATCCATCAAGTTCAGCTTTGTTAGCTTCTCTCCTCAGGTGTTTGGGAACATAGAGTTTCTTAGCTTTCGACCTCATCCCAATCTGAATCACATCTTTTGTTGCCTTCCGTCCCATGACAGGTTCATGTCCGTCCATTTGGTGTTGATCGATACCAGGTGGATGTCGTCGATCGACACTCTCAACGAAAGAAGTTTCAACTAGAGCCAATTGCTTTTGGTCTGGTGCATCTGCAGGTTGCTGTTTGGTCTTCTCCATTGTCTTTAAGCAAACTGGCGTCTGAGATGGGTTGCGAGTTGCATTCAAATCGTGGGCATAAGGGTCTGGTAAACACACTAGATTTATAGTGAGCCGCTGTCGATCGATGCTTTCCCGTGGAGGTCGATCGATGCCGTTTTGTTTGTGTTGCTCGACGTCATATGTTTTAGCATGGTACGGGATGGGAGTATGTGGGTGTTGAGCAGCGAAATCTGAGTGGCTCTGGATTTGAACAGTACTGCATGACCCTAAAAGTGGTGTCGATCGATGTTCAGCTGATGGTGTAGATCGACATAAGTACGAGCTACCAATGGACATGCAACTTTCGACTAAAAAGTCTTCTTCTTCCAACTTCTCATGTTTGATTACTTCCCCACAGTAGTTATCCCATCTGGAATCGACCTATTGCTCTTCCCAGTCGGGATGAATAGTTTCACGATGAACAGTATCCCGATGAACATTTTCTGGGTGAACAGTGTCCCGATGAACAGTACCGCGATGAACAGTACCGCGATGAACAGTATCGCGATGAACAGTATTTCGGTGAACAGTACCATGATGAACAGTGTCGACCGATACAGGATGAACAGTGTCGACCGATATCGGATGAACAGTGTCGATCGATGCGGGATGAACAGTACCTCGATGAACAGTACTCGGATGAACAGTACCCGCATGAACAGTACCCGCGTGAACAGTACTCCGATGAATAGTACCGGCATGAATAGTATCGTTCCTTTGAAGAAAATTTTCATTTTTCACAGTTTTTGCAATCTGAGAAATTTGGGTGCACAACATCTTGAAACGGGTATCAATGATATTTATCATTCCATTCACCTCTTTGCAGAGAGAATCCAAATGCAGATTAAGCTCCTCAGTGATCTCCTACTGTTCTTTCAAGCGCTCCTCTAGCATAAATTCCATCTCTTCTAAATTGTACTGATCCTCATCCTGGTATATAGCGTGCTCCACAAATGAGACTTCATGTACAGAACCAATCTCAGCCTCAATTATCTTGTTGTCATCCTTTACAGCTGATTTTATCCTGTGCATATCTAGATTTTTGACACTGGTGCTGGACGCCAAGCTCTCAATCAGTCTCTTAGCTTCCTCTGGGGTCCTTGTTCTAAAGTTCCCATCGCTTGCAGTGTCCAGCATTACATGATATTGCACATCAATACCATTGCAGAACTTCATCAATAGCTGAACCTCCGTAAAACCATGATGTGGGCAGTCCCTTTGGTAGCTCCTGAACCTCTCCCAAGAGCTTCTGAAACCTTCTGTAGATCCCTGAGAGAATGTCCAAATTTTATCTCTTATTTCTTCAGTCCGTGCCTCATCAAAGAATTTTCTTAGGAATGCATTTTGGATGTCGGTCCAGGATGTAAGAGATCCTGGTGGTAGCTGCTTAAGCCAAAGCGAAGCTTCTCCAACAAGTGAGTATTTGAAGAGCTTGCAAAGCAAGTAGTCCTCAGGGACTTCATCCATACAGATAAGAGAAATAAGATCCTCGAACCTTTCTAGATGGTCCATAGGATGCTCGTGAGATAATCCAGAGTAAGGTATCTGTTCCACGAGGGTGTAGTACTTTGGATTCAGCTCGAAATTCTGTGTCTGGATATCTGGTAGACGAATGGCTGATCTGTTGAAATAGTATTCCTCTGGACGGTTGTAGTCAGCCAGTGTCCTTTGTCGAGCATTCTTATCTACAGGTATAGCAGCTCCTGTAGCATCAATATCGGAGTTAGGGATTACAGTCCCCTGAGCATCAAGTCTCTGACATGCTGCATTACGCAGATGACCATCCTGGTCATGCAGGTCCCCATTCTCATCCCTTTGTAGCACAAGTATCTCGCTCATGGTTGCTCGCAGATTGGTATCGACCAATGTTGCAGATGATGTGTCGATCGATTCTCTTTCACAAGTGTCGATCGATGATGTATAAGTGGTATCGATCGATGCTGCGAGTTTCTCTTTGCGGATCGAGCGTTCTAAATGTGCTGGGTATGAGAAGAAAAGCAATTCTCCCTTGCTGCTTCTGGTACTAATTGGCATGTACCTGAAAAACAAGAAAAAATTTTCGTAAGTAACTTAAAACAGTAAATGAAACCTAGAATAAACCTATTACTCAAGTCTCTGGCAACGGCGCCAAATTTGATATCACTCAAATTACCCTAACAAGTGATCTTACTCTCTCAAATAAGAGGTTCGATTGTAGTACTTAGGGATCGAATCCACAGAGAGCTAGGGCGCACACTAAACTATAGATATTAAGATTTAACTAGGCAAACAGTTATAAAGCAGTAAATATGAATGTAATGAAAGCAAAGTGAACAAGGCAGTTGCTCTTATGTAACCAAGAGTTGTTTGATGGAATATTGGTAGCTAGATCTAGGGTTTCTATTTAGGTTGAGATTATAATGATATAGATACTAAAATATGATATTATAGAACTCAACTATAAGAATAACATATCAACTCTCGTTGTATAGGTTATCTATTACTAGATCCAATGATCTCACCTGTCGGGATGATCAATTAGAAAGTATCGATCGATGACTCTATAGGAGTATCGATCGATACACCTTTCGCTCCGTCGATCGATTCACCTGTCGGGATATCGATCGACGCGCTTCTAGTAGGCTTAATGCCTGGGTTGAATATATGTTCGCTAGGGTTTCTAAACCAGCTCTCGCTGTTATCTAGCAATCCTAGATCAGAGAAGACAAGTCAGATAAGAGACCAAGCTCTCGCTTGTGCCTAATGATTCTATGATCAAGTTCAGGTTAATTACTCAAGAACAAGCGTTAAGAACAGTCTCAATGATTAATACCACAACTTAGAAATTCTATATTTGGGGCTAATCCCTCATAACCTATCTGAACCCTAAACCTAACAGGTGGATCTACTCAGACATGATAGCTGTCACAGAAATCATAGATGAATAGATGAAATTGAAATAGAATAGATATAAAAACCAAAGGAGTTCTAAGAGGACTCTGAAGGATTTCCTCTCTTCTCTCCTAAACTAAGAACAATGAATCAAAAGAAAGCGTAGCCGTCAACAATGGCTTAGAAATAACATAAATAGGGTTTCTGGTCGTCAAGGGTATTTTGGTAACTTTGTGGTGACTCCTGGGCTTCAGTCGGTCATGAAATATACTCAGCCCACATTCTGATGTCCCTGTCGATCGACATGCAGTGTGCTGTGTCAATCGACATACAATCCTCTTCTCGACAGTCTTCTCTCGCGAGGCAGACTGACTACTCTTCCGTAAAACGGGAATAACTTTCGATCTAACCGTTGTATTGATCTCAAACCGGTGGCATTGGAAAGCTAACTTAAAGATATATCTTGTGTCAAAAGATGGGTTAGATCCAACGGTGGGAAGGTCTCCATCGAGAGCTAAACCTCTGAAGCGTCTGTTCAGTTCTGCACTGCGAAAGACTCCAAAAGGCACCAAAATCACCATATATCTCCAAATCGTCCCTGAACCTGTAAATACTCTAAATAGACTCCAAAACATAGTAAATAGTATATAAAAACACTTATATACCATGGGTAAAAATAGGTAAAATCCATGGTATATCAAGACGCTACGAGCTAAATACACGCAGGGGGCATGACGTACATTGCAAAGTACTGTAATCAGATGCTGACGGCTGATATGCAGGGAGAAAATGTGCGAAAATACCGGTTAGCACCAAAATTTAATACTTATCCAGACGTGGAAAGTAGTGTGTCTGGTGTGAAGTTGCTCCGCGGGGCAGCCCACGCCAGACCACAGTAAGTCTGAGCGTGACCTTTTCTGCAGAAAGGTAGAGTACATCATTGAGATTCACGAGAGTGGCTTATACCTCCGGGTGGCAGAGTGCGGTTTCTCAATAACAGATCGGTAGTGGTTCCCCCATGGGGAGCAGAATACGATCACAAACCTCCCATAACGCATACGGCCTCAGTGTCTATGACGAACCTCAGGGTTCAATACGGCCTCAGGGTTCAATACGGCCTCAGGGTGTATATAATAACCTCCGGATTTAGTACGGCCTCCAGGTCTAAAAAAGAACCTCAGAGTTCAATGCAGCCTCCGGGTCTGTAAGAAATCTCCGGATTCTAGATCACCTCATGGTAGATCAAGGGCCTTCGGGTCTAACTGATCCTCAGATCTAGTAAGAACCCCAGGGTTCAAGGATCTTCGAATCCTAAATACCAACCTTCGGGTTTGCTAAGAACCTCATGGTTGAAAAGCATCAACCTCCGGGTTCGAGGTATCCATAGGGTTTAATCATGGTCCCCGAATATAAAGATTAAACCCCAACACTCAGAAAACCTCAGGGTTCAATGAGCAAACCTTCGGGTTCAATAAAACAGCCTCCGGGCCCAGGTAAGGGACCTCAGGGTTCAAGACCTTAAGAACTTTCGAGTTCTAAGGCTCAAGAACTTCAGGGTTCAAACCAAGCTAGAACTCTAGGGTTCCAAGAAAAGATCTTTCATTCCAAATCTAAAACTAAGGTTTTTAATAATGGATTACAAGGTCTAACGTTTTTCTGATCATTTCAGGATTCAATCAATATACTAACAGGATCCAGGTCCTAGACGTTGATATCCATTCAAGGGGTCAACCCCTACAAGGATCCACTCCTAACAACACGTCTACAAGTCTATCTAGATACTCCCGTGTTCTAGAGATATGAAATGTGTTCGGCAAGGGTTATACCCCTCAATTATCGGCGCCACAAGAGGATCCCGATCCTAAACCCTAAAACTCCGCCCAGGAGACCGCGCTCAAAGGTTTTACGAACCATTCCGAACAAAAGCAAAGGATATTATTCAACGATAAAATTCAAGGGACAAGAAAAGCGTATAAAAAACATTGTTTCAGCAAAGATGGGCCGTCCAAGGCCGTTATTACAAAAAGCTCAGATATCCTCTAAGGCCTGCCGCGCCTAGATAAAGGAATAGCTGGTTCGTCTTCAAAGGAGGGAGGTTCAGTATCTTCGAGTTCCGTTTCGGCCAAAACCACCGTCTTGTACTGAGAGAACTCCTTGTGCAAGTTCCATTTCTGGGCATGCCCTTTGAGCCACTCTCTCATTACTTCCCAACGGGCGATGTTCCTTGCGCCGTTCACAGCCATGGTCGTCATATTTTTCGAAGTCTCCGCCTCTGTTTGAAGTTTAGCGATAGTCTCCTCCAGCTCCTGCTTTCTCGGCTCAATTGAAGCGATTCAGCTGAAGCAATTTCCACTGAACCCTTGATGGCCCGAATCTTTGCTTGAAGGTCCCTCAGCTCCAGTTCCTTCGCAACACGCCTACTCCTCTCCTCAGATAATTGATGGGTTAATTCCAAAACCTTATCTCGACTCATTGACGAACCCTACTCCACTATTCGATCCTTCAGATGATGCAGATCAGAAAGGACCTGCGTAGGAAAACAAGTCTTATAAACTGCGGACTCATAATACAAGGTCTTATCCATATCTCACCTGAAGGAGTTCGCCCTGGACCTGCTGAACAATCCCAGAAGAGTCCTTGTCCGAGGGAAGAGCCTTCATCCTCGCGAACACATTGGCATTCAAGTCAGCCAGCACGTCAGACAACCCTCCGGATGAGCATCCAGTCAGCAATGGCCGCTGTGAACGCGTGCTTACACCTTCCCTAGACCTACCGCCTCGTGAGGGAGAGGAGTCGCCATCCCTCATTATCATCCTACGCTTGTTACCAACAGTCGTGGCTCCATCGCCCGAAGCATTCCTGCTGGATGAGTCCCTTCTCGCCGATATGGCATCCGTGGCCTTCTTAAAAGCCACCATCGGATCTTCAGGGTCTCCTTCCCTTTTGTCTTCTGAAAAAGAGGTATTTCGCGAGTTATTATGTGAAAGAGGGATACCCGTATGTCGCAAAGAAGTAACTTACCCCATAGCTTGCTACGGCGCAGGACCTCCAAAGTGAGAAGATGGGTCACGCGGCATCGTTCGTGGGGAAGCTTCCGTACCTGAAGAACATTGTGTTCGCCCTCGACGGGAGCTGAGTGAGTTCCCTCTAAAAAAAAGGAGGAATGCAAATCAGATAGATCTCATCATCAGAACTCGTGGAGAAAGAGCGTCTACTAAAACCCCTTACCTACGAAGTTCCACCAATAATGAGATCCTGGGAGAGTCATAAAAACATATCTCTCTGGCCATTTCTTCACAAAATCCAATCCCTTCCGATCAGTCTTGGGAAGCTCCTCGACTATGGGAAGCCCCGATCTCGGACGAAGATGAAAATGCCCCTCGTGCCCATTGATCGGAGCCAGATGATAAGCAAAAAGTACTTCACTAACTCCAAAAGCTAGATCTTCTCCATCCCCGAGGTTTTCGATTGCTATGAGGATACACCAAGCTGGAGGATTAAGCTGGGATGAAGAAATATGGAAGTAGCTGCAGAGACTCGATATCAACAATGGTATGTCACCTCTAAAGCCCAATTCACCCTCAGGTAGTCCACTAACCAATCTAGACCACCTCAGCTACTGGCCCAGCTTCTGCCCAATCAACCGGTTAGTCCTCTCATTGTTTGCAATTGTTTAGATCAGCCCGGTTCACATCACAATAGGATTTAACTTCCCCTTCCAGCTGCAGCTCAGCTCTCCCCCACTAAAACCTCAGTAGGGTTGAGCTGACTTACAGTCAATCCAGCTTCATTGTTAACTTCCTTCAGCTAAGTCAACAATAAAACTGGCAGATTAACCATATCATCATCTACTTGTCCGGATGTGTGGGTGAACAACCACAACCCAACGATCCTAGAATCAACCAGGCTCTGACGCCAACTTGTAAGACCCGAACCCGGCCGGATAGGCTGCGGTCGATGCCTCACGTCGCTCGGTCCAAACCCTGACCGAACCTCTCAATTTTTCGCGCTTTATCTATACTTTCGCCTAAGGGCGAAGTCTATCTTAGACCTTAGCTTAAGACTACCTTAGTCATTACCTAGCTTAGATCCTTTCAACTTATGCACAGCGGAATATTAACTATCAACCATTGGTCTAAAACCAATCTAACACTTGTCAGGTCGAATCATCTTAGCCATGGTCAGTATACACAACTACTACAAGCTCCAAGGTTGATTCTGAACCTAATCCAAGTCATACAATAAACAAGGTTCCATTCCCCTAACCATTCTATCTAGATCTAAGTAACATTGTTAGATCATACCTTTGCCACATCCACAGAGCTTGATAGCTCATTGTATCAGCTGACTTAGCTGTTTAACTAGCTCATCCAGCTAGCTGAGCTGAACCACTTCACTTGAGGTTCCCAACTCTCTTCCACCTGATCGAGCTGCGAGGTAGCTTTTTCTAGCTCCCCGTCCACTCGTCCAACTCCCTTATACCTGTATAAACTCTCCCCTTAGGTACTTAGTCATTCATCCAACCATCCCCACAGACCAAGTACCTTTGGGAAGTCTTCAGCTGCAAAATCAACCACAAGCAAACATGCTCCAAAAACTAATTAAAATTCATGATAATTCATAACTAAGAGAATGGTCAAGTCAGATTTCTCAGAACTGGCCTCGATCATACTGATATCGCCTATGAACAGCCCATATGGCCATAACTGACCACCTCTAAATCAATGAGATAAAGATAATCTTTCACCATGATAATTCATGATAAATACCCACTAAGAGATATTTGAAGTCGGATCCTAACAATTCCTTCAGGAACTATCAGATCACCACTTACCTGGCCAACCAAGGCCATGGAGAGATTCCTCTGAACCGGCCAACCTGTGGCTCAGTGCCTCCATTTCTAAACAACAGAGCATAAGATTAACAATGCCCACCAGTTCCTGAGTCAATCAACCAACCACCCCACATGACTCAGAACTGATGAGTCATCACACATACCTAATGAATGGACCAAACGACTAATTACGTCCCACATGAATGCACCCGTTGGACCTCCTGATGAAGTTGTAGCTTTTCCGATGCAAGTAGAAGCAATGAAGCATGCTACAAATGTAAGTCTCAGTCTGGTGGCATGGTTGCAACGTCAAAAGATCAAGATAAAAGTGGAGAACCTTTTGACGAAGGGAGTGGGGCTAATATAGAGAGTTGCGAGCATGAAAAGGGAAATGTCTGTGGAGATGACATGCCAGTGAGCAGTAGCAGCCACGCAGCTTGGCTTCAGACTCCCTCACCAGCTTGTACTGCTGGAACTCCACGGCCAGCTCCCACTTGTCGGTCTGCTCCTTGAGCCATTCCCTCATCAGCTCCCAGCGAGTAACCACATTGGCTCCACTCACGGCCATCATCTTTTCGTCCTCAAAGTACTCCTTCTCTAACTTCAGCCCGCACAATTCCTCATGGGTCTCCTCCAATTGGCGCGTCAGAGCGGTATTCTCAGCAACAGTAGCAGCCTTGGCCTCCTTTGAATTCTTCAGCTTGAGCTGGAGGGATTTGATCTCCTTCCCTTGAGCCAGGGCCTTATCCTTCTCCTCCCTAAGCTGAGCATTCAGACTCTCCATCTCTTTCTTAGATGATTGCTCGTTCACCATATTCTCGAGATGGTGAATCTGAGACATAGCCTGCAAACAAACCACAGTGATCACCAATCCATATAACAATGGTGAAAGAAGGCGAAGGCGCGAAGTCATACCTGGAGGAGATCAAACTGGATGGTCCCAAAAGCTTTCGGGTTGTCCCCAGAAGGAAGAAAGCTGGCGCTCTCAGGAAACATCATGGAGGAGAGATCAGCCACAACCTTGGCCAGATCCACGCAAGGCTGAAGAGAGGGCTTCAGAGTCGATCCTGAGGCCCGAGTTCTCCAACTAAAGGCAGAGGGGGCTGAGCTAGTAGGTCCCTTACGCTTGGTATTCTTGAGGAAGAGAACATCATCATCACCCGAGACAGTAGCCTTAGGAGCAGACTTCTTGGCCGAGAGCTTCTCCGCGGCTTTCATGAACGCGTCCATAGCTTGTTCTCCTGTTGATCCCGACATATTACCTGAAAAGGACAAAGCAAGGAATCAGTAAACCAACTGGCAAGGAGAGATGTGATGTGAAAAGCTTACCCCAAATGCTGCACTCCTCTAGGGATTCTTTGCTGGTGAGGAAGGAGACCTGACCACGCGATGAAAGAAGATCAAGGACCTGATCAGCAACTTCTTTCTCTTCTGGCACGGGTTTGCGAGGCACGTCTGCAATCAGAAAAAAGACAAGTCAATATCACAACCAAAGACTATTGGAAATTATAGTAACCTACCCACTACATGCCAAATAGAAGAAAATCAGGAAGGGTTACGAAGGCGAATCTCTCTGCCCATCTACCACAAAAGACTGGATGACGCTTCCTTACGCCCTTCTCAATCTCTCGAACCAAAGCATGGTTACTACGAGGGTGGAGATAATACTTTCCCCTTGATCCAGGCAAGTCAGCTACGTAGTATGAGTAGAGCACCTCGTTCACTCCTAGCACCAAATGCTCCAAGTCGCCGAGGTTTTGAATCGCAATCAAGGTCCTCCAGGCTGGAGGAGTCAGCTGACCCGGAGAGATGTCCAAGTGCTCCGAGAGCTTCGCGATCAGCAAAGGAATGCGATCTCGGAAGCCCGACTAGAAATACGCCTCGTAGATCGGGACCTCATCGACTCCGAAGTCCGAAATCCTGTCGGAAGGACCTGGAACCCTAATAACCAGATCTTGAGGAAGATCGTACTTCCTTCTCCATTCTTCGGCATCCCTCTTTCCGATCCTGGAAATCGGACCCACCAATGGAGATCCTTCGGCTTCGTCAGCGGAGGAGACGTTCTCAACCTCGTCATGACGGGGATTTTCCGCATCGGCTGCGGGTTCAGGGGAGAGAGAGGAGGAGTTCATCGAATATAGGGTCCTAGATCTAATCCTACTATCTACGGGGGAGTCTAGGGTTTTGCTAGGGGAACCGTCGGACATTATCAGAGAACAATCTAGCAAAGGAAAAGGAAGAAGAAAAGGGAAGAAGTCGGCTACCTGTCAAAGAGCGAGAGGGAATCTTCGAAGAAGGAAGCCGCCGAGAGAAAATCTTGGAGATATGGAGAAGAAATGAGAGGAAAGAGGATGGGTCTCGATCAAATGAGGGAGAGAAGGAAGAAACCCTAGGGTGATGACCACGCGCCTCGTGTGAATCGCCACGCTATCAAATAAGCGCCAAACAAAGAAACTCAACCGTCGTTGGGCTTTTTCGCGAAGCCCATTCCGTTTGAGCAATCTCATATGCAAGGCCCGTGCACCTTGAGTCTTCAAAAAGGGATCGTCCTGTCTCATTTCTTCATCTGAATATTCCGGGAGAGTTATGACATTAGCGCCTCATAAAATTATTACTTGAGTCACCAGCAAAGGCCCCGGCCTAACTCAATGCAAGAAGGAAAGGTACCCAAAGAAGACTCCTTCCTAAGAGAAAACTACCAAGGTTCAAGAATACACGTTATCCCTTAATTTCCACGACAAAATCAAGGAATAAGGTGCAAATTGTTGGGGAAAAATATCCAGACATAAGTTTTCTCCAGCTTCCGGATAGGTCTTCGATTTCCGGACCCCTTGCTCAAGAAGAAACCAGGGACCAACCCCTTGCATAGGTCCGACCCCCTTGATTGGATCGACCCTTGAAGCAAAATAGAAGTTTTCCGCCTAAGGGGAAACTTCCATTTTTCTGATTATGGAAGAGTTCCATTACTTGAAGCCGACATCTACATAATTAAAAGGGGAGCCCAAACCCTAGAACAAGGGATCGACACGGCCCCCCAGTGATCATTAGCCACGTCCCTGAGAGCAACACCCCCGGGTTCGACTCTCAGGATCGACTTTTCTAGACTAAGAGTGTAATGACCCGGTATCTCTAAACCGGGCTTGGAAATTGGTTTGATTTTCTTTTTAATTAATTTGGATTGAACCAAACCATCTCCCTTTCTTTTTGGTTAAATCATGTGACCTATATAATTATAGTGTACACACCTCCTTCTTCATGGAAGAAATCAGCCGCCACCATCTGCGTCATCGCACCATCACTTCTCGTTGGTCAACACCGTAGCCATCTTCTTCCTCATCAGCTGCCACCTTTGCTCGTCAAACTGAAGTGTCTTCCATCACTGGAGATCAAGCTGTGCCCCACCAGCGGAGTCATCATTCTTCACTATATGAAATATTGTTAGTAGCATGCTGTTCTCTCGATAGGAGGTGACGGGTGTCACAAAGAGATTAGGGTTTAGGTGCTAGAACAAAGGTTTATACACCAAATCGTTGTAGTCCCCATACGAATACTCAATAAACATCTCTTCTAGTCTAAATCTCTTGATTTCATACAAACTCTTCTAGTGTTCCGTAGTACTAAAACGAGCCTACACAAAAATACCATAACACTTACTACTTGTGTTATAGATTCGCGAACTAGAACATTGATCATAGGATAGTTAGGCACAAGCGACATTATGATTTAATTCTTGATTTAATTCTCTTGAGTTAGGATTTCTAGAAACAAGCGACAACTGATCTAGGAAGCCTAGTGAACATTATTCAACCCGATAAAGTTTCTCTAGAAGCGCATCGATCGATAGTCCTATCGACTAATCGACCGACATGATGAAAGTATTATCGATCGTTACTCCTATAGAGTCATCGATTGACACATTCTTCAGACCAACAAGCGGAAGCTGAGGTTTGAAGATCTAGGCAACACATAGTCTAGCAATACAAAAGTTGATCGACTATTGCATTTGTTGAGTTCTCATATATCTTGCATGCAACTTTAGTCTCTATATCATTATAATCATGATTACCTACATAGAAACCCTAGATCTAGCAAAACAATATTTCCATCAAACAATCTCTGTAGAAAACTACCTTATTCAACAAAGTTTACTATATTTATTGCTTTATAATCCATTAGTCTAGATTAATCATATAACTATTAGATCTATTGTGTGCTATAACTCTCTGTGGATTCGATCTCTAAGTAATAAAACTTAACCTCTTATTTGAGAGAGTATAAATCACTCCTTATGGTAATTTGAGTGAAATCAAATTTAGAGTCGTTGCCGGGGAGCTTTGATCGCCATTAGATCTCATCTTAGTTAGATTTAGTTTAGGTTTTACTATTGTTCGAAAAACTCATAAAACTTTTCTTCTGTTTGAGGTAGATACCAGGAAAAACAATGAAGAGAGAATTTTTAGGTTCTTCAAAGAAGGAGCCTGCTAGTTTATTCACTATCCATAAGTCTACAAGGGAAGTATCGATCGACATCCTCAAATAGCGATCAATAACGTACACCATGCATCTATCGACACTCTCCAAGCAGAACTGATCGACATAGTACACCATGAATCAATCGACAGCGTACACTATTGGGCCCAAATATGACCCTCTAGCTAGTAATAAACAACAAGAAATGATAACGGGCCGCGATAGGCCCATCATTGATTAAATCCTCAGAAGCAGCTAAGACAGAGCCGGAGGCTGTGAGCTGGAGATGTTCATTAGAGAGGTCGAGGAAAAGAGGCAGCTCGTGGACAAATAAATAGGCGCAGGACCCGGTCAAAGAGGTAGCTCGTGGACAAATAAATAGGCGCATGACCCGGTCAAAGGGGAGCTGTTACAAATCCCTCAAATCACGGAGAAGATCTCGGGAACCATGTGGTAGCGACCAAAGGGGGCCTGAGGCTATTTAAAGAAGACATCAAACAATGATCAAGGGATCGACATTCTTACTATTCATAAGTAATAGCTCTCAAATTCATTACTTTCCTTGTAAACGTTATAAACATCTCTTGTAAACAATTCTTACAAAAATATCAATAAATCATTCATTCATTCTACAAAGTTCTTACGGGATTCAGCCCACGTTATCTTCCCATTTTGATCTTAACCTGACCTAAAATCAGGAGGTGAGTTTAGTCCCTCACAATTGGCGCCGTCTGTGGGGAAGAAACAATCGAATCTCTTACTCCAACTTAAGGATGAATCCAGTCGATCAGACAACAAATCCATCTAACCACTGAATAGTGTCACGATGAACAGTATCCCGATGAATAGTATCCCGATGAACAGTACTCGGATGAACAGTACTGGAAGAACAGTATCTCGATGAATAGTATCTCGATAAACAGTATCTCGATGAACAGTATCTCGATGAACAGTATCCCGATGAACAGTACTCGGATGAACAGTACTGGAAGAACAGTATCTCGATGAACATTATCTCGATGAACAATATCTCGATGAACAGTATCTCGATGAACAGTATCTCGATGAACAGTGCTGGAGCAGCAACACGAGAACCTCCAGTGGGATTGATCCAGGGCTCCCAGCCCTTGTTACCCCTCAACATCAACCTGCTCCGAACCAGACGGAGGCTCAGCTCTCTGAGATCCGTCGCATGATGATGCAGTTGGTAGACAAAGCTCAGGAAAGCGAGCGTACCATGCAACAGCTAGCCGTTCGGTAGCAACGATTCAAAGAGATCACTAGATCTCTAATCGCAACAACCCAACCACCGCAACATCGATGAGGAAGAAGCACTTGACTTCCCAGTTCATGGCCCCCTTCTTGTTACTAGAAAGACTTTGGACGACACCTTTGATCCCATCTTTGATGAGGAGACCGATGGCGTGATCTATGAGTTTTGCTCGACCTTTGTGGAGAGCTCTGGTTCGATCTTTGATGAGGATGTGCTTGATGAGCCGAGCCATGGTTCACTACTGGTTACTAGGCGTGCCTTGAGTGTCCAACCGAACTCCAATGAAAAGGAACAAAGGGAGAATCTCTTTCACTCTAGATGTCTCATTTCAGATAAAGTATGTTCTTTGATTATTGATGGAGGCAGTTGCACTAATGTGGCCAGTGACACTCTTGTAAAGAAACTTGGGCTTGTTACTCGGCCCCTTTCTCGTCCTTTCAGGTTGGAGTGGCTCAATGAGGCTGGAGAACAGTATGTGAAAGAGCAAGTCACAGTTCCACTCTCCATTGGCCGATATGAGGATGAGGTTGTGTGCAATGTACTTCCCATGGATGCTTGCCATGTTCTCTTGGGCCGGCCTTGGCAATTTGACAAGAAGGCAGTGCATGATGGCTTCACAAACAGGCACTCGTTTGATCACAAAGGAAAGAAGATCACCTTGGTGCCTTTGTCACCTTCGGAAGTCCATCAAAACCAGGTCTAACTTAAGAAGAACCGAGACCAAGACTCTAAAGCTGATAAACCTGAGACCAGTACCAGAAACTCCAACTTCTTTGTCAAAGAAAGTCAGGTAAGGAAGTCTTTTTGCTCTCAAAAGCCATTTCTCTTACTTCTTTATAAAGAGTCTCTTTTGGCCTCATCTTCTTCTGACCTTGCACCGGAGATTCCGAGTGAGTTTTTAGGTATCTTGCAGGATTATTCTGATGTGTTTCCAGAAGAAAATCTCAAAGGATTGCCACCAGTGAGAGGCATTGAGAATCAGATCGATCTCGTCCCGGGCGCCTCTCTACCGAACCGACCAGCATACCGCACCAATCCGGTCGAGACCAAGGAGCTGGAGAAACAGATTAACGACTTGCTTGAGAAGGGATACATCAGAGAGAGTCTCAGTCCCTGTGCCGTGCCTGTTCTACTTGTACCAAAGAAGGATGGCTCCTGGAGGATGTGTGTGGACTGCCGGGCCATAAACAACATCACGGTAAAGTATCGACATCCTATCCCTCGCCTTGATGATATGCTTGATGAACTCCATGGTTCTAAGTACTTTTCTAAGATAGACTTGAAAAGTGGCTTTCATCAGATTAGGATGAAAGAAGGTGATGAATGGAAAACGGCCTTTAAAATAAAACTAGGTTTGTATGAGTGGCTTGTCATTCCCTTTGGTCTCACAAATGCACCTAGTACTTTCATGCGCCTAATGAATCATGTCTTGAGGTCTTTTATTGGTCATTTTGCTGTGGTTTACTTTGATGACATTCTTATTTACAGCAAAAGCCTTGATGAGCACAAACAGCACCTGAAATCTGTTCTTGAAGTCCTTCGAAAGGAACATTTGTTTGCTAACCTTGGAAAATGTTCTTTTGGCACAGATCATGTGGTCTTTCTAGGTTTTGTTGTAGGTGCAGATGGCTTGAGAGTGGACGAGCAGAAGGTCCAAGCAATCTGAGACTGGCCAATTCCGAAAACCATTAGTGAAGTGAGAAGCTTCCATGGCCTTGCCGGCTTCTATAGGCGATTTGTTCAAAACTTCAGTACCTTGGCCGCTCCTCTCACTGAAGTGATCAAGAAGAACGTGGGGTTCAAATGGGGACCAGCTCAGGAAGAAGCATTCGAAATCCTTAAAGGGAAGTTGACTAATGCCCCTTTACTTGTACTTCCAGATTTTTCTAAAGCTTTTGAGATCGAATGTGATGCTTCTGGTGTTGGTATTGGTGCTGTGTTGATGCAGGAAGGAAAACCAGTAGCTTATTTCAGTGAGAAGCTTGGTGGTGCCATGCTCAACTACCCCACATACGACCAGGAACTCTATGCCTTGGTGAGAGCCCTTCAAACGTGGCAGCACTATCTTTTGCCTAAGGAGTTCATCATCCACACTGACCATCAGTCTCTAAGACATCTTAAAGGTCAGCAAAAGCTCAACAAGAGGCATGCTCGTTGGATGGAGTTCATTGAGACATTCCCTTACGTGATCAAGTACAAACAAGGTAAGGAGAATGTTGTGGCCGATGCATTATCTCGAAGGTATACTCTTCTCTCAGCCCTTGAAACTAAATTGCTTGGTTTTGAATTTATCAAGGATCTTTATGCCTCTGATCAGGATTTTAAAGAGATTTTTCAAAAATGCACCAAGGTTGCTTATGGGAAATACTTTCAAATTTCTGGTTTCTTATTCTTTGATAACCGTTTGTGTGTGCCCCAATGTTCTTTGAGGGAGATGTTTCTCAGGGAAGCTCATGGAGGAGGACTTATGGGACACTTTGGTGTCAAGAAGACTTACAAGGCTGTTCATGACCACTTCTATTGGCCGAGTTTGATGAAAGATGTTGAGAGGATCTGTAGCCGATGTGTGGTGTGCAAGAAGTCTAAGCCTAAAGCATCAAACCACGGTTTCTACTCAGCTCTACCCATTCCCTCTCATCCTTGGGTAGACATTTCTATGGATTTTGTGCTTGGTTTGCCTAGGTCCAAAGCTGGACGAGATTCTATCTTTGTGGTTGTTGATAGGTTCTCGAAAATGGCTCATTTCATTCCATGTCACAAAACTGATGATGCTGTGCAAGTTGCAGATTTATTCTTTAAGGAAGTTGTTAGATTGCATGGAATGCCTAAGACCATTGTCTCTGATCGTGATGCTAAGTTCCTTAGCTATTTTTGGAAGACCTTGTGGTCTAAGCTAGGTACTAGATTGATGTTCTCTACAACTTGTCATCCGCAAACTGATGGGCAAACTGAAGTAGTTAATAGAACCTTGTCTGCTTTGCTTAGATCTTTGGTTAAAAAGAATCTTAAGACTTGGGAAGAATGTTTGCCTCATGTTGAGTTTACTTACAATCATGCATTGCATTCAGCTACTAAGTTTTCTCCTTTTGAGGTTGTTTATGGATTTAATCCTCTGTCTCCACTTGATCTTTTACCTTTGCCTTTGAGTGAACGAGTTAGTACAAATGGCAAGAGGAAAGTGGACACGATCAAGAAGCTGCATGAACAGGTCCGGGCCAACATTGAAGCCAAGACCAAAGGCTACAAACGACTTGCAGACAAGAAGAGGAAAGAAGTGATCTTCCAGGAAGGTGATCTTGTTTGGGTCCATTTGAGGAAGGAACGATTCCCGGAACAAAGGAAGTCCAAACTCATGCCCCGGTTCGATGGTCCATTCAAGATTCTCAAGAAACTCCATGACAATGCTTACCAGCTTGATCTTCAGGGTAAGTATGATATCTCTTCAAGTTTTAATGTTTCTGATTTATCTCCTTTTCTTGCAGATGATCCGGATTTATGGTCAAATCCTTTTGAAGAGGGAGGGAATGATGGAACCCAGGACCTGGACCAGGACTTGGAGAAGACTCAGGACGATCAGATCAGTCCAACTGAGGTTCAGCCATTCAACCGTACCAGATCAACGGACAGAGCCGTGTACCGGATCGACCCGAGTGCACCCGGACGCGACCTAAGGATGGATTCACGACCTGATGACCGAATCAGCCGACCCACAGGCGTTCTTCCCCGACCCATTCGTCATTCTAGAGCCAACAGTCAAGCTAGAACCCATGATCATCGAGATGAATCTGACTCCGGACTTAGCCTGTTTTTCCTGGCCCGTTTGGGACGTACCGCACGCCCGGATCAGGCTGATCTCGACCTTTCCGACCACTTTGATGATTTCATGATGATCGATGCGTCCAACTTCTCCAAAGGGATGTTACTTAGGCTCTCTGAAGATTTGGGTCGAGCTATCTCTTCATCCGTTCATGGATCATCGTTGATCAACCATGCGGGCAGCCTTGCGTCCGTCCTGCTCCTTACCGCAGACGACCTGATCATCACAGGATGAACATGGACGAATCACGAACCTGGACAGTCAATGAACCTTGCCAAGTCTTCATCAATTTCCGAACTTTGACTGGTCTTAGTCAATTTTATATTTTCTATATCTTGTTTTCAACATTTCTATTTTCAATGTTGTCTTTTCCAATAATTCTCTTTATGTTTCTTTGACTCACAAAGACTATAAATAAGTGAGTCTCTCATGAATAAAATCACAATCGATTTTCTTACTTCTCTTTTTGAGTTTTCTCTCATTGTTCTTTGCTTAGAACACTCTTAGTTTACTTGGTGAGGTTATCTCCGAGTGAAACACCTTCGTTGTGTTGGACCGGTGCGTCACATCCGGCAACCTTCGAAAACTCTGGTAGTATCTTTGGGCTTCCGCAACCCTTAGTGTCACCCTTCGATCCACAAGTTCTCAATCCTCTCGGATCTGAGTTCATATCATCCGTACCGGTAGAGTGATCTGTATTTTGGTTCTATCAAAGTGTTATCCTTGGTGGCCGTTCAAAATAAGTGAGCATTTGCGAGGTTCAAGTTGGTTTAAGGGAGACGCTACATGGCTAGTATACGAGTGGCTTGGGATCAGATGGAACAGCTTGGACTCGGTATAAGTCAAGGTAGGATTCCTTAGATCAATTTGAATGGATTGAGAACACGAAGTTAAGTGGCTTGGTATGATGGGGATTGAGGTATATTATAAATACTCTTGTGAATGGTATGGGACATTCAGAGAAGTGTGACACTTAGGAGAATGGTATGGGATGTTTTCCAAATGTGTGATCAAACCGATATCTTACTCATCTAGGTACTTAATGATCGATGGTGTGGAAACAACGTACCTTTCGATACTGGAGCTACACACCGTTTGTGAGTCCAGATATGATCGGAAAGGGGTTGTTTGTATTGTATAGGGGATGATCCCGGGATAGTGAGTGCGGCCGGAGGCCAAAGGATGCATTCACTAGGCCTTGTTAGGGACATCCCAGTGATGATCCAAGGAAGGGTGATGCCCGTGGATCTTATTGTGGTTAGCCTTAAGAATCATGAAGTGATCTTAGGGATGGATTGGGCTTGGAAAGAATCGGGCCACCTTAGACTGTCACCAGGGAAGAGTGCAGTTTGAGAGTGGGTGTGGACCCCCGATCAGATTCCAAGGATCCGACCAACCTCTGGATTCTTAGTGATCTCAGTGGTCCATGTGGAAAATATGCTGAGAGGTGGTCATGAGGCCTGGTTGGCGACCATTGACACTAAGGCGGTTGTAGGGAGTGGTAGCCCGGACGAGGATTCAGTTGGTTCAAGAGTTCAAGGATGTGTTTCGGGCGCTGCAGGGTGTGCCTCCTGCAGGGGCTGACCCGAGCATGATCGAACTAGAACCAAGAACGGTCCCAATGTCCAAAATTCTGTATTGATGGCACCAGCCTAAATGGCTGAGATGAGGTCGACTAAGTCCAGCGAAGGACGAGGGTCGCAGCACAACCAAGTCGGAGATTGACCTATGGTTGGATTGAGACGGTGGAGCCCCAGAGTGGCAGGACCGGAATGTGATCGAGTTCTTTAAGACTTGACTGATACATCGAGTATCTTGGAGATTGGCTAAATCTACTAAGACTCGAGTATGCAGTATGTACTTGAAAACTGAATATGATCTAGTCATGGACTAGGGTCGAAGAGTAATAGAGTTGGTGTGACGGCAATTTGGAAAGTTGAGTTCAGTGACACAAGTCTGTTATGAGTGATATGTAAAAAGCAAAGACCACTTGGTTCGGAATCCAGAGCGTTCCGTCCAAGTGGGGGAGACTTGTTCATACGTTGATCAAAGATGTGATTAATGGGAATGAACAAGGATGAAGATGCAAAATGGATTGGTTTAAAGAACCAGTTGTGCATTAGGTGGAACCGTTGTCTTGTGACAAGACGGCACCACCACTGGATTCGAGGACGAATCCATCATAAGTGGGGGAGACTTGTCATGTCCCCGTTCCATCGTTAGAATTGGCAATGGTGCAAGGAGACGCACCAGTCAGGTCATGTGACCTAAACACAAGGGTATTATGGCCTGGAAGTAAGAATAAGGGAATCAGGAAGCTGAGACATAGCTAAACCAAGAAGGAGACAAGTATAAAGGAGCTGTACAAAGTGTATGGCAGCTGGGCAATGCGGTGAGCAAGCTCGACCAGCTAGATGAAGTTTAGTTCATCTCAGTGTAGCTCACTGAAGAGTGTGTCAGCTCCCTGAGCTGGATGAACTAGCTCACTCGGCTGGGTCAGCTGGGGATCAGCTCAACTCAGCTAGACTGAGTGTTCAAGTCTTGGGCAGTTGGGCCAGGTCTGGACAGTGGTCGGACCATGTGGACCACCCGGGTGTGCCGGTGAGCCGGTAGGCACTTGTGGTTGAACCAGGGGCTTCGGCAACCAGCCTAGGCTTGTGTGTGACATGTCTAGGAGCAGTTAGGCATGTCATGGACGTCTGGTAACTGCCATGGGCGAACAGGTGTGATCTGGAACATTGATTAAATCAATGGCCAGAAATGAAACCGAAAGGATACAACCTTTAGAAAGGTAACTGCCCATTCTTCTATATATCAGGCAAGTCCGTGCCTTTGCAAGCACGCCAGGGCTTCATTCTTCTTCCTGAAACACAAAGAAAAACAGAGAAAATAGAGATATGGTCGGATTACATAATCCAAGACCAAGAGAGGCTTGAAGGCAGCAAAGAGGCAGTTTTGATGGCAATCAAGAGGGGAGTTGAGAACGACCCTCTGGTGTGTTTTGATTATGGTTTTCCAAGCCATAGGATTCCTCTACATCCTTACTACACATCCAAATGGCCAGGGAAGAAGAGAGATGACCGGATTCACTCTCAAAGTCCAAGAGCAGCCTTAAGGGTAGTGGTGTGTAGAAAGGCAGTTTCATGGGCACTGAAGTTAGAAGTGATGGACGACCCTTGGGTGGTGTTTGATCATGGATGAACACACCCTAGGCTTCCTCTGTGTCTTAGGGACACACGCAAATGGCCAGAAGAGAATAGAGAAGGCCGGACTCCACTCCCAAAGGCATGTACAGCCTTGAAGGTAGATGCAGTGCAGAAACTGTTTTCATGGAAGTTCCATGGAAGAGATGATGGATGCGACCCATGAATGGATCTTATCAATACTGGAGGTATGTGATAAGACCTGATTAAGATAAGTTCAAGGGCACAAGGCCGGACCTGATCAGGGAAGCACGAGATCTAGCAAGATCAAGTATGAGGTAATATGTGTTGATTACTTCTGGTTATGTTTATGTTTATGTCTATGTTGTGTCTCTTGGGGTGAGATCAAGGAAAAGCATGGCACGCCCCTTGAGGAATGTATATTGTGATGTGTCTTAGGTATCCAAGACCCTGGAGAAAGGGGCGGATCATAACTGATCTATCTCAACCATGTGGGATGATGGTTAGATGCTGTTCATTGGATAGTAATCCATGATGGATCATGGTTTGGTGTTGGGTTTGATCATGGTATGAACCATGAGTCCGACCCTCTGATTAGACACATGGGAGTCCTAGTACCAGAGGAACCATGTGGAGTGTAAGGTCCAATTCGTTTGGATCCAACAGCAAGCAAATGAGAGAAGTAAGGGTATTACTTGTTGGTATGGACCACAAGTATTGTGCTGGTGTGTTTATACAAAGAAGGCCGTGTGTGATC
>NC_079518.1:18471754-18683672 GCF_000801105.2 Raphanus sativus
TGATCATGGGCAAGGATGGACGACCTGATCCATGGATGATGGATCAAGGTGTCTGATCTGATTGATCAAAGGATGCACCGGTGGTAAGAGAAGCACTAATCAGGTTTAGTGGGACATAGTTTCATGGCCGGTTAGGTATGTGTGAAGACTCATCAGTTCTGAGTCATGTGGGGTGGTTGGTTGATTGACTCAGGAACTGGTGGGCATTGTTAATCTTATGCTCTGTTTTTTAGAAATGGAGGCACTGAGCCACAGGTTGGCCGGTTCAGAGAAATATCTCCATGGCCTTGGTTGGGCAGGTAAGTGGAGATCTGATAGTTCCTGAAGGAATTGTTAGGATCCGACTTCAAATATCTCTTAATGGGTATTTATCATGGTGAAAGATTATTTTTATCTCATTGATTTAGAGGTGGTCAGTTATGGCCATATAGGCTGTTCATGGGCGAGATCAGTATGATCGAGGCCAGTTCTGAGAAATCTGACTTGACCATTCTCTTAGTTATGAATTATCATGAATTATCATGAATTTTAATTAGTTTTTGAAGCATGTTTGCTTGTGGTTGGTTTTGCAGCTGAAGACTTCCCAAAAGTACTTGGTATGTGGGGATGATTGGATGAATGACTAAGTACCTAAGAAAAGAGTTTATACAGGTATAAGGGAGTTGGACGAGTGGACGGGAGCTAGGAAAAGCTTGTGAAGATGAAGCAATAAAGATGTAGAGTGTGTGAAGATGAAGCAATGAGATATGGAAATGAAGCAATAAGAAACAAGAGCGAATCAGGCGAGTTCAAATGAAGCATGAGCTGTGTTGCCTTGTGTTCCAAGTCTGTCCCCTAGGTGAAGTACAAGAAAATGATAAGGAGACTTAATTACAATAATCAGAAGAAGATGTCTTGTGCTGTGTGGGACAAACAAGAGAGAGAGCCGTTGGAGTGCTCATGTCACATGAAGGATCAGATCACATGGGTCACTGTCCGGGACCAGCCTGCACAAGATCAGATATGTCCTCTTCTTCCCTTTTTTATTATTTGTCTAGTTTATAATATCTCATGTACTTGTAACCTCTTTATATATGGGATGTTCCCATAAACAAATCAAGTAATGGAATAAGAAATTCCTTCTTCATATTCTCTCATTTGCAATGTTCTCTCTCTTTCTTATTTTCACTTAATCTACTTAATCTTTTTGATCTTATCACATAAACCTTCTCATAAATCACTAATTCTCACATGGTATCAGAGCTCTTAAGCTCTTGAAACCTATTACTTCCGCAAACCTTTAGTCTGATTATTTCTTACAAAAATATTTTCTATTTTCTCTCATCATTCTTGAACTGTTCTTGAGTTGTTCTTGATGGAGTGTGGAGAAAATTCAAAAATGTTTGTGATTCCAGCTACTCTTAAGGGAGCTAACTACCTGTTGTGGGCAAGACTTGCTAAGACAGCTCTTGGTGGCACAGGCTACTGGGATATTGTTGAAGAAGGCAAGAACCCAAAGAAAACAATCCTAGGAGAGGATGGTAAAGAAGTGGTGGTGAGTGGAGCTGGCGACAAGAAGAAGAATCAAGAGGACCTCATGGTGCTATCTATTCTTCAGTCCAGTCTTGATGCTCCACTCCAGGAAGCTTATGGCTACTGTGAAACATCCAAAGACCTATGGGATACACTCAAAAAGGTCTATGGAAACCAGTCCAACATCAGTAGGGTGTTTGAAGTCAAGAGGGCTATCAATACTCTAAGTCAAGAGGACAATGACTTTGATAAACACTTTGGGAAGTTTAGATCCCTGTGGGCTGAGCTAGAGATGCTAAGGCCAGCAACCATTGATCCAGATGTGTTGAATGAAAGGAGAGAACAAGACAAGGTGTTTACTCTTCTCTATACTCTCAACCCTGGATACAATGACCTCATCAAGCATATCCTAAGAGACAAGGAACTCCCATCCCTTGAAGAAGTGTGTGCTCGGATTCAAAAAGAACAAGGATCAGTGAAGCTCTTTGGAGTCAAGCGAGACTTGGTACTTGCAAACCAAGCTGAAGGAGTTGCAAATAAAGGTACCTACAAGGCTGAAGACAAGAAGGTGTGGACATGTGATCATTGCAAGAAGAGAGGCCATGGAAAGGACAAGTGCTGGATCCTCCATCCTCACCTCAAGCCACAGAAGTTCAGAACCAACTACAATGATACAAGAGCCAACTTCTCGGGTGACATGGGAGAGCCATCTACTCCAGCAAGCATGCGCCCAGCTCCAGCAGGTGGTGAAGGCAAAGCAATGGCTTCTAGTGGCAACCTGACCTTGAGGAACAATCAAGATGAAGTCATCAGGCGCTCTGACATTGAGGCTCTCATAAAACTCCTCAAAGACAACTCTGGTAACACACTTGGTACCTCTTTACATGCCTCCACTTGTGGTATCTTGCTGAATGCTTTAACTGAACCTAAAATTACAAAACCATTGGTTATAGATTCAGGGGCAAGCCACCACATGATTAGTGATCTTAGCTTAATTAAAAATATTGTTCCTGCCCTAGGAAATGTTATGATAGCTAATGGAGAGAAAGTACCAATCAAAGGTGTAGGTGATCTTAGGCTATTTGATAAAGATTCTAAAGCTTTCTACATGCCTAGTTTTACCTCTAACTTGTTATCAGTTAAAAGAGCCACTAATGACTTGAATTGTAGTGTTACTTTCACTCCTAATAATGTCTACTTTCAGGATATTGAAACTAGTAGGTTGCTTGGCAAAGGTGTAACCAAGGGAGACTTGTACTTACTTGAAGACACCAAGCTCTCAGCCGATTTATCTTATGCTCTAAATTCCATTTCTACTTTACCTAAAGATGTATTATGGCATGCTAGATTAGGACATCCCCATTCTCGTGCTTTGAACATCATGCTTCCTAGTATTTCCTTTAAAAGTGATTGTGAGGCTTGTATCCTAGGCAAACATTGCAAAAATGTGTTCCCTAGATCAAGTACTATTTATGAAAATTGCTTTGACTTAAGCCATTCTGATGTATGGACAGCTCCATGCATATCTAGAGAACATCATAAGTATTTTGTGACCTTTATAGATGAGAAATCAAAGTATACATGGATCACATTATTACAATCTAAAGATAAGGTCTTAGAAGCTTTCATAAATTTTCAAAACCATGTATCTAATCACTTTAATGCCAAGATTAAGATTTTGAGATCAGATAATGGAGGAGAATACACAAGCAATGCTTTCAAACAACACTTAGCCAAACATGGGATGATCCACCAAACTAGCTGCCCATATACTCCACAACAAAATGGTGTAGCTGAGAGAAAGAATAGACATCTCATGGAGGTGGCAAGGAGTATGATGTTTCACACAAGTGTGCCCAAACATTTTTGGGGAGATGCAGTCTTAACAGCATGCTATCTAATCAATAGGATCCCCACAAAGGTCCTTCAAGATCAATCCCCTTATGAGGTACTTAACAAAAACAAATCATCTATAGATCATATGCGTGTGTTTGGGTGTCTTTGTTTTGTTTTGATACGAGGAGAACAAAGAGATAAGTTGTCAGCCAAGAGCACAAAGGCAATCTTTATTGGATACTCTTCTCACCAGAAGGGCTATAAGTGTTATGTACCAGAGACCAGGAGGGTCTTAGTCTCAAGAGATGTGAAATTTGTGGAATCTAGAGGCTACTATGATTGAAAGAGTTGGGAAGAGTTAGAGAACCTGTCCCACTCAGCCTCAGATAGAGCTAACAACCTAAGGAGAGTAATGGAAAGACTTGGAATCAGTATACACCAAGATCAAGGAGCCACTACACCTGAGGCCACTCCCCATCAGTCCACGCCATCTACTGAGGTTGATACTGATGTGATTGAGATTCCTCACCTTGATCCTGAGGGGTGTGAGGGATTAAACTCACCACCTGGATTTTAGATCAGGTTTAAGGTTTAGGATATGTTAGGGAAAGATAACGCGGGCTGAATCCCGTAATAACTTGTTGAATGAACTTTGATTTGTATTGATGATTTTGATAAAGAGTGATTACAAAGAGTGATCCTTTATGATTACAAAGATAATAAGAATGTGATGTGAATGAGAATGTTTTCAGAGTATCGAGTGAAATATGGATCGAATAGATCTTCTTTCTTGACTTGCTTTCTCTTTAAATAGCCTCAGGTCCCGCTTGATCATCACCAACTGATTCCCGAGATCTTCTCCGTTTATTGAGGAATCCGCAACAGCTTCCCTTTGACCGGGTCCTGCGCTCCTTCTGTTACGATGTGAGCTTCCTCTTCATCGTGACCTCTTTGATAAAAGTCCTTAGCTCTCAGCCTCCGGCTCCAGCTTAGCTCCTTTCAGATATCGAATTCGTGATGGGCCTGTCGTGGCCTGTTATCATCCTTTGTTATTCACTAGTCAGCTATCGGGCCATATTCGGGCCCAACAGTTGCCCCCAGCTTTCGAGATTAGACTTTGTTATTCTCGGGAGCTAGACCTAGCCGCCCAACCTAGATCTTATGGTTGAGATAATGATTACTGGCTATCTCAACCATATATATTCTCGCTTGATCGGACGGCTGTAATCTCTCTCTAATTAAATCGACGACTCGGATTAAAGCGAGTTTGAAATTTGATTTCCGATTTTCATGACGTGATGGGATATAAAGCTGAGAGAATTAACTGCTTGTCTCTCCACTTCCTCCACGCCTCTCGACGGTTTCCAAGGTAATTCACCTCTTTCCTTTATTTTACTGCGTTTTGTTATTTTTTTTATCCGTTTCTTGATCGAACAAGTTCTTCATTCCTATCTCTCTCTGAGATTTCGCCTTAGTCCAATTCCTTTCTTTTGCTCCCTATTTCCCTTTCCTTTTACTATCATGAGTCAAAAAGAAGGTTCCGGCGAGGTTCAAATTTCAGCCTCCGGTGCCCACATTATGAAGGTCAAGCGGGAAGCCGGTGAAAAGATGACGGAAGCCAAGAAGAAAAAGGTTAAAGACTCGATCGGAGCAAGAGTCAAGAGGATGAAGAAGAAAGGGGGCAAGAGCGCCTCCTCCGGACCTCACTTCCCTTCGCTATTGAAGAGTCAAGACGTCACCAATCTTGCTGTTCAAGCCCACGGCAAGAGTGACCTAGCTAGAGCTTGTACCGAAGATGAAACCGCCGAAACCGTTCCGGAGGGTTGGTTTTGTATTCATGCGAAATATATTTCTAAGTGTCATCTTAGATTCCCTCTCCCCACCCTCTTGCTAGATCTCCTAGACCATTACCAGCTGGCCCTTTCTCAACTCTGTCCATCGGTTATCCGAGTGATAAACGGGTTCATCACTAGGGCCAAGGAGGAAGGAGTTATCGTGGGGTTGACTGAGCTAATGAGTCTCTTCTCTATAAAGGAGAGCACTTCCAAGGATGGCGGAAGCGGTACCTACTACCTCCCCTGT
Source organism: Raphanus sativus (assembly GCF_000801105.2). Classification (NCBI taxonomy): domain Eukaryota; kingdom Viridiplantae; phylum Streptophyta; class Magnoliopsida; order Brassicales; family Brassicaceae; genus Raphanus; species Raphanus sativus. Next base: position 18,477,185 of record NC_079518.1, read on the forward strand.
CGTCCAGGGCTAGGAATCTTCAAGTTCACGGCCAGTGATGATGACTGGCGGAAGAAGTACTTTTATGTCAAGATTGACCCCTTGACGGTTCCTGTAGGCCGAGACCTCAGGACCTCTTGGTCTGACATTTCTGGTTAGGATTTTAGGGATATGCTGGCATGTTTATTTTTGCTTATTGTGATGTGTCAGAGCGCTTTACAGGAAGCTGCAGCATAGCCCTAACACTTGGGGAGCTTATACCACTTCGAGAGTTGGGTCAGTTAGGTTTCCTGAACGATACAAGGCGTCCTTCCCTGATTCAGTGACGGTCGCTGGTTTAGAAGGTAACTTTCCCTCGATAATTTCTAATTTTCATTATCCGAATCTGTTTTTGTGAGACTAATGAATCCTTTTCATGATTTAGTCTCTGAAGGTGATTCAGTTTTCGAAGTTTCGTCCGGAGCAAGTACTTCCGAGAAGACTCAGTCCCAGAAGATGCCTATTCAGCCCTCCTTTCGTTCCAGGGGTAGGTCGACCAAGGCTGCCAGCTCCTCTAGAGGAAGCGACAAGAACCAAGGAGGATCCTTCCTTGACTCTGTGAAGGAAGCTCTTGACGAGGGAGGCTCTGCTCCTGCTAAAGGTGTTGGTTCTTCGGAGCCCAAAGTTCAGGAAGTTGGTCTTCCCTCCGAGGTCCCAATGACGGAAGCTGATCCTCAGATGCCGAGGGATCCCTCAGAAATTGAGCCTCCGAGGAGCAAGAGGTCCCGGACAGAGCAAGTTGACAGACCCTCGAGGTCTTCCTCCTTCTCTTCTAGGGGGGGAACTGTTGGCTGGAACTTTGCTCATTCGAAGGCTGGGTCAGTCTTAGACGACTCATGGGGTTTGGCTACGTTAATGAGGCATATGAAGAGAACTGGATGTGCTCTCCCTTCGATTGCTAACCTCTCCAATAAAGAGGAGTACGTTGACATTGCCCATCACATAGGTCAGGTATGAATTTTATCTCATCCTTTTAGCTTAGTTCTTTTTGGATGATATTCGCTAAATCGTTGTTTTTGTAGCTGGCTGGGGCTATCAACAGGGCTCAATTCAAGTTTGAGGACGCTGTGCACAATGCCCCCAGCGCTGAGGAGTTAGCTCAGGTCACCGATCTAGTCAAGGCTAACAAGGCTGAGCTCAATCAGACTCGGGCTCTGATCTCGGAACTCCAAGCTGAGGTTAAGAGACTTGGCTCCAAATGTGATGCTCAGCAAGGGACAATCGAGAACCAGTTGATTGACCTCCAGGTGAAGATTAGGAAGATTGGGGATTTGGATGCTGCTTGGAAGATTGCCGAGTATCAAGTCAAGGAGCTGATCGCTTCGTCCCAGAGCAGCCAGAAGAACAAAGAAGCTGAGGTCAGGCTAGCCGTCCGGAGAGGAAAGAGGGAGGTAGCTGACGCTTACAACAAAGTTCTGGTTGCTGTCAGGGAGAAGTTCTCTAAGAAGAAGGATGAAGTTGATCTCCTGGTTCATGCTCAAGAGATTCAAGCCAACACTGAGCTCTTGAAAGACATGCTGGATGGCGAGATTAAAAGTGCTGAGGATGAGTATACTCGTTTGGTGGCTATGATGCCGGAAGCTGTTGCTGCGTACGAGAAGGCTCAGGTCTCGGACTTTTCAATCAGCAAGCTCCCTCTTCCTCAACTCTCTGAGAGCTCAGGTACTTTTGAGGTTAATACGTTTAATCTCTCCTTTTCTGGAGAGTTCGGTTCTAATTTGGGATTGGTGGGTTTTTACTCAGCCCCAGTCGAAGCCGCCCCGGGAGATGGCGACAAGGAGATGGAGGAAGAGGTTCCTGAAGAGAAGGATGATCCGGTTGGCAAGGGAGCTGAGAAGGGCTCGGATGACAAGGAAGTTTAAGAGCTGAGGCTCTTTCATGTGTTTCTAGGATTTCCGCCCAATGGGCTTTCGTTTCTTTTATTTCTAAGACTTATAGCCTGAGGAGGCTTTTAAACCTTTATTTCTGTTAAGGTCTTTTTGAACCTTCGTCGGCCTGAGGAGGCCTTTAAACTTTTTATCTATCAAGACTTGGTTCTCAGTTTCATTTTAAGTTTTTCGATTTGACTTAGTCATAAAATATGACATTTGATCATAATCGGGTTTTATGATTAGTCTGGAAGACTTTGGTCGTTTTTGGCCCCTTAAGAGGGGTTCCTGAAGTATCGAGGTTAGCTTAAGGTTTTTAGGAACCTGAGTTCAACTCGGACACCTTAGGTGGGGGTTCTTGGGAACCTGAATTCGTTTGTGGGATTTTAAGACCCATTGAGACTTGCTTAGGATTTTAAGACCTTTCGAGGTTTGATAAGGATTTTAAGACCTTTGTGTTTAAGGATTTCAAGACCTTTGAGATTTGATAAGGATTTTAAGACCTTTGGGATTTGATAAGGGTTTCACGACCTTAGGTCCAGGTTCGTCGCGACCTGACGTTGCTTGAAGGATTTTAAGACCTTAGGTTAGTTTATCAAATTTTGACTTTGTTTGAAGGATTTCAAGACCTTCAAGATTATTAAGGATTTTAAGACCTTAGGTTCAGGTTCATGGGGACCTGAGCTGATCCGAAGGGTTACGCGGACCCTAGGTCCGCGTTTGTAGGGACCTGTGTTGTTAAAGAATTGAGACATCGAGAATAATTGCTTTATTGATAATTGGATACATGGTATCATAGTAGTCATACAATTGCTGTATTTTAGTGATCATACACTTGCTGCTTGAGCTATGTGATTTTAATCAGACATATGCCCCCTTTGGTTGTGGTGAACAAAGTGTTGAAATGAGGTTGGGGCTGCACTCATGACAGAGTTGCCTACGTACCCAGTCAAGGGATCAAGCCTAACGTAGTTCAGGAGTTTTAGGTACCTAATGATAATATCTCTTAAGATTCGTGGCGTTCCACGATCTGATTTCAGGTACCCCGGTTCGCACCTTTCGGAGCTTGTAAACGCCAGGTTGTACCACATGGATGATCTGATAAGGACCTTCCTAGTTGGTTCCTAACTTTCCAGCATCTGGTTCCTTGGTTCCTTCGAAAACTTTCCTAAGTACTAGGTCACCAACAGCGAACTGTCGGGGCCTGACTTTGGAATTGTACTGTCGTGCCATTGCTTGCTGATAGTTCTGAATGCGAATCAGAGTTCGGTCCCGTCTTTCCTCCATTAGATCGAGGCTGTCTGTTAGGAGCTGATCATTAGCTGCGGGATCGGATGTACAGAGTTCCCGGCGGAGGCTACCAGCAATGGTTTCGGCTGGGACGACAGCTTCCATCCTGTAGGCTAAGGAGAAAGGGGTTTCTTCTGTAGCCTTTCGTGGGGTGGTTCGACATGTCCAAAGTACTTCAAGTAATTTTTCTGACCAGAGTTCCTTCTGGGTTCCGAGGCGTTTCTTGAGGTTTGCTAATACTGATTTATTAGCAGCCTCCGCCTGGCATTTTCCTTGAGGTCGTCGAGGTGTTGAGAAGGTCAGGCGAATATTCCACTTGTCACAAAATATTTTGAAGTCGTGGGATATGAACTGTCCTCCATTGTCAGTTACGATTTCATATGGGACGCCGTGTCTACACAAATCGTTCGACCTCGACTCTTATTACCTGTTGGAAAGCTTCAGCCTCTATCCATTTCGTGAAGTAGTCTGTTAGGACTAAGAGGAAGCGTAGCTTCTTCTTTCCACTTCCTGACGCTACTAGTGGTCCTACGATGTCCATGGACCATCTCATAAATGGGTAAGGGGCGGATATGTTGGACAGCTTTTCCGCAGGTTGGTGTATAATTGGTGCGTGCCTCTGGCACTTGTTGCATGAAGAGGAGTAGGTCTCACAGTCTGCAATAATGGTAGGCCAGAAATAGCCCTGTCTTTTGATTCTGATGGCTAGAGCTCTTCCTCCAGAGTGGTTCCCTTAGGAGCCGTCGTGCATTTCCTTCATGAGTCTCATAGCAACGAGGCCATGGACGCATTTTAGGTAAGGTCCGGAAACGCTTCGTTTGTGGAGGATAGACTCGATTATGCAGTATCTCGCGCTTAATGCTTTGAGCTTCCGAGCCTCCCATTTATTGGGTGGAGTCTTTCCTTCCATGATGTATTGCGTGATTGGAATTCTCCAATCCTCTCTCCCTACAACTTTGTTATGAAGAGACGAGGGAGGTTCCTGTTCGGGACTTGGTGTCGTGGTGCCCCCGGAGGTATTCGTAGGATTAGGCTCCAGGGAGTCTAAATTCCGAGGAGTACCTCCAATTTCTTCATTATTTTCCGGGGTCTGGATGGTGCCCCCAGATGAATTTTTGAGGGCTGAACGGCTTCTGGTTTTAACTCTGCAGACGAGTGGGTCTGTGTTGGTGCCCCCGGAGGTATTCGTGAGATTAGGCTCCAAAGAGTCTGAATTTCGAGGAATACCTTCCGTTTTTTGGATTGTGTTCCCGGAGGTATGCTTTTTAGAGTTACGTACTCTGGCTTTTGGGAACCAGAATGTTGTGATAACTTGGGTAGCTACCGTTTCAGGGCAGGTACCTTCGGGTTGCTCTTTTAGCTTGCTGTCTATCTCAGCTTTAGTAGCTATGTCGATGCTTGGTTTTTCGATTCCTTCTACGGGTATGATCCGTTTTACGAGGGGGTCTGATGTGGAGGCTAAAACAGCCAACGCATCTGCTGAGGAGTTCTGTCCTCGTGGGATCCTTGTTAGCTCGAATTTGTCGAACTGCCTAGTGAGGTTCTGGACGACTTCGAGATATGCCCCCATTCTTTCGTCCCTCGTTTCGTATTCTCCGTGAAACTGGCTAGCTACTAGCTGTGAATCACTATAAGCGTTTAGCTCCCGAATTCTGAGGCTTAGGGCGAGCTTCAACCCTGCGATTAGTGCTTCATATTCAGCTTCGTTGTTTGAGGCACTGAATCCGAGCCTATATGACTGCTCGATGGTTTCTCCTGCTGAAGAAGTTAGCCTTAGACCGACACCGGAGCCCTGTTTTGATGAGTCTCCGTCGACATACAGGCTCCACTTCGGAGATTCCATTTTGGAGTCTAATTGCTCGGATGTTAGCTCAATGATAAAGTCGGCAAGGACCTGAGCTTTCGCTGCTGCTTGAGGTTTATACTCAATATCATATTCGCTGAGCTCTATGGCCCATTTGGCCAATCGCCCTGACTGGCTAGGGCTGTGCAATATCATTCGTAATGGTTGTGAGGTCATTACAACGATCGAGTGCGATTGGAAGTAAGGTCGCAATTTTCTGGCAGCTGTTAGGACTGCTAGAGCTAATTTTGCGTTGCAGGGTACCTTGTTTCGGCGTCTATCAAACTCTTGCTGGTGTAATAGACAGGTCTTTGTTCGTTTTGTTCCTCCCGTACCAGCACGCCGCTAACTGCAGCAGTCGATACAGCGAGGTACAGGTACAATGGCTCTCCTACTTCAGGTTTGGATAGGATCAGAGGTTCGGAGAGGTAAGCTTTCAATTGTTTGAAGGCTTCCTCACATTTCTCATCCCATAAGAACTTCTTATTATTTCTTAGAAGCTTGTAGAATGGGAGGCATTTATCGGTGGACTTGGATATGAATCGATTTAATGCTGCGATTCTTCCAGTCAATCTCTGTACCTCTCTGGTTGTCTTAGGTGACGGCATTTCTAGGAAGGTTGCTATCTGCTGCGGGTTGGCTGCAATACCTCTTTCGGTTACGAGATAGCCTAGGAACTCGCCCGAGGGTACCCCGAAGGTGCATTTAGTGGGATTGAGCTTCATATCGTACTTATTGAGGATATCGAAGCATTCTCTTAAGTGGGAGATATGGTCTTCTCCAGCTGAGGATTTGACTAGCATATCGTCAATATAGACCTCCATGGTTTTTCCAAGTTGCCCAGCAAACATCTTATTTACTAGTCTCTGATAGGTAGCTCCTGCGTTCTTTAATCCGAATGGCATAACCTTGTAACAATAGGTTCCTCGTTCGGTTATGAATGCAGTTTTCTCCTGATCCTCAGGATCCATCATGATTTAGTTGTATCCTGAGAAGGCATCCATGAAGGATAGGAGTCGATGGCCGGCTGTTGCTTCAACCAGGCGGTCGATGTGAGGTAACGGGAAGCTGTCTTTAGGACAAGCCTTGTTTAGGTCTGTGAAGTCTACACAGATTCTCCATTTCCCGTTTTTCTTCTTTACAACTACCGGGTTAGCTAGCCAGTCAGGGTAGTATACCTCTCGAATGGACCCAGATTTCGTAAGTCCGTCAACTTCGTCGTTAACAGCTTGAGCCTTTTTGAGGCCTAGCTTGCGACGTTTTTGTTTGACTGGTTTAAAAGTAGGGTCTACTTTTAGTTTATGGGTGGTGACGTTCGGATCTATGCCTTTCATGTCATTGGTGGACCATGCAAAGGTTTTGACATTGCTTTTCAGGAAGTCAATGAGCTCCTTTTTTGTCTCAAGAGGTAGCTCGGATCCGATGTTCACCTGTCTTTCAGGATTTGAGTCGTCAATGCAAACTTTCTCGGTGAGGTTCTTGGGAGGACCTCAAATATTTTGTTGCATTTCGCGACCCTCCTGGATCTGTAATTGCTATTGGGGGGATTTTTTGAGGATTTCGAATCCTCCCAGATAGCAGATCCTGGATATCTTCTGACTACCGTGTACGGTAATTATCCCTTCAGGTGTTGGGAATTTCACACATTGATGATAAGTCGAGGCTACTGCCTTCATTTTGTGAATCGAAGGTCTTCCCAGGATCGCATGGAACGGGGAAGGTCTGTCGATGACTACCAAGTTGGTCATTTTCATTATTCCGCCAGCTATGATTGGGAGCTTGATAGTCCCCAAAGAGATAGTTGTTTCTCCGGAGAAGCCTACGAGATTAGCTTTTTGGCCAATAATTTCGTAGTCGTCTATTTCCATCCCTTTTAAGGTATTGTAGAAAATAAGGTCGACAGAGCTTCCTGTGTCTATCATGAGTTTAGGGACCTCGTATCCTGCGATGTTCACGGTGACAATCAACGCATCATCGTGAGGTCTGTCAAGGTTTGAGGTCTCGCTTTCCCAGAAAGAAATCTTAGTATTGGACTCGGGGTTGGGAGGCCTAGGTCCAGTGTTAGACACAGCCTTCCGTACGTGATTCTTAATGTAGTAGACGGAGGCTTGACATATATCTGATCCTCCAAGGATACAGTCCACCCTCGAGTCGGGGCTCGATTGAGGGGACGGTTTGCTCAAGAGAGCTTCGACTTGTAAACTTTTTCCTTGGGGGAATTTTCCAAGAATCAACTCGACTCTTTTCTTGGGAGCTGGAGGTGGCGAATCGGTCTCCTTCTTAGGTGACCTCTCGCGCTTTGGAGAGGTGTCTCTGGGACCTCTTTTCTGATAAGGTGGTGGTTTTTTAAGGTCCACTCCCTTTATTTCTCCGGCTGCGAATTTAGCTGCCAGTTGTCGTTGGAGGTCCCAACATTCCTCAGTTGAGTGCCCTTCTCGATCATGATAAGAGCAATGTTTGTTTTTATCAAAGCCTTTTGACCAAGGAGTTTTGTTTGCTGCGGCGACAGGTTTCTCTTCCTTGTCTTCCTCGATTGCATAGGAATGTTCTCCCTGAGTATGGTTGTTTCGGGGGTTCCCCCTTTTATGAGGTCCCTTTGCCTCAGAGGATTCACCTTTCGAGTGATTTTGAGGCTTCTTGTGGAGTTTATCCAGTGCGGCTGTCTCCTCCTCCAAAGTAATGTATCTGGTGGCTTTATGAAGAGCATCATCGATAGTTGGAGGAGTATTGAGTGTTAGCTCGGACCAGAACTTCGATTTATAGAACAGACCTCTCCTAAGAGCCTCGATGGCGACTAGGTCGTTCGGATTCGAGAGCTTAGTTCTTATTGCCCTGAATTTCTCGATGTAGACTCGTAGTGAGTCCCCCATTCCTTGTCTGACCTTCCAAAGGTCGGCCTCAGAGGCTTGCTTCAGGATATGTGTCGAGTACTGCTTCATGAAGGCGTTAGTTAACTAATCGAAACTATCTATCGAGGCTGGTTCGAGACCAGAGAACCACTCAAGGGCTATTCCGACCAGGTTTTCGGCGAATGTCCTGCAATAACCTGCTTCACATTCTTTCTGCGTAAAATGGGCTTTCACGATTGCCAGTCGGAAAGCTCTCAAATAGGCCTTTGGGTCAGAGGTCCCATCATACTCGGGAATTCTGATTTTTCGGGTATCTCTTATGTAGGAGCTGGCAATTCTGTCAGTGAATGGAGTTCCACGGGTTTCTTCGATCAAGCTGTCGATTTCGGGAGCTGAGCTCGTAGCTTTATGGACTTGAGCTCCCAATTTTTGGAGAGCTGCGTGAGTTCGTTCCATATATCTACGGATAGCTTCAGGTCCTTCCATGGGAAGGACATTTGGGTCGTTATTAGGTACCCGACGGGCAGGTTCCTGACGGAATCATGTGGGCTCATCCTCCCATGCAGTTGGTGGGCTAAGTCGCTCACCAGCTCTTGGGTTATCGGAGTCTATCCGTTGATACCCGTCCCCATTCGGGGTTGAGCCTCTGGTTTGATAAACCGGGGCTGATGTTCTGCCTCCAGATGGGAAGGATACTCCTGCTCCAGACCTAAAATCAGGCGGCAGAGGAGGTAGGCGAGTGCTCCGATTAGCGACCTGACTGGGTGTGGAACTGGTTGTTGCTATGTTGCTTCCCATAGCACTGGTGATAGGCGGGTTAAACACGGGAGCTGTCCCAGTATGAGGTGTCTGGAAAGCAGATCCCCGTCCTTTGGGAGCAGTGCTATCAGGAGAAAACTCTAAACGTCCCCGGGGGAATGAGGGATCGGTCAATCGATCTTGGAAGGTGACCCCCGGAGCTTGACGTTGCGGTGGTTGGGTTGTTGTGTCTAAAGATCTTGTTATCTCTTCGAATCGTTGCTGTCTAACAGCTAGCTGATGCATCGTACGCTCACTTTCCTGAGCTTTGTCTACTAGTTGCATCATCATCTGACGAATCTCAGAAAGCTGAGCCTCCGTTTGATTCGGAACGGCTTGCTGCTGAGGATTCTCGGTGATTGGAAGCCCGGCGGCGGTTCCACTTGTCGATTTCGGGTTAGTAACTCCGGTTGTAGTCTGGCTCGTTCGAGCGCTAATCAGAAGCTGTTGCCTGGATCGGTGGTCGCCACGTCGAGGCTCCGAGGTTACAAGGGTAGAGCCTCCATCGTTCGGTGAGCCATCACTCTGAATCGGGAGGTTAAAGTCAGACGGATTTGTTATCAGATCGGTAGGATTCATCCTCAAGTTAGGGTAAGGGATTCGATTGTTTCTTCCCCACAGATGGCGCCAATTGTGAGGGATTAAACTCACCACCTGGATTTTAGATCAGGTTTAAGGTTTAGGATAGGTTAGGGAAAGATAACGCGGGCTGAATCCCATAATAACTTGTTGAATGAACTTTGATTTGTATTGATGATTTTGATAAAGAGTGATTACAAAGAGTGATCCTTTATGATTACAAAGATAATAAGAATGTGATGTGAATGACACTACAAGAAAACGTGGCCTTAACGACCAACATTAACGACCACAAAAACGTAGTCGTAATTTTGGATCTAGATTACGACCCATTTACGACCAAAGAAGAATTGGTCGCAAATTGGTAGTAAATTTGCAACTAATAAATGTAGTCGTAAAGTAGTTGTAATTTTACATCTAGTTTACGACTACCTTCCCTGCTAGTCGTAAAATAGTTGTAAATTTACGACTTATTTACAACCAATTATTTACATCCAATTAACGACTGAATCACGAGGACATTAGTAGCACTTTGGTAGTTAATTTATCATTACACGTAAAACCGTTGTAAGATGGTCACCTACCAAAATCGAAATTTCTCTATAAATATGACCTTCTCCCTCATTCTTAAGATGCACCAAAAAAACGAAAAAGAGCAAAAAAAAAAACGAAAAGAATAAAAAAAATGTCTGGAAATATTTATGAGGTTTGGAGTTGGATGTATGCGCATAAAGATTCAAGCGGAAGAGTAACAGACAAATTTCTCAGCGGAGCAGAGATATTCATGTACCAGGCTGGACAGACGCCTCTGACAAAGGAAACGGGTAAAATGTTATGTCCTTGTCGTAAATGCAACAATACGAAGTTTGCTGCTAGTGATACCGTTTGGAAACATATAGTAAATAGAGGATTTACTCCACATTACTATATTTGGTTTAACCACGGAGAAGGTGATAGTAGGAATGAAGCTAGTAGTAGTAATCAGGTTGAAAATGTTCGTAATAGAGTTGAACCACATTTGCCTTCTGAAATTGTCATTCAAGAAGATCATATGGTAGATCATGATAGAATGCATGATATGGTTACCGATGCATTTCGTGAAACTACATCAGTAATAGAGGAGGTCGAAAATGTAGAGTGGTCTAACTTGGATGCAAAAAGATTTTATGAAATGCTAGCAGCAGCTAATGAGCCAATTTATGAAGGTTGTAGAGAAGGTCTTTCTAAATTATCATTGGCAGTTAGGATGATGAATATCAAAACTAATCATAACTTACCTGAAGTTTGTATGGATGCATGGGCTGAGTTGTTTAAAGAGTATTTGCCTGAAGAGAATTTGTGTGCTGAATCTTATTATGAGATTCAGAAACTTGTTCATAGTCTTGGTTTACCTTTGGAGATGATTGATGTTTGTATAGACAACTGTATGATATACTAGGGAAAAGACGCAGAATTGTTAGAGTGTAAATTTTGCAAGTAGCCACGATATAAACCGCAAGGACGTGGACGGAATAGGGTGCCGTACCAGCGGATGTGGTACTTACCTATTAAGGATAGACTGAAGAGATTATATCAATCTGCGAAGACGGCAGCATCGATGAGATGGCATGCAGAACATGATCAGAAGGAAGGAGAGATCAATCATCCCTCTGATGCAAAAGCTTGGAAGCACTTGAATTCGGTGTACCCTGATTTTGCAAGCAACCCCCGCAACGTTTATCTTGGGCTCTGCACAGATGGCTTTAGTCCATTTGGAATGTCTGGAAGACAATACTCGCTTTGGCCAGTCTTCTTGACGCCATACAACCTTCCACCAGAGATGTGTATGGAAAAAGAATTGCTTTTCATGAGTATATTGATACCTGGACCAAAACATCCTAAGAGGTCCCTTGATGTTTTTCTACAACCTTTGATAGAAGAATTGAAGGAATTGTGGTCAACAGGCATGCAAACATAAGATTGTTCGACGAAAACAAACTTTACAATGCGAGCAGTTCTATTGTGGACTATTAGTGACTTTCCTGCATATGGGATGTTGTCGGGTTGGACGACGCATGGAAGACTATCTTGTCCATATTGTATGGGAAGCACAGACGCATTTCAGTTGAAGAATGGTAGGAAGACGTCTTGGTTTGATTGCCATCGAAGATTTCTTCCCATTAACCATCCATACCGAAGAAACAAGAAATTGTTTTGGTCAAAAAGGGTTGTACGGGACACCGCTCCACCATATTTATCTGGAGAGGAAATCGAGAAGGATATTGATTACTATGGTGGATGCAGCACAGTCATCAAAGGCGGTAATTGGCATACTCCTGCAAATATGCCTGATGGTTACGGGACTCAGCATAATTGGCACAAGAAGAGTATATTTTGGGAACTTCCATATTGGAAAGATCTACTTCTGCGCCACAATCTTGACGTGATGCATATAGAGAAGAACTTCTTTGACAACATCATCAATACATTGTTGAATGTCCCCGGCAAGACAAAAAATAACAAGAACTCAAGGTTGGATTTGCCTGCATTATGTTCTCGGATTGAGCTGCATATTAGAAACGATGGGAGAATTCCAGTTCCCATTTTCAGATTGTCAGCAGAAGCAAAAGCAGCGTTGTTCAAGTGGGTGTCATCAGATGTGAAGTTTTCTGATGGATATGTTTCAAATCTATCAAGATGTGTTGATCATCAGGGACAGAAGTTTTCAGGGATGAAGAGTCATGACTGTCATGTTTTTATGCAACGACTTCTACCATTTGCATTTGCGGAGTTGCTTCCAAAAAATGTTCACGAAGCACTTGCAGGTAACAAATTATTAAAGTTATTAGTTCTTCTTTTTGGAAGTAAACTTATAATTGTAAATTATTTGTAGGCATTGGAGCTTTTTTCAGAGATCTCAGTGCACGCACCTTAATTGTAGATGTCATCAGACAACTTGATAAGAATATCTGGATCTCGATGTGCAATTTGGAGAAAATTTTTCCTCCGTCCTTTTTTGACGTCATGGAACATCTGGTTATCCATATTCCGTATGAGGCACTACTTCGTGGACCTGTTCATAATGGATGGATGTATCCTTACGAGCGAGCTATGAAATATTTGAAAGAGAAAGCAAAAAATCTGGCAAGGGTGGAAGGTTCAATAGTTGCTGGGAGTTTGAATGAGGAAACATCTCACTTTACGTCCTGTTACTTTGGGTCACAAGTCCGGACACGGAAAAGGACTACGAGCAGATATGATGATGGTGGTGTTATACCGACATATTTTGGTGAAGATGTTCCAGACATTTTCTGTCAGATTGGACGGCTAGGTGGAAAACTGAAAGAAGTTTGGTGGTCGAGTTCAGAAGACGCTCATAGTGCCCACACATATATACTCCTTAACTGCGAGGAGATTGAGTTATTTGAAAGGTAATTAAAATTATTTTGCTTCTAATTTTTATCACACATATATACACTTTAATGATCATTTTGTTTTAAAACAGCGATTTTGTTGCCCAAGTCGAAGAGGCTATACCAGGAGTATCAAACAATGATCTCAACAAAAGGAAAGACCAACACTTTGTGAAATGGTTAAAAACGCAGGTATACATATCACACTATGTATAATTAACAAAGTTATATATATATATATATATTCAGTGAAGTTGTATATATGTTGATGTTCCAGGTTCAGTATGATGATCAATTTTATCCTCAGTGGTTTCACGAATTGATACAAGGTCTGGTCGGTAAGGTCACCACAGCACCAATGTATTTCACACGAGGATACACTTTTCACACTTACGAATATGGAAGTCGGCGAGCAACAATGAATTATGGAGTTTGTGTAAAAGGTGAAACAGATTTCTATGGAATCATACAAGAGATCATCGAAGTGGAGTTTCCCGGCGTAATAAAGCTTAAATGCGTTCTTTTCAAATGTGACTGGTTTGACCCCACAGTCAACAGAGGTGTTCGGTATAGCAAGTTTGGTGTTGTTGATGTAAATGCTACACGGAGGTACAACAAATTTGAACCTTACATATTGGCTTCTCAAGCAGACCAAGTTTGTTTTGTTCCATACCCGAGGATCAGACAATCTGGACTATCTTGGTTAGCCGCTATGAAAGTTACACCTCGGGGCCGAGTATTGAGTACTGATGAACAACCGCCTTTACAAGAAGATGCCGTGAATGAAGTAGAAGTACCCGAACAAGCGGAAGATGTTATCTTACTCATTGATCCGCATAATCTGGGATATGAAGAACTTCCAGAAGATACAATGGACGAAGCCAACGAAGATGAATTTGAAGAAAATGATGAAGTGGATGATGTTTCTGATGACGAGTGATAATGTTTCATAATGTTCGAACATTTGTGTTTTACTATAATTAAACTTTTGGTATTGCATTTCAAAATAATATATAACTTATCATAATGTTTGTGCTCAATTATAGAAATTTTGTTTCAAAAATAAAACATTGTATTTTGGGTATGAAAGTGTATAAAACTTATGATATTTGGGATATGAGATTTGGGGTTAGGGGTTTGGGGTTTGGGGTTTCGAGTTTAGGGTATAATGTAATATTGGTCGTAAAGTGGTTGTGAATAAACAACCAATATTACATTATACCCTAAACTCAAAACCCCAAACCCCAAACCTCATATCCAAATATCATTATAGTAAAACACAAATGTTCGAACAAAATGAAACATGATCTCTCGTCATCAGAAACATCATTTTCTTCAAATTCACATAAGTATAAGATAACATCTTCCGCTTGTTCGGGTACTTCTACTTCATTCACGGCATCTTCTTGTAAATGCGGTTGTTCATCAGTACTTAATAATATATAACTTCTCATTTTGTTTGCTTAATTATAGATGAAATTTGGGATATGAGGTTTGGGGTTTGGGGTTTGGGGTTTCGAGTTTAGGGTATAATGTAATACTGGTCGTAAAGTGGTTGTGAATAAACAACCAATATACGACCAATGGCACCATTGGTCGTAAAGTAGTCGTTTATTAAATACTACTTTACGACCAATGGTGTCATTGGTCGTATATTGGTTGTTTATTCACAACCACTTTACGACCAATATTACATTATACCCTAAACTCGAAACCCCAAACCCCAAACCCCAAACCTTATATCCCAAATATCATTATAGTAAAACACAAATGTTCGAACAAAATGAAACATGATCTCTCGTCATCAGAAACATCATTTTCTTCAAATTCACATAAGTAAGATAACATCTTCCGCTTGTTCGGGTACTTCTACTTCATTCACGGCATCTTCTTGTAAATGTGGTTGTTCATCAGTACTTAATAATATATAACTTCTCATTTTGTTTGCTTAATTATAGATGAAATTTGGGATAGGAGGTTTGGGGTTTGGGGTTTCGAGTTTAGGGTATGCAATTTTGGTAGTAAATTAGTCATTAATGAACAACCAGTTTACGACCAACAGTTGCATTAGTCGTAAATTGGTTGTTCATTAATGACTCGTAAATTAGTCATTAATGAACAACCAATTTACGACCAACAGTTGCATTAGTCGTAAATTGGTTGTTCATTAATGACTAATTTACGACCAATAATGGCATTAGTCGTAAACTGATTGTTAATTAATGACTAGTTTACGACTAATGCCACTATTGGTCGTAAATTGGTTGTTAATTGTTTTCAAAAATTCCTATATATACCCACTAGTTATCTTCTCAAATCACAAAAAAAAATTTAGAAATCTTAAAAAAAAAAGAGATGAAAGATCTAGAATCATAAGTCGAAACAGAATTCGACCATTAATTTCGTCTTTTCTATTTCGACTTGGGATTCTAGTATCTTTCTTCTTTTTCTTTTATTAAAATTTAAAATGTAATAGATAAAAAATGTTTGAAGAGGTTTATCAAAATTTGATAAATTTCTTCAAATTTTTCGTATTGTCATGTTAGTCACTAAATGGTCGTAAATTGACAACCACGTT
Source organism: Raphanus sativus (assembly GCF_000801105.2). Lineage (NCBI taxonomy): Eukaryota > Viridiplantae > Streptophyta > Magnoliopsida > Brassicales > Brassicaceae > Raphanus > Raphanus sativus. The sequence goes on from NC_079518.1 coordinate 18,492,400, forward strand.
ACGATTACTAGTCCCTCATTGGTCGTAATGTCATGTTAGTCACTAAATGGTCGTAAAAGGTCTAGTCCCTCATTGGTCGTAAATTTACAACCACTTTACGACCACTAGTCCCTCATTGATCGTAAATTTACAACCACTTTACGACCAAACTTCGATTAGTCGTAAATGGGTCGTACATGTACGACCACTGTACGACCATTCGTCTCTATTTGGTCGTACATGTACGACCCATTTACAACTAGCCATAAAATCCTATATATACCCAATGCCTCGCCATTTGGTTGCACACTCACATCTCACTTCCCTCTCCCTTACAACCAATCGACTTCTCTCTAGGTAATTTTTTTTTTTAGTTTTAGGTGGTTAGTTAGGTGATTAGATTAGGTTTGGAATTAGTTTAGGTTTGGAATTAGTTTAGGATGTAATTAGTTTATGATGAAATTAGATTATTTGTTTTAGATTATTTTTAATTAATTATTTGAATTGTTTATATCCATCTATTTTTTTTCAGATTGACGATACTGTTATGGCTGGCGGTAGAAAGAGACTTAGAAACCGTGGCGGAGGGACCTCATACGGAAATACTTTTCTCGGTCAGACATTGGATCCATCAGCTTCTACTTCCCACTCTTCAGACTATGTCCCCGAGAGCCAAACTCCCAGCGTGCCTTATGTGCGTCCGCAGGCGTACGATCCTGCTGCAGTCGTACCTCCATACTATCCGCAGTATGATGCCTCGTACTTTCCGTATGAGGAGCCTGAGCGTGATCAGCAGCCGCAGCAGCAGTCTCAGGATCAGCAGCCGCAGCAGCCTCCACAACAGTCTCAACAGCAGCCTCCACAGCCTACTCCACAGCCTGCTCCACAACCTGCTCCACACCCAGCCCCACAGGCTGGTGCATACCAGATTCCAGAGCAGGTTCCTATAGCTCCCGGTCTTCATCCAGATTTGTTGGTGCCACCGAATGCACCATATACAAGATATTCCGTGGAAGACATTCTCCAGATGCCGGGACGAGAAGGTTTACCAATCCTCGATCCAGATCTAAGACCCGGCACGACTTGGTAATTATTTTTAAATTAATTAGATTAAATTTTAAATTTATATATAACAATTAATTATATATATTATTTCAAATTTTGTAGGTTTAAAGCGACCAATAAGGTGGGAAAGAGCGTTGGGAATCTCATCAGATCAAACTTCCGGCACGCGCATCCGAACTGGACTCTTACACCGGACCATGTTCGCATTACTTGGTTCAAGGTCTTCGCGGTTAGTTTTAAATTTAATTATTTTTATTTTAGATTTAAATAACAATAATTTGGTTATTTAATATATTTTCATGATTTTTTTGTAGCAAAAATGGAATTGGCCTCTTGGGATCAATGAGACGGTCAAGGCAGAGTTCTACAAAAAGGCGGGGGCTCGCCTCAAGAACATTGTTGGCGACTGGAAGGAAAAGTGGACTCATTACGGGGATGACTCCAAACAAAGCTACCTCAGCGAGGACGTTTGGACTAACTTGAAGGCTTATTGGAATTTGCCTGAGTCAGTCCAAAGGTCTCTCACTTGCTATGCGGCCCGGATGACCCGAGATGCTGAGGGTAATCTGCCAATACCTCATACTTCCGGACAGATTCCACACGCCCAAAGGGCCTTGGAAATTGTAAGTTTTTGATATTTCTTATTTTTTATGACATATATGTTAATTAAGTATTTATTAGATGCTAGTTTAATTCATTTTTTTTAATATAGGCTGCCGCAGAAGGAGCACCACCGACTCTGGCCCGACTTTACAAGTTGACCCACCAGCATGCCGATGGAACTTTCTCTCATCCTCGAGCAGAGCAGCTCTGCAACGATGTAGATGCTCGGATTCAAGAGGTCCAGACTCAGCTGACGCAAGAAAATCCGGATGGTGCATCGGTCGAGCTTTCTCCCATCGAACAAGACAAAATTTTTGAGCAGGTAAAATATTCGATATTCGATATTTTTAATTTATGTTTACATATTTTTTACATATGTACTAATTAATATCTATTTACAAATTGAAGATCACTCCGAAGAAAAGGGGACGTATACCAGGAATCGGGAGTGTGAACGATGTTCCGAGGGCGAGAGTTGAACACGCTGCTAGACGGGAAACAGATTCCATGTTCCGGAGGGACTTGGAAACTGCGAACCGAACCATAGCCGACCAGAACGACAAATTTAAGGCTATGGCTAACATCTTCGATATGCTGTTAGGTTCAACCCCACACGTCGACCCGTCGGTTGCGTCAGCGTGGCAGAGCATGCGTTCGAGCTTTGCCGGTCCCGACCCTACTCCGGAAAAGCAGGCAAATTTGGAACGGGAAGCGGATGAGAGGACTGCTGAAATCTTCGATGAAATAAACCTTAATGTTTAGTTTTTTCGGTTTTAATTATTTTGTATTTTGAATATTTTAATTTTATAAATGTTATATATTATGTTTTATGGAATTTATCAAATTCGTATTTTTTTAATTTTATGAATTTTAATTATTTAATATTTTTATTTTATTTAAAGAATTTCGTAATTAATATTGGGCGTTGTAAATTGGTCTTATAGTAACGACTAAGGTACATCTATCCGAGATGCAAGGTAGTCGTTAAATTACGACCAAATTATATCACCATCGATGTACTTTAGTCGTAAATTTGTGACTCATTTACATCTAATATACGCCTACAATTTCCGACTCATTTACGACCAATACTTTACATCTAATATACGACTACATTTTCCGACTCATTTACGACCAATAATTTACATCTGTTTTACGACTAAAAGGGGTAGTCGTAAATGTACGACTACTTTACGACCAGTCATCCTAGTCGTAAATGTACGACTCATTTACGACCAATTTTGTTAGTCGTACATTTACGACCAATGTACGACCAATTGGTGATTACGACCAGTGATTAACGACCAATCGCAATTGGTCGTAACTTGGTCGTAAATCACCATTAACGACCAATTTACTACCAATTCTGTAGTCGTTCAAGGCATGTTTTCTTGTAGTGTGAGAATGTTTTCAGAGTATCGAGTGAAATATGGATCGAATAGATCTTCTTTCTTGACTTGCTTTCTCTTTAAATAGCCTCAGGTCCCGCTTGATCGTCACCAACTGATTCCCGAGATCCTCTCCGTTTATTGAGGAATCCGCAACATCTTCCCTTTGACCGGGTCCTGCGCTCCTTCTGTTATGATGTGAGCTTCCTCTTCATCGTGACCTCTTTGATAAAAGTCCTAAGCTCTCAGCCTCCGGCTCCAGCTTAGCTCCTTTCAGATATCGAATTCGTGATGGGCCTGTCGTGGCCTGTTATCATCCTTTGTTATTCACTAGTCAGCTATCGGGCCATATTCGGGCCCAACAAGGGGGACAATCAAGCTGAACACTATCAAGATGATTCAGCAAGTCATGATCAAGCTGAGTATCATACACAAGAGGAGCAGGATCATCACATGACTCAAGAGGAGCCAGTAGTGATTGCAAGCCAACCTCAGCCTAATATTGATCAAGCTGCAACTGAGGAAAGTAGTTCACAACCGGGTCCAAGAAGAAGTTCTAGGATCAGAAAGCCAGTTGATCTAAATTGGAAGAATAATAGGGTCTACTTCAATGCTCAAGCTGTGGCTCATCCCATACAAGGAGTGTGCTCTCTAGCTCATTATCCCCAAGAACATGTGGTGTTTATTGGAGAGTTGGATCAGGAATACATTCCAAGGTCTTATGAGGAAGCTATGGAGCATGAGGAATGGAAAGAATCAGTGGGCAGTGAGACTAATGACATGATCATCAATGATACATGGTATGAAGCTGAACTACCTAAAGGTAAGAGAGCTGTAACAAGCCGCTGGATCTTCACCATCAAGTACAATGCTGATGGGACAGTAGAGAGGCGCAAGACAAGGCTAGTAGCAAGAGGCTTCACTCAAACATATGGAGAGGATTATCTAGATACCTTTGCACCAGTTGCTAAACTTCACACCATAAGGATAACCCTATCCTTGGCTGTCAACCTAGAGTGGGATATATGGCCAATGGATGTGAAGAATGCTTTCCTACAAGGAGAACTAGAAGATGAGGTCTACATGAGGCCACCTCCTGGCCTAGAACACCTAGTGAAACCTGGAAATGTTCTTAGACTCAAGAAGGCTATCTATGGATTGAAACAATCACCTAGAGCATGGTACCACAAGCTCAGCACCACACTCAATGGAAAGGGCTTTGTGAAATCTGAGGCAGATCATACTCTCTTTACACTCACCAGCAAGAAAGGGATTGTTGTGATCTTAGTATATGTTGATGATATCATCATCACCGGGAGTGACAAAGAAGGTATACTCTTAACTAAAGCTTTCCTTAGATCATCTTTTGATATCAAAGACTTGGGAGAGTTAAAGTACTTTCTAGGAATTGAGATGTGCCGATCCAAGGATGGGCTATTCTTATCCCAAAGAAAGTACACACTTGATCTTCTGAATAAGGCAGGTGATCTAGGAGGAAGAGCAGCTAAGACTCCACTAGAAGATGGGTATAAGGTGCTGCGTGAGGGGGAGATTGAAGACAAGCCCTATGCTGATGTGAAACACTATAGGAGAATGGTGGGAAAGTTGATATACCTCACCATCACCAGGCCTGATGTATGCTTTGCAGTCAACCAAGTAAGCCAGCATATGCAAGCTCCCAAGATACACCATTGGAACATGGTTGAGAGAATCCTAAGATACCTAAGAGAGGCGCCAGGGCAAGGAGTATGGATGGGATGCAACAACAGCACAGAGATAGTTGGGTATTGTGATGCTGATTGGGCAGGGGACAGAGTGGATAGGAGATCCACCACAGGCTATTGTACATTCATTGGAGGCAATCTTGTTACTTGGAAGAGCAAGAAACAGAAGATAGTGTCATGCTCAAGTGCTGAAGCTGAATATAGGGCAATGAGGAAGCTCACTAGTGAGTTGATCTGGATCAGGAACCTACTTCGAGACTTGGGTATAGAGACATCAACTCCAATCACCATGCATTGTGGTAATCAAGCTGCAATACACATAGCTTCCAACAGTGTGTTCCATGAGAGAACTAAACACATTGAGGTGGACTGTCATAAAGTTAGGCAAGCAGTGGAACAAAGGATCATCTTACCTTGCTACACAAGGAGTGAGGATCAACTAGCTGACATCTTCACCAAGGCTGCAAGCACCAAGATTTGCGAGTTCATACATTCCAAGTTAGGACTCGTAGATCTTTCATCGCACTGATCCTCTTAGCTATGAAGTGTTCTACTCTTTTTCCTTGGCTTGGTTTTTATCCCATGAGTTTTTTTCCAAGCTAAAGGTTTTAATGAGGGAATGCTTCATGGTTTCCAAACTTGACCAGTCCCTATGGTCAAGCTTGAGGGGGAGTGTGAAGATGAAGCAATAAAGATCTAGAGTGTGATCTTTCATCGCACTGATCTAGAGTTAGGACTCGTAGATCTTTCATCGCACTGATCCTCTTAGATATGAAGTGTTCTACTCTTTTTCCTTGGCTTGGTTTTTATCCCATGAGTTTTTTCCAAGCTAAAGGTTTTAATGAGGGAATGCTTCATGGTTTCCAAACTTGACCAGTCCCTATGGTCAAGCTTGAGGGGAAGTGTGAAGATGAAGCAATAAAGATCTAGAGTGTGTGAAGATGAAGCAATGAGATATGGAAATGAAGCAATAAGAAACAAGAGCGAATCAGGCGAGTTCAAATGAAGCATGAGCTATGTTGCCTTGTGTTCCAAGTCTGTCCCCTAGGTGAAGTACAAGAAAATGATAAGGAGACTTAATTACAATAATCAGAAGAAGATGTCTTGTGCTGTGTGGGACAAACAAGAGAGAGAGCCGTTGGAGTGCTCATGTCACATGAAGGATCAGATCACATGGGTCACTGTCCGGGACCAGCCTGCACAAGATCAGACTTGTCCTCTTCTTCCCTTGTTTATTATTTGTCTAGTTTATAATATCTCATGTACTTGTAACCTCTTTATATATGGGATGTTCCCATAAACAAATCAAGTAATGGAATAAGAAATTCCTTCTTCATATTCTCTCATTTGCAATGTTCTCTCTCTTTCTTATTTTCACTTAATCTACTTAATCTCTTTGATCTTATCACATAAACCTTCTCATAAATCACTAATTCTCACAAAGCTACCTCGCAGCTCGATCAGCTGAAAGAGAGTTGGGAACCTCAAATGAAGTGGTTCAGCTCAGCTAGCTGGATGAGCTAGTTAAACAGCTAAGTCAGCTGATACAGTGAGCTATCAAGCTCCGTAGATGTGGCAAAGGGATGATCTAACAATGTCGCTTAGATCAAGATAGAATGGTTAGGGGAATGGAACCTCGTTTATTGTATGACTTGGATTAGGTTCAGAATCAACCTTGGAGCTGATAGTAGTTGTGTATACTGACCATGGCTAAGGTGATTCGACCTGACAAGTGTTAGATTGGTTTTAGACCAATGGTTGATAGATAATATTCCGCTGTGCATAAGTTGAAAGGATCTAAGCTAGGTAATGACTAAGGTAGTCTTAAGCTAAGGTCTAAGATAGACTTCGCCCTTAGGCGAAAGTATAGATAAAGCGCGAAAAATTGAGAGGTTCGGTCAGGGTTTGGACCGAGCGACATGAGGCATCGACCGCGGCCTAGCCGGCCGGGTTCGGGTCTTACATTTACCTACACTACTTGACCCGACGCTCCGACCACCGATAATTGTTTCCATCCTTTTCAGTTACGGTGGATGCAGATCGACGGCCTCAAAGGATGAAAATATCTTCTTCTCTTAGGGTCACTTTTTTTTGTGTCCCACCAGTTCTAACTTAATCTCACCATTAACGAGTAAGCACACCCACAAATTAGTTTATTAATATTACCACAAATATCAGAAAACAGTAAATGGCGGGAAAAGATAAGGTGAAAGAACAATTTTTTACCTTTGATTTTTTTTACCGGTCCCCAAAAGAAAAAAAACTTATTTAGTTCTCACACGTGAGAAAGCTTGCATTTCGCGGAGGTCGCTAAGTCTGTGGGTCGTTTGTTGGGGGTCAATTTAAAAAATTTCGTGGGTCACTCGCCAAAACTATGCGGGTCAAAAGGCCAAAATGTGCAGCAAATTATTTCTCTCACCCTAACGGTCCATTTCGCCAATAAAATCCTCAAACGACCCACTTGACCAATTAAAAACTAAACGCGGCCCATTGTGATAACTCACCCGTGATACCACAGCGACACTTAGGTGTTGCCAAATCTTCATATTTAGAGACAAGGTGATCCTTCTCTTTCTCTCTGTTCATAACACTAGGATATGTAATATAAGGAATTAAAAATGCTTCTCTGTTGTTCTATGTGATCAGAAAAGACAGAACTCTAAGCAAGTAGAAGAACAAGATCCACTTATTAGTTGCTGTTCTTCTTTGACGTAGTTGAACACAGTTTTCTATGTTGGAAATGACTAATTAGCTGACGCCTTCGATCATGTAGGTTTTTCTCTTATTCTCTACCTTTGAATCACTCTTCTTAGGCTTAAGACGTATTTCCCGGATCCGAAGATCCGAACCGGTATTTATCCGAAAAATTGTGTTTTGGATCGGATCCAGGTACAAAGAAATATCCGATCGGGTAAAGTTTTAAATTAGTTTGGGTAACGGGTCGGATCGGATAATATCTGGGATCCACACGGGTACCCGAGTATACCCGACTTAAAGCTTAGTAAAGGTATGTTTTTTTAGTTTGGAGTTTAAGCTATGGTTTTATTATCTTAAAATGCTATGATTTTTTTTTAAATTTGGAGTTTAGACTATGGTGTTGTTGTCTTAAAATGCTTTTGTTATGTTATTGTTTTGTAACTTTTGTTATCATGTATATGTGTTCGGATATTTCGTTTATGTTCGGTTCTTTGGATTATTTTCGGTTCTATTGGATTAAATGGTTTGGTGATACACTAAGAACCGAACCGAATCTGTTACTTTTTTGGTTATTCAGATGTAACCGGATCTGAACCGAAATTTAAATTATCCGATCGTTACCATTTTCTCTAGTTCCGAAATATCTGAAATCCGAAAAATCCGACCTGGATCCGAACCGGTAATCCGAATGCCCAGCCCTAACTCTTCTCGTGAAAATTATATATCAATCATGCTGTGTAATGTATATACACTGGTATTTTTTTAATAAATTTTGAGACTAATGTTTACACAAATTTGGAGACTAATGTTTATGGTAAATTTTAATAGCAATAAAATCAGTCAAATCTATTATAAAAAATGTACAAAAATCATATCCGTGAAGTAATTAGATAAAAATAAAGAAAATCACAAGCTATACTTTAGAAGCTAATATTAATATTTTTAAGAAAATGTTCATGAATTTTATTTGATAATTTCTTTAAATAAATATGGTTATTTTTAAGTAGTAACGATCAATATTAAGCTATTATACAGATTAGCTAATTTAGGAAATAAATTTTATAAAATGTATAAGAAAATATAAAATTATTAATGGATTAAAATAAATTTACAAGAGAGAGAAAATTCATGCTTTATGTATTGAACTTCAAATGTAATTCTGAATAATTTATTTACTTATTTTATAATTAAGTTAGAACAAAAAAATAGTTACACTAATTAAAAATGAATTTTTATTATAGTTAGCTTAGTGTATGATCTCTAACAGAATTAACAAAAACCATATTAGTTGAGAATAAGCTAAAGATTTCTATATGTATATAAAATATTTCAAAGAAAATTCACTTGGGACCCGTTCCTAAGACGGGTTTATCCCTAGGCGCGTTGACTTCAGTGGCCTTTGAAGTCCTTTTTTTTTAATGAATGACTAAAAATAAAGAATTCCTTACAACAATCTTTCACAAATAAAAAAAAATATAGAGAAATGTGCATAATAAATAGTTTACGCTATAAATATATTAAAATATGCAAACCATGCAAATTTTTTAGTACTTCGGTAATGGAAATCCAAATAGTATGTATTTCACTTTCTTTTTAAAGTATGTTAGTTGTTTTAGGAAAATAATCCTCATTATTTATAGAACAAAAAATATTTAATTTAGTTCGAATGCAACTTCAAATCTCTTTAAAATAATAATTTCTATCAATGGACCCTCTGAATCTTGAATGGAACGTAGAAACCATTATGAATCTCTTCCCCCTTAATCTGAAATCACATGCTTAAGAGTAAGACGAGCAAGAAATGGTCCATAGATGCTCATATTTGTTTCTAACAAACAATAGAGTTTACACTACCAAAACCGAGTATCACACAAAAATAAACTTAAAAATGAGACCGAGGAACACCAGGAACAACATTCCTAACTGGATGGCTAATGTTTCAATTGCCAATTTCTCACCAAAGTTGAAATTATATTTTTGGAAAATTATTCAAGTCTTATGGTTGGCTAGAACCTCAAAAAGAGTCATATACATTGATTGTTAGATATAAATTATTCAACTGCAAATGACATGGCAACTCAATCATGGTTATGCCATAAAAGCAAAAATCCAATAAAAAACTTATTTACAAACTAACCAACAATTTAAAATAATAAAATAGTATATCTTAAAATAAAATGCGACGTCTCTATATTGAAAAAGAAGTTTTATGAAACTAATATAATCTTTATAATACCACCAAGAAAGTGCCATCTAATAATCTGGAAAATTGATGCAGTGACTGTTATTACTATAAACAAATGGAGAAGTTCTTAGAGTTAGTTTTACGGTGACTAACAAGTGCCTACACGCATCGACCACTACTCGGTTTTCACACTTTTCAGTTTTAATGTTTTCTTATTTTGAGATCAATTTTTTTTTAAAGAAAACAACATGAAGGCCATTTGAAGCCCTCATAACATAACAATGCCACATTTCTTTAATATAGAAACAACTATTATTTTTTTGGACAACAAAAAAAACTATTGCAAACAAGCAAAATATATCTTATCACATATAATCCTTTATGGCCTAAAATTTTCTAAAAGACAAAAGTCTCTATCATAAATATCTTTTGCAAATGAAAATCTAAAACACAAACTACAGAATCATACAAAAAGTAATAACCTAAATCAAAAAGTAAAGTATATCTCACCTGTAGGACGGGCCGACCCTAGTAACATTATATTATTTTGTCAAATCGTTAAAAATAGAATATTTATCAAACTAAATAGAATCACAATTGTTTACCAAAAGCTACAAAATCACATTTCTGATGAAAATTGCAATTTTGTATTTTCATAAAGATCAGTAAATCATGCAAAACAATAGTTGTTTTAGTAAAACTACAAAATTAATTTTATTCAAATTGAAAAATAAAATTTTCTTCAAATTTCAGAACTATATTGTTTTCCAAAATCTTGAGATAAAATCCAACAAAGCACTTAAAAATATTTTCCGCCTAAACCTCAAGATCACATTTACCTATCAAACAATAAATATAACATTTTCCAGCTAAAATCACAAATCATATTGTTACATCAAAACACAAATCCACATTTTTTTCTTCTTAAACCACAAAACTATTTCTTCAAAATCATAAATTTACATTTTCCATCCAAAAATACATTATCTTCTGAAAAGGAAAAATAAATTTCCTTTTTAAATTCATATTTATACAAAATACTAAAACTAAATTTTTAAAAATTATTAATTTAAAATTTCCACTGAAACATAAAGTCTTATTTTCTGTTTAAAAGGAAAAATACGAAAAACACATTTTCTTATTAATACAAAAAAATCTCATTTTCTACCAAAACCCCGAATTTATTGTCCCACTGGCCGGAAATCATAGTTTTTTCAGAAAACCATAAATTTAAAAAATCACATTTTCTTGACAAACCATGGAGACTTTTTGTTTTTGAAAAACTGTGACCACTTTTTCCTTCAAATCCTAAAATTACTTATTCCACCAAAATTGCAAGAAAAAAACACATTTCCATCAAAACCAAAAAAATTAATAATTTCCACCCAAATCACAAAATTACATTTTCCTAGGAAAAATATAAAAATCACATTTTTAGCCAAAGTCACATATCATCTTTTTTTATCAAAACTAGAAATTTCCATTTCCTCTGAAACCCAAAACTATATTTTCAGAATCATAAACCTACATTTTGTCAAATAATAAAACTGCATTTTCCCTTCAAAGAAAAAATTGCATTTGCTTACCAGATACATTTTCTGAGAAAACCTCTAAAAAGGTCAAAATTATAAACATTACACTTTCCCGTCAAAATATTCAAATAAAAAGTTTCCGCCAAAAGAAAAAAAATATACTTTTTTCCAAAATCTGCAAAATCGCATTTCTCCCAAAAACTACAAATTAAGATTTTTCACCAAAACTACAAATCATATTTTATTGATAAAACTGTGTGTTTCTCTAAAATTGCAAATCACATTGTCACGTCAATGTACAAAAATATATCTGATGTGTCATGGTAAGATCCTATATAAGTAAACAGAACATCATTTACTGTGAACTTTTGAATCCACAGTTAGAGCGTCCGCAACGGGGATTCATAATGAATCCTTAGTGGTTAATCCTTAGGTTATTTGTAATATAATAATAATTGTTTGTTTAATAAAGCGAAGGATTGGTCTGTAAATAGCAGGTTTAAGGACTTGATCCTTAGAGTACGTGGCTGCATCTGAGTGGTGGTGTTTGGTTTGTGTCGTATGGGTTAAAACATTTCGGTCATTCTCAACCGAAGCAGAAAAAAAAACCTCTGGAGGCGAAAGGTGATTCTCTCGACGACTCCACGGTGATTTATCTCCCTCGGATGAACAAGGTAAATCGAAGGCTTCTCTTGTAGATTAATCGATTTAGAATAGTTCTCATCTTGATTTCCTCTCAAACTAGGGTTCGGTGTTGTTTTTGTGTCGATTTGGGGATATTTTCGTTTGAATTAGGGTCTGAAAACGAGTTGGGTATAAAACGATTTGGGGCTTTTTCTCGTTTGTTCTTATACTCAATTGTTCTCGCTTGTTTGAAAACAAAACTGGTTAGACTCGATTTGGGCTTCTTCTATTCTGTTTATATACTCGATTGTTCTTACACTCGATTGTTCTCGTTTGTTCTTATACTCGAGTGGTAGGTTCTTCTCGTTTGTTCTGGTTGTACTCGATTAACGGTTGCAAAATCCATTTTGGTTCCATTAGATTTACGTTATCTGATCATAGATAGCTGTTGTGATAGAATCCTTACTGGTTGTCTTCTTCTATTGATACTTGTCGGATAGCTAGTTTATTGGAACTTTATGCTTAAAGAAGACAAGTTTGATGATTGTTGAGTCCCTTTCATAGTTGTTGAGGCTTATATAGATACATTGCTGTAGTGTGACCTTGTCTTGAAATTTGTTCGATTTAGTTTGCTCGGAAACTCATTCGTTTCTTATTTGCAGATGGCGAATCCGCATGAACCTCATTTCTTGAAGCCTCTGCTTCCTGGTTTCCACAGTGGCGTCATAAACACACTCTCTCTATTTGTTTACATTCGTATGTTATTTACAATTGTTTATTGTTTGCTTAACTTTGCCTTTTCTTGCAGACAATACTACTTGGCTTCTTCTCAAAGCACATAGAAGGGAAGACGAACCAGAAAACATGGAAACTAAGATCGGACGCTTCAGATCAAACTTGGGAAGTTATACAAGAAGGCAGGACACTCACCGGAGGTTGGAAAGATTTCACCACAGCACATGACCTTACAATCGGTGACATTGTCATCTTCAAACACGAAGGAGACATGGTGTTTCATGCCACTCCTTTTGGTCCTAGCTGTCGGGAGATTCAGTATACACATCCTCACATCATCAAGGAAGAAGCCGAGGTGGATGATGCTGCGATGATACATGGTCAATGTCTTCTTTCTCCTATAACTACTGTTTCTTGGCTGAGGTCACTGCTTCAAATCTAAAAGAAGACAAACTTGTGAGTCAATTTTCATACATATTTATTAGTCAAATATATGGTTTGATCTTTATGTTATGTGTTTGCAGTATCTTCCTGTGGGAGCTACGAGCTCTACTGCTTTGAACAAACAATGCCAAGAGATGATACTAGTGAACAAAGAGGGAAATTCATGGACTGTAAGTTTTCGATTTAGCGAGTCAGGCGGCAAGTATTACATCACAAGAGGCTGGAAAAAGTTCTGTGTTGATAACAGAAGCGACATAGGAGACTTATTTGTGTTCAATCTGGTTGGAGATGGGAAAACTACTCCATTGTTGTGTGTATGTCCGGAAAGTAAAGAGTGTGCTGAACTACTGAGCAAACACTTGAGCAGAAAGCGTGGTGAGTCTTCTCCATTGCTTGTTCTTTCTTTGCTTCTGGTTTAACTTGCTTGTTTTGTTTTGTTCTGCAGGTGACACTGCTTCTGGCTCACGGGTGAATTAGGAGAATGGTCAAGTAGTCTTGCGTCTCTTTAGCTATGTATCTCGGAGTTGTTTAACTTGTATCCTCTTCTATCCTCTTGTTTCCTTGCTACAATGTACTGGTATGATCAGTTCAGCTTAGACTCGAGTTCGTGTGTATGTTCCTTGCTACAATGTATGCTTTTATTTGCTTCAATAGCTCGTGTGTATATTGCTTTGATCAAAGATTAAACCTTTAGCTCCATCTATATGCTTTGATTTTTGAAATGACACTGCTTTTGCATTCATGTTATATTCGATTCACTTGTTGCAGAAATATTAACAACTGTATCTCTGAAATATTAACAAAGTGAGGCTCACCATTGTACATACCATTTCGTTTAGGGTCCTTAACTATTCAGAAAAATTTTTTTTTTTTAAAATAGTATTATAAGGCTACGGATTCCATGGTGAACCTCACCACTGCAGATGCTCTTATATGTTCTAAGTGTTAGATGATAATGATTATTCATATGTTTACATCTGTAAAATTAGTGTCCTTCTCATCAGACATGTGTCTGTTTGTCCTTAAGATATAGAAAATATCTAATATGTAAGCCGACTTTACTCCCCTATATAAAGGGCACGAGACTAAGAGATGAATCAATAAGACAACTTCATATTTCTCTTCTCTTAATGTTTGAAAACAACATACATATATATATTTAATCCATCATCACCTTTATATATTATATTATTCACAATACGTTATCAGTACGACGAGCTCTCTTATACCGATCGTTCTTAGACTAAACAAGCGAGTTGATGTTTAAATTTATGTCTTTCAATATATTAATTTGTTTAAATTTTATTTATTATTCTGGAGTGAGAGACTAGGCTTTCTCCGTTTATTTTCCGGGATGATAGGCGTCGCTTTTTCCGACTGATCGTTATGGTAGGCTAGGCCTTCATGATCAGAGAAACACGTGGTATGTTTACCTCCGTGAATAAAAAAATGTCAAAAATAGTAGGCTAGGTCTCCTAGACGTTGAAATAAAAAAAAGATCAAAATGGTAGGTTAGACCTCCTGGATCTTGAAAATAAAGTAAACATGGTAGGCTTGGCCTCCTCTGATTTGAAAAATGATCGCTATGGTAGTCCATGACTCCTCAGATCATATGGTGGGCTGGGCCCCCAATTTTGTTTATGCTATTTAAATTTTTGCAATTTAAGTTTACACAATTTAAATTCTTGCCTTTATTTTTTGCCTTTAATTTCTGCATTTAAATTATGCATTTAAATTCCCGTCTATATTTATATTATTATTTTATGAATACAGTAATCATGTCGAATTTGACAAAGCTCAAAAATTATGCCCTAGCTATTACGAAAAATAATTATATGATCTGGGCACTGGGTGCAAATATGCACTTGAGAGAAAATGAGTTTTGAGAAATCATCGATAAATTAATCAGATGAGAAAAGAAAAGCCATGATATCTTACACCAATTTGATGATGGTTTATAAGATGAGGTGTATCATGAGAAAAGATCTATAAGATCTTTGAGTAACTAAATCCTTGAAAGAAAGAATTCATTGGAGTTAATGTAAATCCTCCATGAAAACTGAAAAGTTAGAAATCATGATACTAAACCATCAAGTCGGTCCTACTAGAAAAGGACCAAGATGTAGATGCGGTTGAACCGCTATCGTGGACGTGGAAGAGGCGAGGAAGAATATACCGTCCCAATGAAATAATAAGAACTTCCACGTAAATGAAAATGGTCGGGTGATAAAAGGCAAACAGAAAAGGTTTGCTACAGATATGGCAAGAAAGAACGTTGGGTACGTATTTGTTGTACGCCAAAATATTAGCCTATCTGAATTGATAGTCAAAAAAAGAAAAGAGAAAGGAAGTGAAATAAACTTCATCTCTTATGGACTCGGACCATCCTTTCATGGTTTAAATTAGGCCTGGACATTTTACCTGGATCCGAAGATCCGACCTGGAACCGACCCGAAAATACCCGAACCTGGAACTGACCCGAAAGTTTATAAGTACCTGTTGGGTCCAAGAAATTTCTACCCGAATAGACCCGGACCTAAAAAGAACCGACCCGAATAGACCCGGACCCGAAAAGAACCAACCCGAATAGATCCGATCCGACAAGAACCGATTGATACCCGACTTAAAAACATGAATATCCAAAATTAGGTTTTATTATGTTCTATTTTCTATATTTTATTTTATGATTTAATTGAATTATTTTTTGTTAACAATCTTTGTTATTATTTTTAAAGTAATATGAAGTTTTAAATATACAATTTAGAATTCAAAATTTTGTTTTTTTTTTATTTTTAATAGTTTATTTTAAGTTATTTTGAAAAAAAATAGATATACATGATATATTTGACTAATTTGATGAAATTTGTGTAGTTATTTTGTCTTTTTAGATCCTAAATACCGAACCCGACCCGGACCCGATACGGACCCGAAAAATTATGGGTATTTAACAAGTATTTTAATTATAGACCCGAACCAACCTGGACCCGAGAAGACCCGAACCTGGACCCGGACCGAAAATTTAAAAGTACCTGTTGTGTCCAAATATTTAGGACCCGAAAGAACGTGGACCTGAAAGGAACCGACCTGAACCCGACCCGAAGACCCGAACGCCCAGGCCTAGTTTAAATGATGATACTCATCTCGATGTATCAGACTTTCTGGTTGAACCAGAGAATATCGATGAATGAAATAATATCGATGTGACATGAAAATTATTTTTCTGAACAATATTTTTAGATTCAGGATGGAGATAGATATGCTTGGCAGATATTAGATCATCATACATGGCTATTATAGGTAACAAATATCTATCATCTCTCAAAATAAATTAGTATAGTATCTAGTAATATAAAAATTACTATTGGCTCTATAAGAGCTTATGATGAAAAAAACATGCATAAGAGAAAGATGGCAAAAAAAAAAATTATAAATGAGTAGTAAACCTGAAGTTTACTGATATATAGCCATCCTCAATAATGTTATCGACATTATTGTGAAATGTTGAAAATTATAGGTTTTTCACATATAGCATGTCTTAAGAAAACAAAGAAACCATCATGGGTGTTGAATCATCAAACAAGTTCAATAGATGTGATTTCTTTAAACAGTCCCAGATCAGGATCTCACTCTACAGGATTTGAAACATAATTCATCCCAAATGGGAAATCTGAATATGTTATTGGTTCTAGAGTGGGATTCAGTACGAGATTTTAGACATGGAGTGTCATCATCTCGAGGGGGAGAGTTAAAGAATCCTATTGAGTGGAACAATGAGAATATTATGTTCACTCAAAAAATAACTTGATAAAATATATTCAAGTAAGATGATTCCCATTATCGGGTTTAAACATGCAGTTGTGCATGTAATAGAGTCATATAGAATCCAAAAGGGATAAAGTATATGGACTAATCAGAAATATGCTCGAAAGGTTGATGGAAGCATATAAGCAGCTGATGGAATGAGATATGAGTAATGGATTATCATGAACATTATATAGGACAATCCATTTATAAAATGCCTGCCAGACATTTTGATAAAATAATGATTTCATATTCCAGCTGAAAAGGCGCCAATAAAAAAATGTGTCCTAAAAGGACGATATATGAGTCTATGGCACGCTAGAGACGTGATAGACCACTTTGGTTCCAAAGAGTCCTCGAAATGGAGCAAATATATGAATAGAGGACGAATCTCTTAAAAAGACCGTTGATATGGGTTAATGTGTAGTCAAGTACCTGAGTAAATCATCGATGATGATAAAGAGATCTCGATTAACCATATCAGTACGGGTAAAAAGATGGAACCAAAGAGAAAATAGATTGTCGACAATAAATAAATAAATAAATGAAAAAGCGCTATATAAATGAGGATCCTGAATCTACCTCTATATATGAGGATAAAGTAAATTGATTAGCCAAAGAGTGAATAAGGCAATCAAATTGATATAAAGCTCGTTAGAAAAAACGAGAAGGCTTTGGACTAGAAGTCCAAGCATATTTCTCCAGAGAATGAAAAGAAAGATAACCTGAGGAATGAAAAACGGCTTGTTCCAAAGTCACTGGAGAAAATTTAAAATAGATACAGTATATTAATATGTCTGGCAGGATATAAACGACTTAAGTTGCATCTTGATATTTATTGCCGGCGCTACGCGCCGATTTTCTGATATTATTTGATTACTTTGATACATAATTTATGTAGTTTTATAAATTTTAGAAAACTTAAATATTTTTACATAGTATTCCCTGGAGAATTAAAGATATTCTCGGGAACAAAAAAACTCTGAAAGAGTTAGAACAAGCCGTAAATAAGATATCTGGAACTAGTAGCTGGTGATATGTTAACGGCACGGTTTGTTGATTGCCATTTTAATTAAGAATGAATTCCAGCGTTAGAGGGATGAATTAGAGGAATTCGTAAAAGAGATTACATGGTGTACATAGTTGTTGTTACACCTTGATCCCCCTACAAATTAAAGAAAACTGGTAGTTCAGAAAATTGTGCATTTGCATAATTTTGCAAACCAGTTACCAGATGCTTTCACAGATACGAAAAGGGTGATGAAATCATATATACCCTTTGAAATTGTTTCCATCAAGAGTGGTTGTTCCTGGGGAACAAACTGATGGAAACAAAATGAATGAACCTAGGGTTCAGTTAAAGAGAGGGAGACCAGCTGGTTTCGAATATAAAAATTTCCGAAAATGTCTGAAAGAAAACATAAATAGAAAGGTTCCAGAAGAATTTGTATCGAAAGATATATTGTTTAAAAGATCCTGGTAAGATCTTATATAAATAAGTACTTTGGAGATGCTAATGGTAATAAAGCATATGTGAGCTTATATATCTTGCGAATTGTATTTGATTAAATTTACTTTTAGACACTAATGTCTTTGCAAGATATAGCTCGTTTTCTATTAAAACGGCGTCGAGAACAAATATGTTCTCTCCAAGGTACGTATCGATTTAGGGTTAATGTATTTTAGAAAACCCGAGTTTGGTATGGTTGGTTTTGGAGATGCAGGATTCTTATCAGATCCTCATAAGGCTCGATCGCAAACCGGGTATTTTTTTACAATTGATGGAACTGCGATCTCTTGGTGGTCCTAGAAACAAACTCTGGTTGCAACTTATTCAAACCATGCAGAGATTATTGCGCTTCACGAAGCATGTCGAGAATGTGTGTGGCTAAGGTCAATAAGTCACCACATACAAAATTCAAGTGGAATAGTTAACAAGAAAGAGTCGACGAAAGTTTTTGAAGATAACTCGGCTTGCGTCGCTCAACTCAAAGAAGGCTATATTAAGAGCGATAGAACAAAGCACATCCCTCCGAGATTTTTCTCGTATATTCGAGAACTCGAGAAAAATAAAGAAGTGGACATCGAATATGTACGGTCATACGACAATCCGGTCGATTTGTTCACCAAAGCTCTTCCGACTACAATATTCCGAAAACACGTCAATGATATCGGGATGCGGCGTTTGCTGACTTATGAAGAAAGAGCTATGTCCATTATTCTCAGGGAAGATTACGTTAGTGTACTCTTTTTCCTTTATCATAGTTTTTATCCCATTAAGTTTTTTTTACGATTAGGTTTTTAACGAAAGACTACGTAATACATAATGAATAATCAAGAGGAGTGTTAGATGATAATGATTATTCATATGTTTGCATCTGTAAAATTAGTGTCCTTCTCATCAGACATGTGTCTATTTGTCCTTAAGATATAGAAAATATCTAATATGTAAGCCGACTTTACTCCCCTATATAAAGGGCACGAGACTAAGAGATGAATTAATAAGACAACTTCATATTTCTCTTCTCTTTACGTTTGCAAACAACATTCATATATATATTTAATCCATCATCACTTTTATATATTATATTATTCACAACACTAAGAATTTATTTTACTGAATAACATAAGAGTTATTTATCATGGTTGTACTACAAATAAAAACTGTTTATTTATGGATATGAGTTTTATCGTCAAAGTAATATTCGTCAATATTTTCATTACAATAACATATACTGAAAGTTATTAAATTCAACAGATTGATTGTCATTTATAATAAAATTAAACTAAAGTACTTTAATAGTGATGTAAAAATAACAAAAAAGAACCATTTGATTATTAGAAATTAAGGTCGTACTGGAAGGAAATTTTTATTCGGAAGCACAAATTCATCTGTGCGCATGCATTTTTAAAACAAACTAGATTTTTACCCGTGTTAAAACCCGTCTATGACTTATAATTGTTTTATATTACAAAATAATAAATAAAATTATTTTAAATTTAAAAATATGAGATTAGATGTTCAGTTTGTTTGGATTTGTGGTACTGCTATGGGTGATTTTATCTGTTATTAAAACCATATTTTATCTATAGATTAACGTTTATTTAGCTATATAAGTAAATTTCCATTTTGGAGGTAACTAAAATATGAAATCCATTCTATAAATTTAGGTTTTAAAACCTTTTATAAATATGCTTGTACACAATATTCGATACAAACTTTTGTATTTTAAAAATGAATTACTAAGTACTCAATATTTAAAATATAGTAGATTAATATTGATTTAAAATTATTGTAATATCTAAGAAATTCATTATTTTTTATAGGCAATTTATGTGTGGAATGTTAATATTCAAATTTTAAGAATATCACTTATTGTTATTGACTATAACAGCTAGATTTAAAATCACACACTTTTCATTGTTCAAGTGTTTATGTTTTTAAAAACCAAATTTTGAAGTGGAGGACTAAATACAAATTATAGGGAAAAACATTTTCGAAGTTTTATAATAAATATTGTAAAAATCATTAAAAGTTCTTGTTTTGAATCTATACTATTAAAGCATGATCCTATTCTAAAAAATTTAGGATTCTGCCCCTGCATTTAAATATATTTATATTGACATTTAATTTAAACTAAAAATAGAATATTTTCTATAATTATGGTAACTAATACTTTCCATATTTTGTGAATGATAATAATTTTAATTTTTATGTAGTATATACTTTCCATTTAATTTGAATATCATTTTTTCATCTATAATATTATTTAAAGATCATATATAAATATATACATGCAAATTAAAAAATACTATCATGCCATTTTTTACATAATAATGATATGCCAATTTTAAATGTTTAATGCTTTTCAAACTTATCTTAAAATTAAGTTTTAGATCTAAATATAAATAAAAATACAAACTTATCATAGTAACCAAAAAATAAAAATAATATTTTATATCAATAATAAAGTTTCCTATTACCACTGTTTCATTTTCTTCAAATGACATAAAACAAATCTCATTAAAGTGTAAATAATTACTTTTCAGTTTTATATAATATTAAGAAAGATGAATTATTTAATAAACATTTCAAAAATATTATTATTTTTTTTGGTTTTCAGCGGGTCATCCCGGATCTTAAGTTAATTGCAGATTTTTAGTTTTTTACAGGTTTTATAAGATTATAATTACAATTCTTTTTATTAAATTGAATTGAATTATACACATATCAGTGAATTTATCGGTTCAATCATAAGTTTGAGTTGGATATGAAAACACCGTTTGAAAATAAATTATTATAATAGAACAATTTTTTTGAAAACACAAATAAAAAACTTTAAAATTATTTATTTTCTAATCAAAATTACAAATTCAATTAAATTTTATTAAAATAAAAATATATCTGCGCTTTTAAAGTGCGGATCAAAATCTAATATATTGTTAAGATCTGGAAATCCAAACAGCTAGATTAATAGGTATTGAATATCTAATTATGAATAACATGTACGTGTCATGTGCAATACATTTTCTATAGGTATAATACATTAATTTATGAAAACCTGTTTTATTGCAGAATGGTTTGTAAAATTATTTTTGTGTTAATATTTCTTTTATGGTTTACAGTTGATGTGTTAACAGTAAATTGATTATATTATTTGTATAATGAGCCGGTTTGTAAGTGTTGATTAATTTTTTTATTGTTGATTAATATAGTTTTCAAACGATGAGTTATGCGAGTGTAAACATATTCATTGTATACTGTAATCAAAAACTATGAAAATACTCAATTATATATGTTTCTGTGTCTGTATTGTTCTTCTTGATCCTCTGTTCTGCCACGGGTCATGTTTGTGTGTTCGTTTAGTTCTTTTGATTCTCTGGTTATTCTTCTTGATCTGTTTCTGTCTTTTAGTTATTCTTTATCATCCTAAAAGTCAAAATTGATCTCACTGATTAGAAGTAATTTATGTATGAAAATGCCAAAACCCAAAATTATTTACAGCTTTTGAAAATGTTACATGTGATACTAATCATAACTAACAGTCCATGTTCTTTATCTTCTTTTTATTACTCTGGGTTAAAAGGAACATTAAAAAGCTCTCTACGATCACTATACACTAAAATTCCTAGGGAAGTTTTGTTTGTGTAAGGTCTATTTACTATAGGTTCAGTTTGAAATTCAAACAAAACTTAAGTCTAAATATTGTTAGAATATTTAGTATGATAAATGATGGACAAATATGAATTGATTTGATTATTGTATGTTGCAGGTGAAGTTTCGTAAACTAAAGATGAACAAATATGAGGTGTATATTAATCTGATGTCCGAACAATACTTAGGTTCACCCCTAGGGTGAACTTATAAATTCACTTCTTTCCTTATTTCAATCAAATTGCCATAAACATTAATATCACATTATAAATAAATTATAAATTATAAAAAAGTAAATTTTAAATCATAAACTCTAAATTCAAATTTTAAATCCAAATTTTAAATTTTAAATTTTAAACCAAACCCTAAACCCTAAATCCAAACCTATACCCTAAACCCAAACTATATACCCTAAATCATAAATCTAAATTTAAATCCTAGACCCTAAACCCAAACCATAAACCTTAAACCCAAACTCTAAACTCTAAACCCAAACTCTAAACCCTAAATCCTAAACCTTAAACCCAAACTGTAAACCATAAACCCGAACTCTATACACTAAAATGTATTTGAAAATACATTTGATGATCATTAACCCAAAAGTATTTGAAAAATTTGGGTTTATGATTTACGTATTTGAGTTTAAGGTTTATGATTTAGCGTTTAGAGTTTGGGTTTAGGGTTTAGAGTTTGAGTTTAGGGTTTATGGTTTGAGTTTAGGGTTTATGATTTAAATTTAGATTTAAGATTTAGGGTATAGGTTTGGATTTAGGGTATAGGTTTGGGTTTAGAGTATGATTTAAAATTAAAAATCTAAGATTTGGGTTTAGGGTTCGAATTTAGAGTTTGTGATTTAAAGTTTACTTCTTTTGTAATTTATAATTTATTTATTTATGTGACATTAATATTTATGGCAATATAATTGAAATAAGGAAAGAGGTGAATTCATAAGTTCACCTCAGGGGTGAACCCAAGTATTGTTCCTCATGTCCACTTTCAGATTTGTTTGTGAAAGGACGGTCTGCTATTGGTTCGGTTAAAAATATATATTGTTAATGTATCAGTAGATAACCGAAGTCTGGTTTGTCTAATATCGGTTCAAATTAAGTGAGTCAGATATGAGGAATATTTTGTATGGTGAGCGTCAATAATAAAATGTAGAATCTAGAATAGGTCCAAAAGTTAATGACAATATTTTAAAGTAGATAAAAAATAGGACTCTATTTTAATAGATTAGACTAGAGTTTGATCCGCCCTTTCAAAGGACGGATAAGATTTTTTTTTGTCATCATCCTATGTATTGATCTTCTTCATTAGTTAAATGTTTGAGATTGGTTTAGTCAATAAATTTATTAACCCAACTTTTTATTCATCAATATGTTTAAATATAATGTTTGGTTTTTGATTTTGGTTTTAGGTTGTTTTTCTTTTTGAATTTCGGTTTTAGTTTGATTATAATTTTTTTCTTTTTTGGTTCAACAGATATATAAACCGTTCAGTTATTTATGAAAATAACTTAATATAATTATACTTGTGTTTACCAGACCCGGATCTATGGGCTTAGTTTTTTTCCCAAAAATTTATTTACTGAAAATTAGAAATTTCATACATGTATTTTTATTTAAATTTTTTTTATAGATACATAAATTAAAATTAATAAATAGAATTTGTTTAAAATAAGATAAATCATTTATAAACCCTGTCATTATTATTTTTACTTATATTTAAAACTGTAAATTATAGTAAAAATATTTTTAATTTTTATATTTGTAAAAAATTATTTTATTATTATATACATAAAATATACTTCATTCAACCTGTATCATACTTTATCGAATTATTTTTTAATACTCAAATTTAAATATGTAATTATTTCTTATTTTATATATCTTACTTTAATATTTTATTTTAATACATTGAAGTATGTGGTAAACTTCATGAATGTGTGTTATTCTTTAATTTTATGATTTATAAAAAATTTAATAAATTAATTAAGTTACTTTATATTTATCAGTTTATGTATTAATTTAATTATGAATATAAACGGGACTATTATTTTTATTCTATAATGAAAGAATTAATAATTGTTTATAATTTATTTAATATTAATTACGATTTTTTATTATTTAAAAATAAATATTAAAAAGAAATTTTGTTTAATATAACGCATATGCTTTTTAGTTGTATGACTTTTTATTTTTTTATGAAATAAGACTATACAATCTTGTGGATTATGAAACTATTAACAAAGTTAATTGTTGTGATTTGGCATTATTTTATTTTGTTATCAATTATCTATTATAATATTTATGTTTTATATTTAGATTATTTAGATTTAAAATTTAATTTTCTTATTCACATTAGACATTAATAATAATACTTAAAGATTTTCAGTTTAGGATATAACTCGTAACTAAAATTTTATACTGCTAGATTTTGATTCGCGCTTTCAAAGCGCATGATTATTTTCGAAACATTTCAAAGTTTATTTTATATAAATATGTATTCTTATACATTTAGATTTATAAATGAAACTTTATATTTTAAAATCCGACCCGACCGGCAGTTAAATAGACAAATTGTGTGGTCTCATATGTAGTTTGGTTTAGTTTTTAAAAAATATTATTTAAAAATCCTATAAACCCGTAAAAACAACTAAAACCGGGGATCTGGCTACCGGTTGAACTGATAGATGATCCAATATCAAATTCGGTTTGACTTAAATTATTATAGTCAAATTAAATTTTCATTTTGTTGTAAGGGTAATAGATCAATATTCGAGAGGATGCATACTAAAAATGAAATATATGTGAGCATCAATAATTTGTATATATTTTTATTATAATTTAATGATTTATTTTAGTAAATATAATTTTCATTTATTTAATTAGTTTACTTTTATTATTCACATGTTATTAGATTTGTTTTTATCTTTTGTTTATGACTTATTTTAATTTAAATTTAATTTCATTATTCGAATTAGAAATGTAAATATTTAGTAATTTTAATCTTTATATATATTTTTTATTATATATATATATATAATTATGTTTTACAGCTAATTAAACCATTGATCCACACTCTCTTGCATCAATTTATGTTAATGTTATGTTTTATGATATAATTGTGTTAATATATTTTTTGAATTAGTTAATATTTAATAAATATATTTTTTGTGTTTGAATAACCCGTAAAAATATATTCATAAAAATATCAAGTAACATGTTTCATCTTGTTTTAAATATTAATAGTATCGAACTATTAATATTTTTATCATATATATATATATATAGGATTATGTATATGTATATCAAATTTAATAAGAATTATATTTTTATGTATTTAGTGAGTGTTTTGAAGAAATTTTTTTTTGTTTGCACTTGGATTAATATATAGTTGTATATATACGAATTAATAGACATATATAATTATTTATTACATTAATAAATAAGAAAAATGATTGCTGGCTATGTGAAGTATTAGCCATCACATGGCTAACCATGCAGAGTACAGTAATGTATACCTAGCTACACGAAGTATATGTTATGCATGACTACATCCCTCAACTTAATGATGTTATGTAATTAACATCACGAGTTTAAATTCATTAATTCAAAGAGTTATATAGATGTCAGAAACCGTTTAAATCTACCGTTTCATCAATTAAAATATGGTGTAATTGATGGTAATTGAACAAAATATAATTTATAAAATCAATATGTTTTATAAAATTTTGATAAGTAGTGTTTTGACATTTTTTATTTTAGTGTATTTGAAAACTATACTAATTATATCATTTTATTTATATTAAATATGAAAGTTATATAAGTTATTATTTAGTTTTGTTTTTAATTAGTTTAGTCTGTTTTGTTATTAAATTTCAATAAACAGATTTAATTCTTTTGATTAATTGTGTGATATATATATATATATATATATATATATATATATATATATATATATATATATATATGATCTATTTTTATTATAATAATTATTTGATGTCGATTTACTAACTCTAATATCTTATTTGTTTAATATAAAAATAATTAACTTAGTTAAATTAATGAATTACTTTATTTATATTTTCATAAGAAATTGCATTCATTAACTTACTAAACCATATTATATTCTTATATTATTTTATTCTTAAAATTCAATAATTAATAATTACACAATATCTTATATTACTTTCATATCTAATATAAATAAAATATTATAAATATATAGTTTCAAATACACTAAAATAAAAATGTTAAAACACTACATATCAGAAGTGTTAAAACATATTAAACTTTTTATATTGGATATGTATAAAATAATTCTTACGCTTTTAATACATTGGGTTAAAATCTAATTTTAGTTAAATTATTGTCGGATTGGTCATATTTTAATTAATGAAACGAAATATTTAAATGGTCTCTGACATCTACATTTGTTTTTCGATGAATAAAATTAAACTTGTGATGTTAGGTACATAGTATCATTAAGTTGAGGGATGTTGTCATGCATAACATATACTTCGTGTAGGTAGATATACATTGGTATACTTTGCATGGTTAGCCATGTGATAGCCAATACTTCAAGTAGCCAACAATTATTTTTCCTAATAAATATAATATAATTTATTTTTATTGAAATTTCGTATCTACATAAATTAAATTCATTAATTTAAAAAAATAATAGATTAGTTAGTTAGTTCCTTAATTTTAGGCATGGTGTATATTTAATTTGAATTAAATTAGATATATGAATATAAGAATAGAAATAATATGAAAGATAATTAAATTATATATATAAATATATAAAAAGAAATAATAGGACCAACCTAGACTTTTTTAATAGTCCAAAAAGTAGTCGATAAATATTGTTTCTGTTTTAATAGTATTGATATGAAACCTCCACCAAATCTTAACTTACAAATAAAAAAAAAAGGAATAGTAACTTCCCACAGTTAGTCCGATCTAGTAAAGTCACGAGAGAATATGGAAGGCATGAAACATTGGAGTGGGGAGCTCACTTTATAAAGTGAAAGTCCATAACTTTATGTTCAATATATGGTATTGGGACAATGTAGTAGATTATTTATTCCATATTTCCAATTTTCCCATAACTTTTAGATCATTTTCAAAAAAATTAAAGTTTGTAAGAATTTATATTGAAAATTTAAAAATGTTTTCTCAAAAATAAAATTTCAAAATTATTCTGGAAATATTTATATTTAACAATATGGTCCTCATATTTTTCATAATGAATTTAAACACATAAATTTTCAAAATAGCTAACACATATATAAAAATACTACATCAATATTAATTGATCAAATGTTACACTAAAGTATAGAATTTACGTAGAAATACATAATTAAATATTAGATTACGAGTAAAATCCCCTATATATTATTTGGAAATCTTTTAAAAAATATGAACCTCAATTTTGTAAGAATTATAAAATGACCCCATCCTATGTGGCGATTTTTTAAGAGGGGTGTATTCAACCGAGAGTTTTAGTCTTTGAGGTGATTTGTATTAAAATGACAAATCCACTGTTATTGAAACATAAATTTTAAAAACTCATTTAAAATCCACTGTTATTGAACTTAACATTTTGTAAAGTACTCTGAAATCCACTGTTATTGAAAATATTGTAAGTTGTGGAATTTTAAAGTTTTCAGGTGATTCTAGGGTGTTTGGGTGGAGATTCTTAATTAAAAAAATAAAACTCAAAATCCCATGGTTTTATGTGATATTCTCGAGTAGTTTAACAAAAATCACATAAATCTCTGCAACTTATTAAAATCATCTAAAACTTTATTAAAAACAAATCACATCAAATGTTAAATTGGATACACCCCCAAGAGTTCAAAAATCCTACGTGGCAGCCTTAGAGAAGATTTAAGCTAACCATAGTGTAAAAAAAATAATTATAATCGAATATATTATATGTGTCGCATATGATCACATGGTTAACGCTATGGTTTGAAATCATAAGTTAATTACTTCTATATTGCTTGCTTCACTTGGCATAATTAAACGAAACTTTTAAATTGTTCTGTCTAAATTGCAATGTCATTTACAAGTAATCACGTGTACTGGTATCAAACACAACATCTTTGTATTTGAATTGATTACGCTTAGCTTCTTCCATTTAGAAACAGTTTTTTTTTTGTGAACTTTATGAACAAAATAAAATTCTGGTTATTTGTGAGAGATGTATGTGTTGTAAAGATGTTAATAAATTATTTAATCATTGTTAAACCGGACCAGGTCATTAAATACTTTGGCCGGTTTTCTTGGTACCAAATACCAACTCAGTTAGTAGTTAGCTTCGTACGAAAGTTTATGTGAAGTAACAAAATAATATACGTGATATACAAGTTCTTAAAAATAAATATTTGACGATATTCAATTCATTTATGTTCAATGACAAATATCTTACTTTGATATTTCATCCCCAAGTATATATGATTTGTTTTATATACCGTCATAAATCCATCCTAAAATTTAGGGGATGTCGATATCCTTTTACCAAATATGCAAAAGATGACAAGACGTTGTAGCCCAATGGTTAGGACGGGTCCCCGCCTGCATCCAGGTAGGGGGTTCGATCCACGCCGGAGGGAACTACCTTGCAACGCTCTTGTCACCCACACGGATATGGGCCATGCTTTCGGCCCATTTGAAAAACTGGGAGGGGCGTCTATCCGTGGGCATTCCTTCCCCTTGGGGATTAGTCTGGGCCTTCTGGGCCTGGGATACCCCCAGGTTAAACAAAAAAAAAAAAAATATGCAAAAGATTTGTTAGTGGATATTATTTTTTGAAAGAAACAATATACTGTATAGTGTATTTAATATGACATGCTAATATGTATAATTTTTTTTTTTTTGAAACTGGCCTTCATATATATTAAAATGCAAAGAAGAGAAACTGTTTTACAAAAGCATAATAGCTCTAGTTAGAGAGCAAAGCCCAATTGAAACTCATAATTTAGAACCCAAGCCCATAATAGTGATATAGCCCATAGTTGAAGCCCATAGTTGAAACGTTTGATTGAGAGAGATGGAGAAACTGCGTGACGGAGTAGTCGATAGAGAGGGGAGATGGGAGACGAACAGATGATCAAGAGGTGAATCAGCGAGGATCGATCTGCTGTTGAGTTGGGTTGATGGCGGTGTAGTAGTTCAGCGAACCCATAGTTGCATCATCTCTGAGGATCGCCTAGGGTTAGTTTCTCTGAAACTCTGTAATTTATTCCTAACCTGATGATCAATCAGTGAGAAAAGAGTATCTGCTGATCGAAATCGGTTGGAATGCAGGCGGGTATTCCTTTCGTTCCAGATCCAATAGGTGGTGGCTTGCCATCCTAGGAGAGTCAGACTTCGTGCACTCGCTGGAGGAGGTAAAGTAGACATCTGTGTGATCGAGTTCTCCCAGTTACGAATAGGGTTGGTTCTGCATCTAGAGGCCACTAAAACCCACAAGTCATAGGAGTAGTTGCATTCCCAGTAGAGATGGTCCCTTGATTCAGCAGCAGCGTTACAAAGGAGACATAGTGGAGGGACCTGCAGCCCCCAATGGAGGAGACGGTCCCGCGTGGGAAGTCTGTTTTGCGCCACCAACCACGCATGGAAACTCTGTCTTGGAATCATCCGAGAGTTCCATATCGCCTTTGTCCACGGTTGAATTGCCATGTCTCCTCTTAGGTACTGATAAACCTCCCCCGTTGAGTATCTTTTCGAAATCTTACCCAGGATCTGCCATTCATAGTAATCCAAGTCATCAGTGAAAATGATTGTAGTGATAAAAGAGAGGACCTGAAGTTGTTGTTCTGTTCTAGCAGAAGGCAGGCTCCAGGATCCATTGCAGTGCAGCGAGGCCACTGTGGCGTTCTTTGCAATCCCCAATCGGGACCTTTCCCCATCCAAGTAGTCCTGAAGCTTCCCGAAAGGGCTCCAGTTATCGATCCAAAATCTGCAGCCTTCTCCATTCTGAATGCGCATCTTGATCAGCGGGTAAGCCACATCCTTCAGTTTCAGTATTTTGTTTGTCATCCATGAAAAGCTTTGCGAAGGTTTTGTAGTCCAGTAGTTAGAAAGAGATCCTTTGAGAATGACTTCTTTGAACCAGGAAACCCACACCGAGTCAGGTCTGAAGAAGAGTAACCAGACCAATCGCAAGCAGCAGGCTTTGTTCCATAGCAAGAGATCCTTGACTCCTAGTCCTCCTTCTTCCTGTGTCCTCGTTATCTTGTCCCAGGCTACCCTAGCAGTGTTAGAGGCTTCAATATTCCCTCTCCATAGAAATACACTACAGAGCGAGTTTATCTTAGCCACACATGCCTTCGGGAGCACAAACGAGGAACACCAAAAGTTAGTAATGCCCGATATCACTGTTTTTATGAGTAATAACCGGCCTGAGAATGAAAGTGTCTTTGTTGTCCAGGAGGAGAACCGAGCCTTTATCTGATGCAGGAGAGGTTCACAGCTTGCAAGCGACAGCTTCCTTGAATTCATAGGCACTCCAAGATATCTAAACGGTAAGCTTCCACACGCCATTCCCGTAGACACTTGAATTCTGTTGATCTCATCATCCGTTAAACCTGAAGCAAAAAAACTTGTCTTCTGCATGCTTACAGCTAATCCCGACCGCGCCTCAAACTCCTTCAGTACCTGGAGCACACACTGCACTGATTCTATATTTCCTTCTGTGAAGATTAGCAAGTCATCCGCAAAAGAAAGGTGCGTCAGTTTTATCTTTTTGCATTTAGAGTGATACTTGAGTTTAGACTGAGACGCTACTTCATTTAGCATATGAGACAAGCAGTTCATGGCAATAACAAAGAGATATGGGGATAAAGGATCCCCTTGCCTCAAGCCCCTAGTTCCTTTGAAATAACCGTTGACTGTACCATTGTAACCCACCATAAAGTTTGCTGTGCAGATACAGGAGCTCAACCAGTGCAGAAACTGCTGCGGCACACCTAATCCCTTGAGGCACGAGAAGAGAAAATCCCATGAGAGAGTGTCAAAAGCCTTAGCTATATCCACTTTTATGGTAATTTTCTTAGCCCCTTTGTTTTTGTGATACCCATTGATTAGCTCACTAGCTAGGACTGTGTTCTCAAGTATAAGCCTCCCTTGAACAAATGCAGTTTGACTCGGTAGGATTAGGCTAGGAAGAATGTGCTTCAGTCTCTTAACCAATAATCTTGAGATGACTTTGTAGACAGTGTTCAAACAAGAGATAGGTCTAAACTCCGTGATTTTTGATGCACCAGGAAACTTTGGAACCAAGGAGAGTATCGTAGCATTTGCTGAAGAGGGGAGGAAACTGGAGGTGAAGAAATGAGTTACTGCACGGATCACATCATCACCAACCGTCTCCCATGCTGCCTTGAAGAACCCAGAGGTGAGACCATCAGGCCCCGGGGCCTTATTTGCATTGAGCTTGAACATCATCCTTTTTATCTCTGCAGGAGTAGGAATCATGAGCATTTGAGTACTTTGAATTGACGTGACAGTATGATTCAGCAATCCTGCAAACCATTGAGGAGAGGAATACACAGTTGGAGGCGCATACAGAGGTCCCAAGACCGAACGGAAGTGGGCAACAGCATGTTCACTCATTGCAATAGGGTCTGTAATCCATACTCCTGTGTAAGTAAGAAATGCCCGAATAGCATTATAGCTTGATCTTACTTGACAGATCCTGAAGAAGTAGGTAGTATTTAGGTCACCCTCCCTTAGCCAATTAATTCTCGACCTCTGCCTAAAATACATTTCTTCAATCTCTCTAAGGAAATTCCATTTCTGGTGTAGTTCTCTCTCCGCTTGGAAGTTGTTGGAGTTAGGGTCTTGTATGGCCTGTACCTGCACAAGTAGCAACAAACTGTGAGTTTCTGAGACTCTCTCTTGTATTTTTGAGTAGTTCTCTCTGTTTATTGTCTTTAAATCACTCTTTATTTGTTTCAGCTTCCAGCACAGCTGTGCCAAAGTTTGACAGTCGCTTCCAGTTTGGATCCAGGCGTTGTTTATCATCTGAGCAAACCCCGGGTGTTTAGTGAGGTAATTTTGAAACTTGTAGGGAAAGGTACCAGCTTTAGGTAGGGATAGGGCTAGGTTTAGAAGACAGGGAGAGTGGTCAGAGATCTCAGGGGGTAGGAATGAGGCTACAGCATGAGGGTAGGCAGAGAGGGCATTGTTATTGACCAGTAGACGATCAAGCTTCTTTGCTATGGGGCCATCAGGTTGCTTGTTTGACCAGGTGTGACAAGGCCCAAGATAGCGCAAATCGAATAGACCCACTTGCAAGAAGCAGTCTTGAGCTTGATACATGAGACTATCTGTGAAGTTAACATTTGGGCTCGAGTGTTCAACTGGGAACAAGATCTGGTTCAGGTCGCCACCTACTACCCAGTTCTCATTTTCTAGCTGAAGCGTAGTGTAGAGTTGAATGAGCTCGTTCCATAGGTCTACTCGTTCATCATTGAGATTAGAAGCATAAATGGCAGTGTAGTAGATAGGAGGAAGGTGTGGCAGAGTGATCAGACAGGTTAAGTGCTGTCTAGATTGGGTTAGGAGCTGAACAACAAGAGGCTGCTTCCAAATAATGACAATCCGCCCATCAGGATCAGAGAGGTGGTTCGAAATGAAACTCCAACCGGGGCAAATCTTAGTAAGGGTAGGGACTAGAAGGGGTTCTTTTATATGAGTTTCTAATAAGGCACCAAAAGTAGGCTTTTGAATATATAGCCAATCTACAAAAGGTTTATGCTTTGCCGGGTCATTTAGACCACGGACATTCCAAAAAAAGAGTTTGACACTCATTGGGAAGGGAGAGGAGGGTCCTCGGAAGGAGGAACACCTAGGGAGCCAAAAGAAAAAAGAGGAACAGATGATTTAGGGTCAGTAGGTAAATGGGGAGGTTTAGGGCGAACAAAAGGGGTACTATCTAGAAAGGCTAAGGTTTGGTTGACAGAGAATGGATTGGCCGAAGAGGAATGAGGAGGGGACAAAATAGGGGAAGAACGAGAGCGCTTAAGTGATGGTCTGGGAGGATGGTCAAGTGAGGAGAAAAGATTTGAGATGACAGGTGGGGGAGGGGGATCAGGAGGGGAGGAAAGGGAGGCAGCGGGAGTTAACAAAGAGGTTGAAGGGGGTTTCGGGTCAGAAGTGGAGGCTTTATCCAAAGGGTTTTTTTGGACAGGTTGATATTTAGTTTGGTTCTTTCTAGAGGCTTTAGATGGGGTAAAGGAAGATTTAGAAGTTGAAACTGGCTTTGGGTTTAAGGAAGGGCTGGATGATGAGGCTTTCTCTTTTTCTTTTCCTTTTTCAGGTGCAGGAGGAGTATAAGTGAGACAGTTCCTCAGGATGTGCCCAAGTTCACCACAGTGAACACAAGTTGGTGGAGTCCAAGGGTAGTGTACAAGCACCTCTACAACTTCTCCATTTTCCCTCTCGAACTCAACAACAGGAGGTAATGGTAGGGTTAAATCTACTTCAACCTTCACATGTGACACCGATAAGCTTACCATGTTTTTTGTGAATTCATCAGTCTCCTTTGGTTCACCTATCAGGCCCGCTACCAAGCTCAGCCCTTCATCATAGCGAAGATCTAGAGGAACCCCAGTCAGGTGTGCCCAAATCTTGATCGCTTTTAGAGGTGGCGTCGACATGGAGTGTTGAGAGTTCCATTGTGCAGTATGAAACATCGACTCACCCACATACCAAATATTTTTATCAAGTATCTTCTGCCTAAGGTAAGAGCTCTGAATCCTCACAATAACAGAATGGTTCAGGGGGTTATTGTGAATTTCCAGTCTCTTTCCCTTCCCCCACATGTAATTAAATACACTTTGTATTTGATTAAATGGAGGAGACTTCCCATTGAAGTAGCAAATGATGAAGTCTTGATGTATTTCTGCCCCTTTTTTGAACACAGTGTCAGGGATAACAATGCGTGGGCGCCCATTGGGAGCTATGGTTGCAGGAGCAAGACGACGTAGAGACATGTCAGCAGCCGCACGGAGGTTCTCTACTAAGGTACGAGGTTTGGAAGTGGTTTTTCCTAGTTCAGGGTTAGTTGTTTTAGGAGAAGTGTTTGAGGGAAGGGTTATTTGGGGGTGAGTTTGAGCTACTGAACTGGCATTAAATGTCTGGGAGGGTTGGTTGACTGCAAGGGAGGGGATAGGGGGGATAAGGTTTGGATTTTCCACTGAAACTACCACTTGCACTGTAGCATTTTCAGATCTAGTTTCTTGTACAGTAACTGACGCAGGTAAAGGGTTGTTTTTTTGCTCTATTTCCATTGAAATAGCGTCTGAGCTTTGAGTAGTTTGTTGCTTCTTCTCTGCAGTAGAAGCAGTAGTCAGGAAGAGGTTTGAATTCTTCCTGGTTCCTTTGCGAGAACCAGAGAGAATAGTTGAGGTGGAGGCTTCAGTTAGGGAAGGGAAGTTACCAGGGGAGAGAGGGGAGGATGGGTCAGGAGGGTCAGGGGGAAGGATGGGTGGGGGTTCACCAGAAGCAAACGCCGCCGGATCCAGGCCGGAAGAGGAGTCAGGGACTTTCCAAGCACTTTTCATTGGGAGCTGTGTCAGAGAGAGTCTGAACTTTTTTTTTGGATCTAATATGTATAATTTACCAAAAGATAATCACATTAAGTCACAGACAAATTTCTTTTATGGCTTATACAATTTCAACATTTATTATAGGGTCCCTTTATATACTACTAATATTTTTTTGGGTACAAATACTCTATATAAAGCTACTGTATACGTCCTATGCATGAAACAAATAATACAAAGTAGATCCCAGAGACTTTGTTTCTCCCTCGCATAAATTATCTCAAATATGGAGAAAGATCAATGGATCTTCGGTTTCGCAAACAGATTTATTTTGGTAGAGACAGCATTAGAGATAAATTTATAATCCATAGGTCGAAATGAGTAAAGAAGTGTTGGGTTCAAAGAATCTGGTAAATGGAGTTATGATAATCGAATCGATCGTTTTGAGTCAGGGAAAACCTAATTTCCTTTTCATTGCCTTAATGTTTGAGTGATGGAAAATGAACGGAATGTCATGGTAAGAAAATCGTCTTTTAAAAGTTTGGTTCAATACTTCTAAAAAAAAAAAAATTGGTCTGGCTTATCACTAATCACATTTTATGCTCTTTAAACAACTATTGCAACACTTTCAATTTAGTATTGACCGATCAAATATAACGTATGTTTTATATAATTAACAATATACTCCGTCTATTTCATAATACATGATGTTTTGTCTTAATCTAAAAAGATTCATAAATTTATTTTTCTTTACTAAAAACTTTAAAAATAGAATTTAAAAATCATTCAACCAATTAGAGAAATGACTGAAAAATCAATTGGATTACACATTTTTAATAAAATTAAAGATAATAACAAAATATTAAAACAACTTTTATTTTGTAACAACAAAAATCTTCTAAAACATATATATTATGGACAAATATAGTATATTGCTCACAATGTTTCACCATGGGCAAAACACGGGTTTTTATTGGTATAAACATGATGATAAAAGTTTTAAGCCCAAATCGATCATGTTCATCATAAATTCAAAATAGGTTTTGGTCCATAATTACAATTATAAATTCTCGGCCCAAAGTTTTGGTCCACAATTACAATTACAAATTCTCAGTCCAGCGTATAGATGATTATATAAATAAAACATAATTGTATACATATAAAAAAATTCGAATACACACAGACATATACATATATAGTTTGTATATATTATATAGTTTTAATTTAATTATACAAATTTATCCTGCACAACCCGCATGTCTTATCCTAGTACCATATTATTCCATATAAATGTTTTATAATATTTTCATATATGATCAATTAATGTATTTGTTAAGTTTCTTTTGTAATATTTTTATTATCGTAATATAGTTTTAAAATATTTAAAATATTATTTTAATGTTTTTTATTTTATGTATAAAACTTATATTTACAAACAATGTAAGGATAAAATGCAGATAAAAATATAAAATTTCATATTTGAAGTTTTGAATAGTGACATTAAATTATCAAATCTTATTAAACTGTTTGATTTGCTATTGATTTTTTTTAAAATAATAGTTTTTGTTGATTATAAAAATACCCACTCCATTTCGCATGAAGTTTCTTTTTATACTCGAACACACAGATTAAGAAATCGTTTGATTTTACATATTTTGTTATAAAACATTATTATCTATAAATCTACTCATATTTCAACCAATAAAAAAATAAACTGAAAAATAAAGTTAATAAATTTTGCATTGAAATGTTAAAACGACATTTATTTTACAACGAAATTTTTTTAAAATGACATCTAATCTATTAATTTAGGGATTATCTACTATTTGAAGTTTTCATTTAAATTTTGGACTCTTTCATAGTTGTTCCTAGAATATATCATGCCTCCTATACAATGCAACCTACCAACTTAAATTAAACCAAATCTTAACCAACATAGATTAGTTAAACCTAACCAGTATCACTTTTATAATATTTTTGGTTAATCTCTTAGTATAATTAGATCATATAAAACTGAACTACTCTTAAATCAACGAGTTCCATATCATTCCAGACATAAGAGAAAAAATATCCGACTCATTTACAATGTAAGCATACAAAGACCGTGTATGCTTATACTCATTGATCTTCCAAAAACCAAATAATTGTGGCATAGACCAATATAGGCTCATGTTCGTATCACTAACTGTACTTCCATATATTTACTCTTCACCTACATCATATCACAATATACACAGTTATGCAAGAACATGATTTTTTGTTCAAACAACCAAATAATGGTGGCATATGGTCAGTAGATTTTTTAAATATGTTTTTTATATATTACATTTTACGAGACTATGTGTGTAAGTTTTTTTTTTGAAAAAAGGCATAACTATGTGTATAAGTTAAAAGATAAAAGATATGATAAGACAAATTATTATACTAAAAATGAAAGAATATTAAATACAAACTAATAACAAGTACAACACAAATTATAACAGTATTAAATTCTATATATATTTAATAAAATATTATATATATATGTCTAATATGTATATATTATATAAATGTTACACAAAATATATATAATATTATATACACATATTATATATACCATATATTATTAATTGAAATTTGACAAATCAATTTCCACCCTTTAAGGCGGGTCCTAATCTAGTTTAATATAAAACAGAGGGAGCATATTACATCAGTTTTTGACGATTATTTGATTTCTTTTATCAACTATAAGATATCTTTTTTGTCGAGCTCTATAAGATATCTTTTACCTTAGAGTATTAAGTTTAGTCATTGGATAGTACAAAAAAAGGTTTTGACATTGGAACTTGTGAGTTGTGACACCTCCAATCCAATAACCTATACAAGTTGGAGATATAAAATTATATCTAAATTTTAGAGGTTGTCAATTTCCCTAACCTAATTAATATGTTAATGCCTAGTAAATGTACTGTCCACCAAACTTTGTTTGGTGTATCGGTCAGAAAAAGTGACACGGGAAACCGATAAACCAAGTTTCCCAAGAGAAAAGTAGAAAGGCCAAATCAGACAAAGCAGGTGTAACCGGTAATAACCAGTAAACTAAATTCCCCTTTTTCCAGACCCGTTGAAAAACTCCGTCTAAAGTGACGTTACGTTCCGTTCAATATATAAGCAGCTTCTGCACTCAACATCCTCTTTTTTTCCCTTCTTCACTCTTTCTAAGTCTCCTATAAATCTCCCCCTCTTCTCCTTTTTCACGGTGAGGCTTCGTCGGAGAATTATCAAACTTACTCGCCCCTCCGATGATTTTTTCAGTTTATCATCGCCCGCCGGAGGTTCGGTTCCTTTCTCCCTCACAAACAAACTCACTTTGTTTTTCTTTTAATCTGCTTGTTGTTCCTTTTTTTCTTTAATTCCGATTTCCTTTTTTTTTTGTTTCTGTCGCAATGTGCAGTTTTGCTGTGGCAGCTAACGGCAACGTGCATCAAAACAGGAAGACCGCAGATCGCAAGACGTGCGGTTGACCTCATAGAATCGCGTCTTCACAGAGACTGTTGGCCAGAGTATTACGACGGCAAGCTCGGGAGGTACGTAGGGAAGCAGGCTAGGAAGTACCAGACCTGGTCAATAGCTGGTTACTTAGTGGCTAAAATGCTGCTAGAAGACCCCTCACACATCGGTATGATATCTCTCGAAGAAGACAAACTCATGAAACCAGTTATTAAGCGATCTGCGTCTTGGCCGCAACTATGAAAAACCTATCTCGGTCGTCATTCTATTCTGTATTTGGTACGATATTATTTTTGTTCACTTTTTTGGTTGTTGTTGTCTAATAATGTCATTGAAAACTTCTGCCGGAGAAGGGGACAAGAACTTTATTGATTGCTTATTTCTTGCTTTGCAAGTTTAGAAGAGAAAAATGGGGAAAGCTCATTTGCCGTTTTTTATCGACGTTACAATTAGGATTGATCATAATATCTTGACCCGAAATTTAAACCGATCCCGATTCAGAAAATCATAATATGAACTACTGTATATAGAAGTATTCTAACGGGTATGAATGTATATTTGAACCCAATTGAAAAAGTTATTAGAACATAACGGAAACTAAATAAAGTGCTGCTAAAAACAGTATTTCTATAAATCCAAACACATAGAATAGGAGATAAATTGCATCCTTCCATGAGATTCGAGAATCCGGCCCAAAAGCCAATCCATGACATCAGTTTAGCCAAGCGATCTTTTCAAAAAAAAAAACAAGCTTAGCCAAACGTCTCTGGATCAAATGATATAGGCTTTTCTGAAGACTGCTTTATTCGACTTTGTGAGGTAAGTACGTTAGCTCGGTTCAAAAGCCCACCTCTCTCGACCCGAGAAGTAGGACTAGGCCCATTGGGAAGTATCGACAACCTATGGCGAACTGAAGGAGAATTCATCTATAAAAGGGAGAGAGTGAACCGATAAGAAGGGGATCCAAACATTTCACACACACTTGGCAGTTAGAATGACTTACTCTTTCAAATAAGAGGTTCAATTGTACTATTTGAATATCAAATCCACAAGAAACGTGGACACACAATAAACTCAACCATTCACGATTAAGTAGGTAAGTAAGTAAGAAAGCAATAAATAAAGTAAAAAATGGTGAACAAGATAGTTGTTCAGTTAGTTGATTGGGGTCGTAAACAATAAGAATAAATATGCTAGATCTAGGGTTTAGACAATCATGATTATAGAGATTAAAAAGTTAAATTTGCGTGTATGATATTCTAGAACTCGAACTCTAATGTATAGATATCCAACTGTCGCATGTGAGTCTAATAATTATCTAAGTCCACTATTCCAATCTCCTCTATGAAGACGGAGTGACTGTCAATCATTGCTACCTTTCTAGTGTCAATCGACGGTACCTTAGATCGGGTTAATGGTCATATCCGATAAGTTAACTAAATTTCCTAGACCAGCTATAGCATGTATCTAGCAACCTAGCTCAAAAGAATCAATTCAGGTGAAGAACCTACCTTCGTAGTTGTCTACAATCCTAATATCAGAGTTCTAGTTAGCTACACTAGAACAGAAGCAGTAAAAATAATTCTATTGATTGATATATTTATCGCCATAGCAATACTATAGTTTTGGTTAATCTTTCATAACCCTAAATAACCATAAATCTAACAAGGTGAATCTACTCAGACATGACTAACTAGAAAATGATAAATAACTGAATAGAATGCATAAAATAAGAATAAAGTAGAAAAACTGGAGTTCTAATACAAGCTCCGAAGGAGTCTTGGATCTTCTCTCCAAACTATTAAAAACCCTAAAATATTTGCTGCGTATGAAAGAAAGAAGTGTGTGTTGCCTAATACATTCGCAAATCACTTAAATATTAAGTTAAAGACGACAAGGGTAGTCTTGTAAATATGTGGATCTTTAGGCTTAAGTCGGCTAGGAATCAAGTTGGGGGTTTCGCACTTTGTTGTCGATCGACGACGAGAGATGTTTGATGATCGACGATTGTCTCTGGATGTCGACTATGGCTGGTTCCTTGAACAATTACGAGTTTCTTCTATCTTTAGCTCCAAAATGCTCTATTATCACAATATTGCTCCAAAATATACCTGAACCTGTAAAAACTCTAAAAGACTCCAATACATAATAAATAGATTCTAAAGCAACTATATGTCATGGCTGAAAAATGGCTAAATTCATGGGGTATATCACAAGAGTTTACTCATTGTATTCTTGCTGACTTACTTTGCCGGCCAGCTCTCCGAGCAACAACTTCCTTTTCTGTTTATTTCCTTATTTATAAACCGAACACTTTCCAGATCAATAGTAAAATGCCTTTTAACTAACCGACCGACGAGTTAGGTCTTACCATATGAGCTAGGTCTTACCATATGAGCTAGCCCTCAAATTCGAGCAAGATCTAATCTTGCCGAGCAAAAACTGGTTTATGCACTTCGAGGGTTCTTCAACGAATAAGGGTTCAGGATAATTGCAGTCATTGATAGTGTTAATCTTTTACCAACCGCTTGTGTTACACAAAGATCACAGTGTGTTACACACGAGTTCGGAATAAGAAATAAGATAGACGCTTTAGACTTATTCAACAAGTTACGAAAATTGTATACTTGTCTGGAAATACTTTGTCTTTATTGAGATTATGTGATAATGTTTACAACAAATGATTGATCTTTATATAGAGATCGAATCAATACTAAGAAGAGACACACCTCTTCATGAAGAGTTACAACTCTTGTAATAACCGACTAATAACTAACTTATGTAAATGTATTAAGGATAGATTAGATTATATAGTTTAACACTCCTCCTTAATCATATCTCGACTTGACTCCAAGCTGCTTCCTGAGATCTTCAAACCTTGAACCGCCCAATGCCTTTGTGAGAATGTCTGCGAGTTGATCATCCCCTTTGCAATACTCGAGTTCAATAATTCCTTTCTGCTAAACTTCCCTCACGAAATGATACTTGATCTCTATGTGCTTTGTCCTTCTGTGTTGCACTGGATTCTTCCCAATTGCTATTGCTGATTTGTTGTCACATAAGATCGGAATGCCTCCTTCAAACTTCTGACCAAAGTCTTCAAATGGCCTTTGTAACCACACGGCTTGATTTGCTGCTGCACACACGGCTATGTACTCCGCCTCAGCCGTTGATTGTGCCACTGTTTGTTGCTTGCTTGACTGCCAACAGAACATGGCTGAACCAAGAGTAAACACATAACCTGAAGTGCTTTTCTTGTCTTCCTTAGAACCACCCAAGTCGCTGTCCGAGTAGCCTACAAGTCTTGGTTCTTCCACACTTGTAAAGTACACTCCAAAGTCTGAAGTTCCTTTGACATACCTTAACACCCTTTTGGCTTCTTGGTAGTGCTTCATGCGAGGTGATGACATGTACCTTGAGAGATAGGCGCTTGCATACATCACGTCCGGTCTTGATGCACACAAGTACAAAAGCCCTCCAACAATGCTTCTATACTTAGTCGGATCTCCATACTCCTTGTCATCTTCAACTTTTCCTCCTTTCCCTTGTGGTGTAAGTGGATTGCTTACACTCTTGCTGTCTCGCATCCCAAACTTGTCTACAAGTTTGTTTGCATATTTTTCTTGTGAAAGAAATATGCCTCCATCGTCTTGAGTAACTTCCATTCCAAGGAAGTAGTTCAACAATCCAAGATCCACCATCTCGAACTCCTTCTTCATGTTCTCCTTGAATGTGTTGATGATCTGAGTATTGTTTCCTGTGATGATTATATCATCCACATACAAACTCACGATCAACACATCTCCTCCTTGCTTCATGATGTATAAGGCTGCATCATTCATACTCCTCTTGAAACCGTTGTGGAGAAAGTATGAATCTATCCTTCCATACCATGCCCTTGGAGCTTGCTTTAAACCATATAAAGCCTTGTGTAGCCTTAACACCTTGTGTTCCTTCCCATGCGTCACATACCCAGGCGGTTGTGTGACATACACTTCTTCTCTTAACTCCCCATTGAGAAAAGCTGACTTCACATCCATTTGATACAAACGCCACTTCATCTGAGCTGCATATGCGAGTATGGCTCTTATTATATCATGTCTTGAGACAGGGGCAAACGTCTCAAGGTAGTCAACACCATATTCTTGAGAGAATCCTCTAGCAACTAGCCGCGCCTTGTGCTTGATGTGATTGCCATTTGCATCGGTCTTGATCTTGTAGATCCACTTCACACTTATCACATTCTTCTTCTCTGGCTTGTCTACTAGTTCCCATGTCTTGTTCTTCTCTATCATGGCGATTTCCTCATCCATTGCCTTTCTCCATTCCTTCTTACCACACGCTTCATCATAAGTGTATGGTTCTTCCTGTGCATGAAGACAAGCTTCTATTGCTTGAGCCGCCTCATAGAGGTCCACTCTCGGTGCCTTTTCCATGATTTCAATCATGGACTTGAACTTCTTTGGTGGCTCAGACGTTTCTCCATCTTCATCACTAGTATCATGATCATCATTTTGAATGAAAACATGGCTAGAAGTACCTTCGGTTTGTTGAGTAGGCGTTTGAGTGTCTTCCATAGACAATTCCAGTGTCTTCCTGACTTCTTCTTCTTGCCTTTTCCAATCCCACTTCTTGTTTTCTTCAAACTCTACATCTCTTGATACTTCAATCTTCTCATTCTCCAGAATGAAAACTCTATAGCCTTTGGATTGATTGCTATATCCAACAAAGACTCCACGCTTTGCCTTGACGTCTAGCTTCCTCCTCTTTTGATCCGGAATATGTATGTAGCATAAGCTACCAAACATCCTCATGTGTGACACATCTGGCTTGTGTCCACACCACTTCTCTATAGGAGTGACATCATCTTCTATTGCCTTTGATGGTAGACGGTTTTGAAGGTATGAAGCAGTGTATACCGCCTCTGCCCATAACTTGAGAGGTAAATCTTGCTCTGCCAACATCGATCTAGCCATCTCTACCAAGGTCCTATTCATCCTCTCTGCTGCACCATTTTTTGTGGTGAATAAGGCAAGGTAACTTGCTTGTTGATTCCTTCTTCTTCATAGAACCGGTTGAATTCTTGTGAAGTGAACTCACCACCTCCATCTGATCTCAACGTCTTGATGGAACAATCCGATTGCTTCTCTACCATTGCCTTGAACTTCTTGAACAGTGAGAAGGCTTCTGACTTTTGCTTCATGAAGTATACCCAACACATGTGAGTATAATCATCTAAGAATAGCAAAAAGTACATGCTTCCATCAATAGATTGGTGCTGCATCGGCCCACATACATCAGTATGCACAATCTCAAGCTTTTCTCTTGTCTTAGTTTGAGATTCCTTTGGGAAGCTCTTGCGTGATTGCTTTCCAAGCCTACACGCTTCACATGCTTCCTTCTTGACTTTAAACTTTGGTAACCCCTTTACCAAGTCTTTGTCTTGCATTTGTTGCAACCTTTTGTCGCCTACATGACCAAGTCTCTTGTGCCATGTCTCCATCTTGGCTTGCTCACTTGCGCTCATGGCTCCTTCTTCTTGAGCCGATCTCATCCTGATCTTGTAGCTTTTGTGAGTCATTGGGATATCCATTATCCTCCTGCCTTTTGCATCATCTATGATGTATCTCTTCTCTTGGAAGTTCACTCGGTATCCGCTTGAAACAATTTGTGGAACACTCAACAAATTTTTCGCCATACCAGGAACCAAGAACACATTTCTGATGGTCCTCTTGCCACCTTTGGTTATGACAGTGATATCTCCTTTACCGGCTGTCATGACCATACTTCCATTTCCAATTTGTATTGGAACCTTGATACTCCTATCAAGTTTTGAGAAATAATTCTCCTCCTTTGTCATATGATTAGTTGCTCCACTGTCAACTATCCAGACATCTTCCATCACTGTTGTTGCTGCTTCACTCGCACTGAACAACGTGTGGTCTTCATTCAAGTCTTCTTCTTCAAGACTTAGATGTGCTTTCTCCTTTTTCTTTGAGTAGCACTGATTCGCAAAGTGGCCTAACTTACCACAGTTGTAACACTTCTTGTTACTCTTGTGATCCTTCTCTGAATCATCCTTCTTCTGTTTCTTCAGACACTCACTCTCATTGTGGTTGTTCTTCTTGCAGAAACCGCACCACTTCTTGCCTCCACGGCGCTTTGAGTTGTCGTGTGTGACACCAGAATTTTT
Source organism: Raphanus sativus (assembly GCF_000801105.2). Classification (NCBI taxonomy): domain Eukaryota; kingdom Viridiplantae; phylum Streptophyta; class Magnoliopsida; order Brassicales; family Brassicaceae; genus Raphanus; species Raphanus sativus. The sequence goes on from NC_079518.1 coordinate 18,536,576, forward strand.
CTGTTTAGCACGAGCATCGAATGCTTCTTCACTTGTGCTTTCTTCTCTTACAGCCAGCCTTGCTTCATGAGCCTTCAAGATCCCGATCAACTCTGCCATCCTTGTTGAAGTCAAATCGCTTGTTTTCTCCAATACACTGACTATGCTATCGAACTTGGCTGGGAGAGAGATGAGTATCTTTTGTATGAGTTGAACATCGGTCTTCTGCTCTCCATGATAAGTTAATTGATTTGACAAAGCAACCAACTTATCTGTGAAGGTCTTGACGTCTTCATCCTCATTCATCTTCAGATTCTCATACTCCCTTCGCAACGTTTGAAGCCGAATCAAACGAACCTGAGGAGAGCCTTCATACTCTGCCTTCAATGCATCCCACGCCTCTTTGGATGTTGATGCTGCTGCAATCCGTGAGAAGATCTCATCTGATACGGCAGTTTGCAAAATTTGCAAAGCCATCGTATCATTCGTCATCGCTTCTTCTCTAAGCGATCTCTCCTTCGTTGTCTCAGGGGTATCATTCACTTGTGCTGGTGGCACTGCCACGCCTTCTTCAACCACAGACCATAACTTTCTGGTCTTGAGAATGGTTGTCATCTTAATGCTCCAGAAGTTATACTTCTCCCATCGAATATGGGTATAACTTGATTGTGATTTTGCATCGTCATCCTTCTTGATAAATCGTATGCAAAAATCCTCTATTCTCCACGCAAAGTGTTTCTCTCAATAGTGCTTTCTTCTTCGTCCTCTCAAACGTAAAGCTCTGATACCATGTTAATCTTTTACCAACCGCTTGTGTTACACAAAGATCACAGTGTGTTACACACGAGTTCGGAATAAGAAATAAGATAGACGCTTTAGACTTATTCAACAAGTTATGAAAATTGTATACTTGTCTGGAAATACTTTGTCTTTATTGAGATTCTGTGATAATGTTTACAACAAATGATTTATCTTTATATAGAGATCGAATCAATACTAAGAAGAGACACACCTCTTCATGAAGAGTTATGTAAATGTATTAAGGAGAGATTAGATTATATAGTTTAACAGATAGGAAAACCTGTTCAACAATCTTTCAGCTTCGGGTTCATCGCTTCCATTAAAGAATCCGAGTACGAGTCTCTCATCTCGGGCCTCCGTTTGGCAAAGACTCTTAAAGCCAAATGGTTCAGCACCTACTGCGACTCGCATCTCGTCACGAGCCAGACCAATGGAGAAAAATTATGCATATATTATAATTTTCCAGGACCTCGCAAAGCACTTTGAATTCTTCGAACTCATTGAAGTCCCTAGAGGAGAGAAATTATGTGCCGATGCTCTAAGATCAATTCAGACTGTTCCTATCCACCGAGTCGAGAAATCCATTATAAACTTAACTTTGGAGAAGAACCCGATGGTGGCACCCAGTTCCGGGACAGCCAACATGGAGTTAGAATCTCCAGCGTGAGATTTTAGAGATTAGAGAAGGTATTGAGAGATTAAATGAGATTATGAGGAGATTTGTAAAAAGATTATACTAGAATCATGTTTAGGAGATGTTTAAGAGACTTTGAGTTTCATGGTGAACAAGAGAGAGACTAGAGAGAGAATTATTCAATCTCGTTAATTATCATTAAGAGGTGAGGTTACAATTTATATAAGAGGAGACAAGGGCTTTCATAAATCAAAGACACTATACAAAGCATATGAAGTCAAAGGAGTGGAGCGCTTGGTTTGAAATGCTTGGACTTGAGTGGCTACACGCTTTGGCATCTTGACCAGATGCCTTTCTTCACTCCAGCTTGATCCAGCTGTAAACACACATGCCATCTTATCCTCTCAACAGTCATAAGCTAAAGCGGACCAAACCCTCTCTTCCCTTTAGTAACTTTGACCATTCTCTTTTACTTCATTTCCACGGGTGAGTTACCACAGTAACAATAGTGTACAGACTAAGGTAAATCCGTACACTTCACCTTAACTTGCACATCACTGAAATGTGCCCAATGGTCGATCCAAAGTGAAGATGGTCGAGTGGTCCGTACAGCCGTCCGTACTGTCTGTACAGTCAGTACCACTTGCCCTATTTCTGCACCAGCTTCTCATTAGCTCTTCTCTTCATCTAAGACCTCCTAAGCTTACTCTTTACTTATTCACCTCAACTCCTCTTAACTTGTACACCCATTTTAACACTCCCCTCAAGCTTGACCATGTGAAATAAGTCAAGCTTGGAAAGACCATGAGATTTTCCTCATTAAAAGCCTCATCAAAGAAAACCCATTTGGGACAAAACTTTGATGAGGAAAAAAGAGTAAATACCTCATGATCAGGGGAATATTTAATGTGTGAATGATCAATGAGTCCTAACCTGATGTGTATGGACTCCATTGTCTTTTGCCTTGCCGCCTTGGTGAATACATCTGCCAACTGATCTTCACTCCTTGTGTAACATGGCAAGATTACCCCCAAGATTATCATTTCCCTCACCTTGTGGCAGTCTACTTCTATATGTTTCATCCTCTCATGAAACACTGATTTGGTAGCTCTGTGAATGGCCGCTTGATTGTCACAATGCATGGTCATTGGTGTTGCTTGCTCTATCTCCAAGTGCTTTAGATCCCTTTGATCCATACCAACTCGGTTCAAAAGCCCACCTCTCTCGACCCGAGAAGTAGGACTATGCCCATTGGGAAGTATCGACAACCTAGGGCGAACTGAAGGAGGATTCATCTATAAAAGGGAGAGAGTGAACCGATAAGAGGGGATCCAAACATTTCACACACACTTGGCAGTTAGAATGACTTACTCTTTCAAATAAGAGATTCAATTGTAGTATTTGAATATCAAATCCACAAGAAACGTGGACACACAATAAACTCAAGCATTCACGATTAAGTAGGTAAGTAAGTAAGAAAGCAATAAATAAAGTAAAAATGGTGAAAAAGATAGTTGTTCAGTTGGTTGATTGGGGTCGTAAACAATAAGAATTAATATGCTAGATCTAGGGTTTAGACAATCATGATTATAGAGATTAAAAAGCTAAATGTGAGTGTATGATATTCTAGAACTCGAACTCTAATGTATAGATATCCAACTGTCGCATGTGAGTCTAATAATTATCTAAGTCCACTATTCCAATCTCGTCTATGAAGACGGAGTGACTGTCAATCATTGCTACCTTTCTAGTGTAATCGACGGTACCTTAGATCGGGTTAATGGTCATATCCGATAAGTTAACTAAATTTCCTAGACCAGCTATAGCATGTATCTAGCAACCTAGCTCAAAATAATCAATTCAGGTGAAGAACCTACCTTCGTAGTTATCTACAATCCTAATATCAGAGTTCTAGTTAGCTACACTAGAACAGAAGCAGTAAAAACAATTCTATTGATTGATATATTTATCGCCATAGCAATTCTATAGTTTTGGTTAATCCTTCATAACCCTAAATAACCATAAATCTAAAAAGGTGAATCTACTCAGACATGGCTAACTAGAAAATGATAAATAACTGAATAGAATGCATAAAATAAGAATAAAGTAGAAAAACTGGAGTTCTAATACAAGCTCCGAAGGAGTCTTGGATCTTCTCTCCAAACTATTAAAAACCCTAAAATATTTGCTGCGTATGAAAGAAAGAAGTGTGTGTTGCCTAATACATTCGCAAATCACTTAAATATTAAGTTAAAGACGACACGGGTAGTCTTGTAAATATGTGGATCTTTGGGCTTAAGTCGGCTAGGAATCAAGTTGGGGGTTTCGCACTTTGTTGTCGATCGACGACGAGAGATGTTTGACGATCGACGATTGTCTCTGTCTGTCGACTATGGCTGGTTCCTTGAACAATTACGAGTTTCTTCTATCTTTAGCTCCAAAATGCTTTATAATCACAATATTGCTCCAAAATATACATGGACCTGTAAAAACTCTAAAAGACTCCAATACATAATAAATAGATTCTAAAGCAACTATATATCATGGCTGAAAAATGGCTAAATTCATGGGGTATATCACAAGAGTTTACTCATTGTATTCTTTCTGACTTACTTTGCCGGCCAGCTCTCTGAGCAACAACTTCCTTTTCTGTTTATTTCCTTATTTATAAACCGAACACTTTCCAGATCAATAGTAAAATGCCTTTTAACTAACCGACCGACGAGTTAGGTCTTACCATACGAGCTAGCCCTCGAATTCGAGCAAGATCTAATCTTGCCGAGCAAAAAACTGGTTTATGCACTTCGAGGGTTCTTCAACGAATAAGGGTTCAGGATAATTGCAGTCATTGATAGGAGAACCTATTCAGCAATCTTTCAGCTTCGGGTTCATCACTTCCATTAAAGATTCCGAGTACGAGTCTCTCATCTCGGGCCTCCGTTTGGCAAAGACTCTTAAAGCCAAATGGCTCAGCACCTACTGCGACTCGCAGCTCGTCACGAGCCAGACCAATGGAGAAAAATTATGCATATATTATAATTTTCCAGGACCTCGCAAAGCACTTTGAATTCTTCGAACTCACTAAAGTCCCTAGAGGAGAGAAATTATGTGTCGATGCTCTAAGATCAATTCAGTCTGTTCCTATCCACCGAGTCGAGAAATCCATTATAAACTTAACTTTGGAGAAGAACCCGATGGTGGCACCCAGTTCCGGGACAGCCAACATGGAGTTAGAATCTCCAGCGTGAGATTTTAGAGATTAGAGAAGGTATTGAGAGATTAAAGGGGATTATGAGGAGATTTGTAAAAAGATTATACTAGAATCATGTTTAGGAGATGTTTAAGAGACTTTGAGTTTCATGGTGAACAAGAGAGAGACTAGAGAGAGAATTATTCAATCTCGTTAATTATCATTAAGAGGTGAGGTTACAATTTATATAAGAGGAGATAAGGGCTTTCATAAATCAAAGACACTATACAAAGCATATGAAGTCAAAGGAGTGGAGCGCTTGGTTTGAAATGCTTGGACTTGAGTGGCTACACGCTTTGGCATCTTGACCAGATGTCTTTCTTCACTCCAGCTTGATCCAGCTGTAAACACACATGCCATCTTATCCTCTCACCAGTCATAAGCAAAAGCGGACTAAACCCTCTCTTCCCTTTAGTAACTTCGACCATTCTCTTTTACTTCCTTCCCACGGGTGAGTTACCACAGTAACAATAGTGTACAGACTAAGGTAAATCCGTACATTTCACCTTAACTTGCACATCACTGAAATGTGCCCAATGGTCGATCCAAAGTGAAGATGGTCGAGTGGTCCGTACAGCCGTCCGTACTGTCCGTACAGCCGTCCGTACTGTCCGTACAGTCAGTACCACTTGCCCTATTTCTGCACCAGCTTCTCATTAGCTCTTCTCTTCATCTAAGACCTCCTAAGCTTACTCTTTACTTATTCACTTTAATTCCTCTTAACTTGTACACCCATTTTAACACTCCCCTCAAGCTTGACCATGTGAAATAAGTCAAGCTTGGAAGGACCATGAGATCTTCCTCATTAAAAGCCTCATCAAAGAAAACCCATTTGGGCCAAAACCTTGATGAGGAAAAAAGAGTAAATACCTCATGATCAGGGGAATATTTAATGGGTGAAAGATCAATGAGTCCTAACCTGATGTGTATGGACTCCATTGTCTTTTGCCTTGCCGCCTTGATGAATACATCTGCCAACTGATCTTCACTCCTTGTGTAACATGGCAAGATTACCCCCAAGATTATCATTTGCCTCACCTTGTGGCAGTCTACTTCTATATGTTTCATCCTCTCATGAAACACTGATTTGGTAGCTCTGTGAATGACCGCTTGATTGTCACAATGCATGGTCATTGGTGTTGCTTGCTCTATCTCCAAGTGCTTTAGATCCCTTTGATCCATACCAACTCGTTGGTGAGCTTTAGCATAGCTCTATACTCAGCTTCAGCACTAGAGCATGAAACCACATTTTGCTTCTTGCTCTTCCAAGTAACCATGTTTCCTCCAATGAATGTGCAATAGCCGGTTGTAGATCTTCTTTCTGCTCTATCACCAGCCCAATCAGCATCACAATACCCCACAACTTTAGTGCTTCCATTACAGCCCATCCATATACCAAGACCTTGAGTTCCATTCCGATACATGAGAACTCTTTCCACCATCTGCCAGTTATGCTCCTTTGGCACTTGCATATGCTGGATCACTTGATTCACAGCAAAGCATATATCTGGCCGAGTGATAGTAAGGTAGATTAGCTTCCCTACTAGCTTCCTATACAGCTTGGGATCATGGAATGGTTTGCTGTCTTCTATCTCCCTCTCACGTGGAACCTTGTACCTATCCTCCATGGATATATTGGCTGTTCTTCCTCTATATGCACCAGCATCCTTCAAAAGATCCAATGCATACTTCCTTCGTGAGATAAACAACCCCTCCTTGGATCTACACAGCTCAATCCCAAGGAAGTACTTCATCTCTCCCAAGTCCTTTATGTCAAACACAGATTTCAGAAACTCTTTGGCGGTTTGAATCCCCTCCTTATCACTGCCCGTGATGATGATATCATCCACATACACAAAAAGAACAATGATGCCTGATGGTGTAGTGAGAGTGAAGAGAGTTTGATCAAGCTCGGACTTCCTAAACCCTCTCCCATTCAAGGCTGTGCTCAGCTTGTTCTACCATGCTCTCTGAGATTGCTTCAATACATAGATAGATTTCTTCAGCCTAAGAATATTTCCTGGTTTCACCATCCCTTCAAGACCCGGAGGTGGAAGCATATAGACTTCATCTTCTAGCTCTCCTTGAAGGAAAGCATTCTTCACATCAATTTGCCATAGATTCCACCCAAAGTTAGTTGCAACTGATAAGACAATCCGGATAGTATGGAGCTTTACAACTAGAGCAGAAGTATCAATGTAGTCCTCTCCATAGGTTTGTGTGAAGCCCCTAGCAACCAGCCTTGTCTTAAGCCTATCTATCTTCCCATTTGGAAGATACTTGATGGTGAATATCCACTTGCATGACACAACTCTCTTTCCCTTTGGAAGTTCACTCTCATACCACGTATCATTTCTAATCATAGCATCAGCCTCATCATTGACTGAATCTCTCCACTAGTGAATCAGCATTACCTCTTCATAACTTCTAGGCACATAGCTCTCATCAAGTCTGACCATAAATGCATAGTGTTCTTCCGGATACTCAGCAAATGAGCACACAGCTTGAGAAGGATGCTCCACAGCATGGGCATTGTAGTACACTCTCGTGTTACCCAGTTGGAAGCATCCTTCTTCACCCGTATGCTTCTTCTCAAGGGAACCACCACAGCTTCCTCAACAGCTTCATCTTGTATCTGACTCTCTTCACTAGCTTCCTGACATTCATTCTGATCTCTTCTTCTTGAATCATCTCCCCTTTGGACAGGAGAATCTAAGCTTTGATCTCCTTGACTTCCAGCCTCATCCGAGCCTTGATCTTCAAGATCTTCAGCTTCTGATTCACTTCCCACCTCATGTTCAAAGTGGGATGGTTCTTCAGCTTCAACACGAGTAGCCTCTTGATGCATGCTCTGATCTTGGGAAACTCCAATCCCAAGCCCTTGTAGAATGTTTATCAAACTAGCAGCCTTATCAGATGGTTGAGATAGATCCTCAAGTTCTTCCCAATTCTTTCCATCATAATACCCCTTATCTTCAAAGAATCTCACATCCCGAGACACCAAGACTCTTCTAGTATCAGGATCAAAGCATTTGTATCCTTTTTGAGATGTAGAGTACCCACTGAGCATAGCCTTGGTGCTCTTTGCTTCTAGCTTGTTTCTCATCTCTCCTGGTACCAGGACATAGCAAACACATCCAAATATCCTCAAATGCCCCAGAACCGGCTTATTCTTGTTTAGAACCTCAAATGGAGACTGATCAGCCAGTATCTTGGTTGGTATCCTGTTGATCAGGTAACAAGCAGACATCACAACATCACTCCAATATCTTTTAGGCACGCTCGTATGGAACATCATCGACCTTGCCACCTCCGTGAGGTGTCTGTTCTTCCTTTCAGCCACTCCATTCTGCTGAGGAGTGTAAAGACAGCTCATCTGATGAAGAATCCCATGTCTAGCAAGATGATCCTTGAATGCATGACCCGTATACTCTCCACCATTATCAGACCTGAAAATCTTAATCTTGGCATGATAGTGGTTAGTAACCTAGCTTTGATTTTTTTTAAATGCATCAAGAACTCTATCCTTTGTTTTAATGAGTGTTAACCAGGTGTATGTAGATTTTTCATCAATGAATATAATACTTGTAATTATCCCTAGATAAGCATGAAGCAGTCTACACATCAGAATGAATCAAACCAAAAAAATTCTCATAAACAGTAGAAAATCTTTGAAACACTCTCACAATGTTTACCCAAAATACAAGCCTCACAATCATTATTTTTAAACATGACACCTGGTAACATTATGCTTAAAGCCCTAACATGTGGATGTCCTAGCGTAGAATGCCACAAAGCATCCTTACAATAAGAAACAGAGCTAAACGAGAAACAAGAATTAGAAATAGGAGCAAGATCTTCAAGCATGTAAATATCTCCCTTAATTGCTCTTTGTCCAATCAACTTACTGCTTTTAATATCCTGAAACTTCACATCATTAGGACTAAAGATAACATTGCATTGAAGATCAGTAGTGCATTTCTTAACAAATAAGAGATTAGAAGTAAACTCAGTCTTGAAAAATGCTTTAGCTCTTCTCTTCATCTAAGACCTCTTAAGCTTCCTCTTTACTTATTCACCTCAAATCCTCTTAACTTGTACATACATTTAAACACAGCGGACAACCATGAACAGCCAGACACCGAGCAATCAATTCCGGATGGGAGAATACAGTTCATCATGTATATTGACTGATATTGCTGATGGAAAGCTACCTCCCAAGAAGTGGGAAGCTCACCGACTAAAAACGTGATGTGCACATTACGTTGTAATGGATGCAGATCTTTACCAATGGACTTCAAAAAGTCATTCTCAAATGTATCCACGGCGACAAAACCAAACTGTTATGACAGAAACACACGAAAGTGCAGCAGACAATCACTCGGGCAGCCGAGAACTGGCCCCAAAAGTCAAAAGTCTTGGATTTTATTGGTCAATCTTCATTGTAGACTATGAATCCTACGCTCCCGATGCAACATGTGTCAGCGACATGAGTCAAATATCCATTGTCCGTTCGATCTAATGCAAAAAATGACATCACCGTACCCGTTCATGCGTTGTTCATAGATATTATCGGTCATATGCCAAGTTCTCGGCAACGACGCTTTGTGCTAGGTATGACTGATTTCATCACAAGTGGGTGGAGGCAGAGGCATTCACTCAAGTCACCGACAAAGAGGTTCAAAGATTCGTTTGGAAAAATACAATAGGTCAGAACGAGCTTCCTTACGATATCGTAACCGACGATGGGTCGCAGTTCACCTCTAACAATTTTTGGGGGTTCTGCGACAAATGAAGAACCAGACTCAGAACATCAACCCCAAGATATCCGCAATGCAACAGACAGGCCGAGGCAACGAACAAAATAATCATCGATGGTATGAAGTAATGCCCCGACCTTAAGAAATGTTGATGATCTGAGGTGCGACCAAAACAACCCCTTTCTCGCTGGCTTATGGAGTCAAAGTAATGACACATTCCAAAGTCAATGTGACGATCCTACACCGAGATACAATTCCAAACAATATCGACGCTCTCGACGAAATACAGGAACAATGCAACCAAGATTTACCGCGAATCCAAAACTACCAGCACCAAATCGAGAGTTACTACAACAAAAATGTCAGATCAAAATCACTCAAGCTCGGCAACCTTGTGCTGCAAGGTGTTCGAAAACACCAAGGAATGGAAAGCATGCAATATCGGAACCAACTTGGAATGTCCCTACAAGATCATCCAAGTCATCAAACCGGGCATCTACTAACCCGAAACATCGAACAGCCAGACCATCATGAGGTCATGGAACTCCATGAACCTCAAGCGATACTATGTCGAAAGGAAATTCTGCACACGAGTAATTGGCTCATCTTCACTTTTACTTGGGTCGATAAGTGAGTAAATGATTTACGATCACTTTTACTTGGTAAAAAAAACCAAGTAGATGAGCCCCAAGCCTCTAGTCGACTAAAAGGAACTACGAATGGCTTAATCCTCCTCGAGGGTCCATCTATGAGAAAAAAAAACAAACACTCAGAAATTTTCTGAGTATATTATCCGCCGAACAACAGATTAACAAGCAACTAACTTGTTACATTCGTTCCAACAAATGCTGAACAGTCAAATTCAGTGATTGTAAAGTTAGCACGGCTTGCCGATATCTACACCCCTCTGAAACGGAAAAACCCTGGCAGCGGATAGTCTACAGATACTCGTGTCCAAACAGCGACTGTCCTGATCAGACATGTAATTATGGAATTCCATGAGTCACAGACTTCAAGTAGCCTTGTCAGGCACTATCGGCAGACTAACGTAGCGATGAATTTGAACTTTTTGGCAATATCAAGGAATAGTTTGGCCGAAAAAAACTTATCAATATTACATTTAAACTAAGAAATGTTATCTCGCTTAACACCCAATTGAATGAAATTCTAGTTATGTAGCCTTACTTGTCAATTGCTTCTAAGTATAGCTCTCGACCAACAGCTTACGAGACAATTTCAAACTAAACCACAACATTTCAGACCTTTAATATTCTTTGGCACTTCGATTAATTCAGAATCTAAAAGTCTACTGAATACCAGCTCTCCAAATTACTTCAAGCCGAACAAATCAATATTTCAACGCTTAAATGATTTTCGCGAAACCTATCATGCAAAGATAAGGTAATACAAAAATAAAGTCACGTTTAAAGCCGAGAAATGTTAAACATTACAACAGTTGAAAGGATCACGGGCCCTGAAAGAAAAAAAAAAGACAAAAAGAACAAAAGCCCTTTCGAAAATCTCCACAACCTGATCTTGGCCAGCCGCCGAAGGATCTTCAGCCTCTTCGGTTTTCTCCTTGGGCTGACCTTCAGTCTCCGCCGTTCCCATCTCAAATTTTTCAACTTGGTCCCCAACTTCACCATTAAGAACCGCATGATGTTTCCCGATCACCTTCCTCTACCTCCATACGCTCTCCTATTGACCCATCGATCTGTGGCTATGACGGACCTTGCATCCGAGTCTCACTATCAGTATCGAGCCTTGGCTCCTCTACCCGGTTTTCTAGATGGACCAGATCTCAAATATGGAAGCTGCCTTTTTGAATCCCTAACCCTAAACGAGCTTTTAAACCCTAAACGAGCTTTTAAACCCTAAACCCTAAACCCGAACATGGAAGTACCTCTCTCTCTCTGATTTTTTTTTTTGATTTTGGTACATGAAGGTGGGTTGTGAGCATAGTTGGTGGTTGTCGTGAGCTTGAAGACAGAGGAGTTACGTCCTGGTGGTGTTGCTAATTGCCTCTGCTGATCGGAGAGTGAAGACCAAGAAGATACGACATTATGCAGCGGATGATGATGATGACGTGATGCGGCAGATATGATGAAGATATTTAGGTTTGTATTTAGGTTTTTCTGCTTTGGTTTAGTGTTTTTCTTACCTCTGTTTAGTTTTTTTTTGCTTTAGTTTAGTTTGGATTTATTTTTTCTTTTAATTTATTAATAATTTTTTTCTATTTTTTATAAAGAATATATTTTTAAAAATTTACATTTATTTAATTGTAATTATAATATTAAAAATAACAATTAACATATGTATCTATAATTATGTAAATAATAGCACAAATAAACGCTACTATAGAATATTTAATTGCATGCAAAAAACGTTATTGTATATCGCAATACAACAACAGTGCAAAAACTGCTATTTAAAGTATATGTTTAGATAGCGTTATCCGGCCGCTAAAAAGTAATTTTTAGTGCCAGATGGGCTATATGCAACTTCGATGCCCAAAAAATTGCGAATGATACCCAAATCTTTCATCCAAAAATAGGAACACAAGTACTCCTTAAAGTGATCAATGACCGGCTTTGAATTTCCAGTGATGATTTGATCATCATTGTATACTAGGACATGTCTACGATCAGTACCATGTTCGTAGATAAATAGCAAGAAATGCTTTCCATTCTTCTGAAAATCATAGTTGCCTAAGGTTGTTTCAAGTTTTGCACACCAGCGTCGAGGTGCTTGTTTAATCCATATAAAGATTTGCGAAGGCGACATACCTTTATCTTATCATCAGTACAAAAGTCTGGAGGGAACTGCATATTACACCTCTTCATCAAGATCACCATGAAGAAAAGCATTGTGAACATCATTTGGAAAAACCACCCAATCAAGTGAGACTGTTTATTGAAGGAATGTTCTAACAGTGACCATTTTGGCTATCAGTGCAAACGTTCCAGTATAGTCAATGATTTCTATTTGATGGTACAAGTTGCGCTTTGTGGCTCTCTAGTGTGCCGTCTGCATTGTATTCAATCTAAACACCTAATGACAGTCTGCATTGTATTCAATCTAAACACCTAATGACAGCTAAGGCTTTCTTTCATGGTGGTAAAGTCTCATATGTCCAAGTTTCTCTGTCTTCTAGAAGTATGATTTAATCTGTAACAGCATCCCTCCAAAGCTTATTTTCAGTGGCATCCTTATTGTGGAGTGTCTAGGTTCGACTCTAGAAGTGATGGCCATAAGATAATACAGATACTTATAAAAAAATTGAGCACTTATGTAATTATCAATTGGATATGTTGTTGAGGAAGGATATGGCTGATGGAGCAGTGTAGTGATGTAGTTAGCAAAGAACATTATCTTAGAGGGATATAATAAATTGTATCGAGACTAATGGTTATACACACCATTATTTCAAAGGAGAGTGTTGCAGAGAAGATCTCACATTGGAGTATAAAAAAGACTTAAGTCATATATAAGAGACATGGACAATTTACTTACCACAAATTAGTTTTAAGTTGGAAGTTTAGAAAACTTATCAGATGCAAAGCTATACAAACAAAAACATGTACGAACATTGAAATTTGCTTGACTAAAAATCTAGGGTGTTTTTCAAGACTAACCTAAGAATTCAAGTCAATTGCAAAACCAACCCTTTTTTCTCATTACTATTAATCAATGAATTTTCCAAACCATCCTTATGTTTTCGAAATATTTACAAAACTGCCATTATTATTTATTTTTTAATATTTTCGAAAATGAGGAAAAACCTATTACACCCTAAGCATTTCTTCTTATTTACAACAATACCATCATCATCAATTTTGCAACCACCATTAAACCACCATGTTTGAGCTCATAAAATCTTAATAACTCAATTTTAACCACTTTTTCTCTTCTCTAACTCAACAAATCTTTCATTTCCTCTACATTTCTATCTAAAAAACTCTCACAACTTTCATTTTCATTTCACAAATTTCACATTTTCGAGTTTCTTCATTAGTAAATCGTCAAAGATGCTTCCTTTTGCTCAGTTTATGAGTTTGGAAGGTTGAAAAGGTCGGAATCGAGGTTCACACCGGAAAAAGGTAACTGTTTACATGGTTTTCACCACTTTTTTAGTCTGTGTCGCGATGGTAGACTGCTTTATATGTCTACACCAATGTGTAGACGTACGATTCAGTCATTTGTCAACGAACAAGTCAGTTTCGCAATTGACTTCTTTAACTTTTTTTTGTAACGCAGACTTCCCCAGCAGTCTACATCCTTACCTTTGACTACAAGAACAAAAATCTACGTAGACCTACCAAGACGGCTACGTAAAAGAGGTTAGTTTTACATTTGACCAAACTTTTGACTTTCTTAAGTAGACTTCAAAGGAAGTCTACGAAATGTAGGTTGCCAAAGAAGTCTACTTAAGGTCAGTTTTGCATTTGACCAAAACATTGACTTCGTTGAATATGTTAGTTTTGTATTTGACTAAAATGTTTTTAAATAAAATAAATATTTTTTAAAATGTAGACTTCCAATGCAGTCTTCGCATTTTTCACAAAAAGATATAGACTGTTCGTGAAGTCTACATATTTATTTTAGTCAAATGCAAAACCAACCCATGGGTTTTGAAGTTAGACCTTATGCGAAGTCTACGAATCTGTAGACGTGCATTTTAATCTACACATAGAAAGTCAAACAATGGTCAATTGCAAAACTAACCTTTTTCAAAAAAATTGAAACATGTAGACTACATATGAAATCTACCTTCAAAAGTCAAAACTTGGGTGAATTCTGGTCAATAATAAAAACTAACCTTTTTAATGTGGTAGACTAAAACGGAAGTCTAAATGTATAAAGTCAAAACTTGGATGAGTTTCTGGTCAAATAAAAAAAGTAACCCGTAAAATTTTCAATTGCAAAAACTAACCCAAAAATTAGACCTATTTGACCGTCTACAAATGTAAACTGACACAAACGTCTACATTGTCGTAGACTGATTGAAAAGTCTACGTAGGAAAATGAATTAAAACTGAATTTATGTATTATTCATAAAGTTTATTCTAGATTTTTTTGTTTGAAAGTGTGTGTTAGTTAATCCTAATAGGTTTGAGTGATTTTGAAAAGAAAAATTATTGTAGTTATGAAATTATAATACTTTTGATTTCACAATGTTGTTAGGTGTTAACTGTAGACATAATTGTAAGTCTACATTAATATTTATTCGCTAATTGTGTGAATTTATATTTTTTTGCAGGAAATGACTCAATTACCAGCCGTATACGGAGAATGGGTGGAGAAAAGCTCATTATGGGAGTTTGTGGTCAATAAAGAAAAGGGAGGGAGAATGTTCCCTTTGAAAGATGGTTGTACACATGTTGAACTTCTTCAAATGGTACAAGAAGATTATGATCCAGACAAGAAAATCGAGAAGGTGGTGCTAACTTATTCTTTACCAGACGTCATTTTACAGCAAATGGCTCTGGATACTTCTCCTATGCATGTCATGAATGATAGACAAGTGCAGAATTTGATCGAGTTGTCTAATACACACTTTGTAGCCTTTGTGTATCAAGCCAGAGCCAAAGAGAAGCTGGAGATGGTGACGATGCTGATGTGTCTGACTATGAAGATGCTGATGAAGATAGTGATGCTGCTGACTATGTTCAAGAAACTGGTGATGTTGCTGTTGATGTTGACGATGGTGTAAACCCGCGGTTTCAAACCGCAGAATAATTTTTCGAAACAATCTAAATTTATTTGATATAAATTTGTATTTTTTTATTGTATCTACATTTGGATGTTATAAATGAAACATAATATTGAGTTCCATAGCTAATTATGGAACGTATTATTGCTGAAGATAAGTATCAACGTATTGTTGCTGAAGCCTTACCGGGTTGGAGTTCCATAGCTAATTATGAGCATCATCGGCTTGGAAGGATTTGGTTCTGTTGGTCTGATCAGGTGACAGTCACTCTACTCAACAAAAGTAGTCAGATTATTTCCTGTGCCGTTCAAAACCCTGTCACTGGGGAGCAGTTTATTTGTTCGGCAATCTATGCATCTAATTATATTGGGGATAGGCAATCACTTTGGACTGAAACTCGTGCAACCCAAGGGGCTTATAGCCATCTAAGCATGCCATGGATTTTGATTGGAGATTATAATGTCACCCTTTCGTCTCAGGAGCATTCTCGCGCTGCAGATTATTTAGCTGACCAAACAGGAATGAGGCATTTTCAGGATCTGGTGGCAGATTGTGGCTTATCTGATCTTTCAGCAACGGGTGCACTTTTTACCTGGTGGAATAAGCAGGAGGGGGACCCAATAGGTAAAAAACTGGACTGTGCTCTGGTTAATGGAGATTGGCTACGGTGTTTCCCACATTCTCACGCTCATTTTGAGGCTGGTGGTATCTCGGATCATGCGAGGTGTTATGTTCGTATAGCTGAGCGGTCTTCTGGAAATAGAAAGCCATTCCGGTTTTTTAATTACCTTGCAGATCATAATCAGTTCCTTCCAACGGTGCAGAAGGTATGGGACCAGAGTCCTCCTTTGTTCTATTCTCGTACTGCCCTCCAGATGTTCCATAAGAAGCTCAAGCTTCTAAAGTATGATCTCTGGGCCTTGAACCGAACCCAGTATGGCGATATATCTACAAAAACTCGAGAAGCCTATGCAGTATTGTGTGACAAACAGAATGAGGCACTTCTAAATCCCTGAGATGAGGCTTTCAGAGGTGCAGCTGAAGTATTAGATCGATGGAATCACCTGGCAGTAATAGAGGAGAAGCTGTACAAGAAAAAATAGTATTATAATTAATGTTAATTAAAAATTTATCATAAAAATAGAAAATAAAAAATGTTATGTTAAATTTTATCATTATAGCCTATGTTATATTAGAATAGAGGTGCTCTATGAATTAAGTATGAAAAATATAATAAATTGCTAGATTTACCTATTTTTAAAAACTTCATTATAGCCTATGTTATATTAGAATAGAGGTGCTCTATGAATTAAGTATGAAAAACATATAATAAATTGCTAGATTAACCTATTTAGAAAAATCATTTAAATAAATTACCATATACTCTATTAGTTTAGAGTCCATTTAATTTTTACCGTGATATGTTTTTAATTTGGACTTAAACATGTTGTGACTAAATATAAAAATACACTAGATGTACAACTTTATATGGTAACTGATATATTTAAATTAAACCAATTATTGTTTGAATTAATATTTTAATAACAAACAAATTTTTAAATCTGAACCAAACCGTTAATATGAGAGAAATTGAACTTATTAAAATACCATCAAATAAACAGATCGGTTGTTGTTGCATCCACATTTTGAGACCTATATGTTAAGACTGATTAATATGGTCAACTTCCATGGATTGATTATGAACTCAAAAATCAAGATCTATAAATTGTTGCGACCAATTATAGGAGCGTTTGACTTGTGGTCTATTTTTTATGAACACCATATGATATGTAGTAGTTTTAGATTACAAGATAACATCGAATTCTTCTTATCAAACATGTTGTATATTTTATACCCAAATCTCTATTATATTCCTAAACACAACATCAGCGGAACACTAGATCATATGTTCATAAGAAGATATCACATGCTATAAAATACGGATTTCAAAAAAATCATGCTATATAGTTTTAGATCAATTTCATGTATTTGAAATTCAAAATCTATTACATAAAATATATAATATATCTTTGAAACACATATATCCCTAAATCTGTGAATTTTTTAATTTTAAATTATCAGCTTCCATTGATACTCAATATTTGATGTTAGTAACAATATCAAAGATAGTATATTGCAATATTTCAAATTTATGCTATAATCACGGGTTGTAATGAATATTAAATAATTTGGATAATATCTTATATTTTTGAAATTTTGTGGTTCTACCAAACTAAGACTACTATTATGTACTTAATACATAACAAACAGTATATACTTTTTAATATAAATTTATAACTATAAATAAAAGTAATCCGCGCAAGCACACAGATCACTATAAATAAAATATAATTACAAAATTAGATGACCTAAACCAAATCAAAATAATAAAAAATCAAATCATACTCAAATTCATAAATAACTAAACTATTATTATATTTCTTGAACTAAAAGCCAAAACCCATAACTAAACCGCAACCAAATCCAAAAATACAATCTAAGGAACCAAATTTTATAAAATATCATCAAACTATAAAACTTTAATTTAACAGTTATAAAATACAAGTATAAATAAGCCCGCACAACTGTGCGGGTCAGAATCTAGTAATATTATTAATTCTCTCTCTTTAGAGGACATCAGAAAAAAAAATCGTTGCGGAGAATCCAAGACCAGCTGAAAACATAGTTAGATACAGCGTAACTCCAGCGTCGTCGGAGGTGTCCCGTGTTGAGACCAGAAGTCTGCAAATAAATGTGTTCAACGTTTCTTTATGGTTGCACAAGTCACAAGGTGTTATGACATGGCGTCATCTTATTGGTTGGAAATATTAATTACGATTTGACAAGAGATAATGATTGAAGCTTAGAGATAATGATGAATCAGAAGATTTGGACTTATCAAGATTAAAACAAGATTGGTTTGAAGGGTAAAAGGGATGGAGCTTTGCAAGTTTGTCTTCTGCAGTTTTTGGGAGTGCAGAGAGAAAACAGTACTGTGTCGAAGTTGAACAAGGTTTTGGGTGTTGAACAAGTCGGGCGACTTGGCTGTTAGAGTAAGGTTGGGTAGATTAGAAATTGGTCAGTGTCGATTCACAGGTGTGAAGTCGAATAAACCTGATTAAACAAATAGTGTAATTTGTTTAAAAGATTTCTAATAAAAAATAACCTTATTTGGAGAATTTTGTTCATTATTTATGTGTTTCTGTGTTCCTAGTCCTTTCATTTGGTATCAGAGCAGGTCACCTACCTAGATCTAGATATCTATAACAGGTTGAGGTCATGCGAGGAAAATGGAAACAACAGAGTTTGTGGCAGCTCACAAATCACTCATGTTGGATGAATACAACTTTAGACACTGGAAGGTGCGCATGAAACAACAACTCAAAAAGATTGAGGAGGATGTTTGGACTGCAGTTGAAATAGGATGGACAGATCCAACGATCTGTACTGAAGATGATGAAGAGATAGCTAAACCCAAAAATAAGTGGACAAAAGCAGAAAAGACTGCATCGAGACTCAACGCAAAGGCGCTATCAGAAATCTTCAATGCAATCAGTTCAGATCAGTTTAAACTTGTGCAAGGATGTTGTTCAGCCAAGGATGCATGGGACACGCTTGTAGAATATTATGAGGGAACATCCACTGTTAAAAGAGCAAGACTAGACTATTTAGCCTCTCAGTTTGAGAATTTGAGAATGGCGGATGAAGAATCTATCACGAGTTTTAGCTCAAAGCTGAGTTCTATTGCAAACGAGGCAATTGTCCTTGGTAAGAACTTCAAGGATAAGAAGCTGGTCAAGAAGCTGATACGATGTCTTCCAGAGAAGTTTGCCTCCTATAAAGCATTGTTCAAGGTTGGGATGAATATTGATGAGATGAAGTTTTCACAGTTGGTTGGTATTCTTAAAGCTGAAGAGATGGAAGCACCTACCTGTCCAACCAAGATAGGAAAAGAAACAGTTTTTGCTGCTGGGAAGGAAATTGATAGATTTCAGTCACTTCATGAAAGTCTAAATCAAAAACTGGACGAATGTGTTGAATTGCTGACACAAAACTTCAAGGAGGCTTTAAAGCAATTTGAGAAAGAGCAGAGAAGGAACTCTAACTCAAGTGAGGTTTGTGCTAGTAAAGGTTGTCAGACATGTGATTGTCACTGCCATGATGTGTGCAAGAGACAATCTGAGGTTGAACGTCCATATCATCAGAAGAGAAGTGATGAAAAGCTTAGTCTTGTAGCTCTTATTGGAAAAGAAAATGATGAAGAACTTAAGGTGGATTCTGATTCAGATAGTGATGGAGAGATAGATGTGAAAGCTGAATATCGTAAGCTCTATGATAGTTGGGTTGAATTGAGTAACGAGAATCTGAACCTGCTGAAGAATAAGGCGTTACTAGAAGCTCAGATTAATATAATAGAGATGGAAAAGCCTACCGCATTGAAGCTAGAGACGCCAACATGTTCAACGAAGGATAACGGATTGACCAAGCAGACATAAGCTGGACACGAAAATACATGTGTATTGGAATCAAAGATAAATAGGTTATCAGACCTTTTGTCAGAAGAAAAGGAGAAAAACATAAATCTTGAGCATAATCTGAACGAAAACAACAAGAAGATCAGGATGTTAAGCAAAGGAACAAAGGATTTGGATACTCTTCTTGCCATGGGACAGCCTGCAAAACAGAATTGGGGTCTTGGATACATAGGAAATCGTGTGTCAAGCTCTAGTAGTGGAACAGATCAAGCATGTCTCACCAGTTTTGTTCGTGCTAAACCAGTTTCTGATATTAAATCAAAGGAAATTGAATCGCATCAAACCTGTTCAAGCAAAGAAGTACTCGTTGAACAGACAAATCAGAAGTTCAAACAAGGTTGTTACTTCTGTGGGAAACCTGGACATGTACAAAGATACTGTTATGCTTTGGAAAGCAAGATGAAGACAAGGAAGGCTGGAGAATGTAGTCTCAACTATGGATGTTATTCTTGTGGGAAACTTGGGCATACTCATCGATTTTGCTATGAGAGAATCAACAATATCAAGAAGGCTTGGAGTGAAAGCAAATGTTATATTGAGTCAAAAAGCTATGGTAAGGTATGAATTGCAAAATCAGATTTGTATTCCAAATGCAAGGAGACTGTTCAAGGGCTTGTGTGCAATGTAGCATGTTCAGAAAAAATAAGATGTTCGAATGTCAATAGGAGATGGGTTAACACTGAGGTTGTTCGAGGTATACTCAGACATGTTAATGAAGCCAATGATGTATGCCAGGCATAAGTCGGATGGGGCTCCAAGAGATGTGACAAAGGCATTATTTGTTATGAAAATTTTCAAAGAGTTTTGTCACTCAAGCAGGGGGAGATTGAAGAGTTGTTTCAGCTTGATGGTACTTAGTTGAGGGGGAGTTTCTTGCAAGTGTTCGCTAGTAAGCTTGAGTTGTAAAACTCAGTGAAAAAGGGGGAGATTGTTGAGACCAGGGGTCTGCAAATAAATGTGTTCAACGTTTCTTTATGGTTGCACAAGTCACAAGGTGTTATGACATGGCGTCATCTTATTGGTTGGAAATATTAATTACGATTTGACAAGAGATAATGATTGAAGCTTAGAGATAATGATGAATCAGAAGATTTGGACTTATCAAGATTAAAACGAGATTGGTTTGAAGGGTAAAAAGGATGGAGCTTTGCAAGTTTGTCTTCTGCAGTTTTTGGGAGTGCAGAGAGAAAACAGTATTGTGTCGAAGTTGAACAAGGTTTTGGGTGTTGAACAAGTCGGGCGACTTGGCTGTTAGAGTAAGGTTGGGTAGATTAGAAATTGGTCAGTGTCGATTCACAGGTGTGAAGTCGAATAAACCTGATTAAACAAAGAGTGTAATTTGTTTAAAAGATTTCTAATAAAAGATAACGTTATTTGGAGAATTTTGTTCATTATTTATGTGTTTCTGTGTTCCTAGTTCTTTCATCCCGCAACCGCCAACACCAGATCCCAAAAAAGGGGATCCAGATTCCAACAAACCCTAGCCGCCGCGGTCGTGATTGGAGCTGCCTTCTCGCAAGTCCGAGGATCTACGCGCCTCATATCAATCCACCGGTCATGAGCGTAGGTCGCACTAGAGGATGCAGGTCCCGGAGAATCGCCATCGACAAACTAAGATCTCACATCAATCAGGAGAAACCCTAACATCCTGATGGTTAACCAGCAAAGTCCAACGGCGTCAACATCTCCCTTTAACAATGACGAAACAGGTGCGACTCAGTATTGTTGGTGGCGTTTCTCTCGATCTTCGTCTGTTGATGGGAACTTTGGTGTGGTAGTTCCTTATGAGAGCTTTGGCGCTCTAGTGGCACCAGTTTCAGGGCCTCTTGTTATCTACCAATAGACAGAATAGTTAAAATTAATCAAGGATCCAATATTGGTTGAGGCTATAAAAAAAATAGAGCATGCCTTCTTTGAATGAAACAGAAAAATTAAAGACAGTGAGAAAAATCTGGGAAAAGAAAAAAAAATATAAAGAAAAGTTTAGTTTGATTGTAATTATAGTGCTTCTTGACAGACAAAGAAGAGCGTCTGCAAAAAAAAATATTAATTATATTAGATAGCTAGAATAAGATGCATGTTGACACATGGCTAACGTAGGTATATTTAAAATGGAAACAGTACAAATACTATATAGGTAATTAAATTTTATTTTGTGTATATAGGATGCAATTACTCTTTTCTCTTTATATAACAGAGTAAATACTTAACCGGAATACGCCAAGTAATAAACCAAACTAAACCAATACTCTAATATTCGATCAGATATAAACAGAAACTCAATTCAACCCTAAAGACAGAAACTTTGAGCCTAAAAAATGAAAAAAATGAAATTGAAATTGGAGGGAATTTTGGATAATAACCAGATTGATACTAAGCAGCTGTCGTTGCTGAATCAAGTATATTCAAAGGGTCAGACTCAACTTGGCTATGATCCTCGAGAAGGTTGTTGGCCTGAACAGCCGCCATTGAGAACTCACCGAGTAGGTGGTGGCCAGAGTCTTTGTACCAGAGGAGTCCATCTTGTTTTTTTGTTTAAGAATCAGAGGACTTGCCCGGGAGGAGGAAGAAGAAGAAGGCCAGAGACAAGGACTCAAAAGAACTCAGACATAAGCAAGGGAATTCAAAAGTCTGAAGCTTTACAGGAGCAAGAACACGATTTGGAAGTGACGAGAGGGCAAAAGAGAGAGAAGAGAGAAGGGGCTCTCACGCTGCCAGCTGTCCTAAGGATCAAATCGTTAAATCCCTTATTTACGGATTGATTCTTAGGTTATTTAGTTTAAATAATATTATTCTAATCTAATTTGCCTAGGTTAATACACTAAGAGCATGATTATCGCGGGTATCTAAAGCCCATATCTTGTTCTTTCTCCGTTTCTAAGAACCACGTGTCATTGTTTCTCGCTCTCCTTCTTGTCGCCTCCCTCCTCTCCTTCTCTTCGTCTTCTCCTTCTCTACTTCTCTCTCGACGGCCACTACACCAGAGGACACGACCGTGTCAGGAGCTTCACCACAAGAACGAAGAATCTATTTAAAACGCATCCACTGCCCAAACTTTCTCTCATCTACGAACCAACCAGCCAAGCCAGCCTCTTGAGGTTTCCGAAGAGGTTGTCTCTGTTTGATTAAAAACAGTACCTTTACTTTAATAATCTATCTGATCTGCTTGTTCATGTCTTTTGATTGGAAAAGGAAGCTCCTTAATTTTAATCTCTGTTGTGTATTGCTTGTAGACATGTAATATAGTGTGGAGATGTCGTTCATTGATTAGGCTTTATTTTTTGTGGCTAGCAGCAGCTTATGGCTTCGAGAAGAATTAACAAGGAGCTTAGGGACCTGCAAAAGAACCCTCCTGTGTCTTGCAGTGCCGGTGAGTATCAACTATATATTTTCTGGATATGCACTTAGCTCTGTTGAAGAGAGGATTTCAATGGAGTTTTTCGATCTATCAGAGGCTGCTCAAGCTAAAAAGTGTGTTCATAATGCTTTTCATGTTACCTCTCTATGTCGAACCTTACTCTTTGTGTATCTGACAAATATGTTTCAATCTCTTCTCAGATATGCTTTCAAGTGTCACCGGAAATCCGAGGATGGAAGGGACATTGTCTACCCCGTAAATGCGATCGCCTTCCATCCGATGTAAGTGTTGATCTTAGAAGGAATCTGATTGTACCCTTTCATATACACGGTTGCCTTTATTCTTAACTAACTTTTCACAAAAATAAATGTGTAATTTCTAGTTTGCAACATATTGTGTAGAGTGATAGTTCAGAGTATTGTATATGCCAAATTTTACTTAGCAAGTAGACACTATAGATGTTTTCATTGAGTCCACTAGTTATATGGAATGTTAAGTTATAGGTCTCAGTACAGCTTCTCTGTCGCTTCTAATAATGATCTAATGGTTTTGAAATTGTAGTTATGGAACTTTTGCTACGGGAGGTTGTGACGGTTTCATCAACGTTTGGGATGGTAACAACAAGAAGAGTATATCAGGTTTAGCAGTGACAACAACTTGCGTTGTTTCTTCTGATTATAGCTCAAGCTAATGTGTCTAGTTAGTGAAAACTGAATCTTTTTGATGCATATCCACACTTAAGTATTTATCAACATTATACTAAGAAACAACATAAAAGTTTCTACCAATATTCTGTATATTTGCTTGTGTTTCTTAGTATTGTCTCTTAATAATCAAAATATAATAATAAAAAATGCTAAGATACATTAATATTGTCCCTGCAATAAGTATATTCTAAGGACTCTCGGACTCCCATTGTAGACGGTTTGTGTATTAAATATACTTAACACTTATACCAAAAAAAAATTATAATAAATAACTTAATGTAAAAATAACTTAATGTACAAATTAAAACTAATGGGCCACGTGGCAAATGAACTAGCCAGAAGTACTGGTTACGGATCCTATATAAACCTTGCGCCGTCGCTCCGACTGTGTTATTTTCTTTTTTTATGCTTCTCTCTCGGGAGTATCAGATTTGATAGTAAAAGAGGTGGGTGGTTTAGATTTATCCGTGTCTCTAAGGATTCTCTCATCTGATTGAGATTTGTTTTACCCAATTTTGGATCTGATTGATATACATATTTGTGTTAGGTTGAAAGTCATGGATGAGGCAGTAACGTTGGTGTTCTGGGACATCAACAGCTGTCCGGTTCCCAATGATGTGGATGCTCGTCTGGTCAGTTCGTGTATAGAATCTGTTGGGGATGGATTGTCACCACCCACAAGACCCAGCAAACAGGAGGTCCATTACCATTGATTGAGAGACTATCGGCTCGGAAGCCGGCTCCCGATGAGCTACGACTCGGCTCGTGACTACTTTGGCTAGATGACGAGTAGCCAAAGATGGCGACCAAACGGCTCGGGCCGAACAGTCATTTCGACTAAGCCTACAGGCTTAAAGGCCCATAAGCAAAGGAAACAAGTTAGGTCTAAGACAACCGACCTGAGAGACTATATAAGGAGTTGAGGACAAGAAGAAAGGGCATCAGCACTTTGACACACAGACTTGCGGCTAGATTAGGGTTTCCATTACTCTCTTTGTATCTCGCCGCTCTCTCTTGTACTTCCGGCTAGGAGCTTTCCGAGCATCGAATAGCCAGCTTTCTTACTCTTGTACCCTCGTTATTCCGACTCTAATAAAACGTCTATGTTCGTCCCCCTCTTGAGTTCTTTTACTTTCTGTTGACCAAACTCACCTCAAACAGAATCGCGCCCACCGTGGGGCCTGATCAGAGTAACGTTTCTTAGACCGATATGACGACTGGCGACTCGAACCCCGGCACTTCCGGCGAAGCGCCCGAGCTTACGCCTCCGCCTCCTCCTCCTTTTCTCTCGTCGGACTTTATGAGCTCCGTGATGGCTCGTCTCGCACATCAAGAAGAAGTCCAGAAAGCGACGAATGAGCAGCTCGCAGCCCTGGTAGCTGCTCTCACCGCTCCTGCTGGGCCGAGAAGTCGTTCCGAGCCTGTCTGCCGCCATCTTTTCCCTCCGACATCGGCGGAAGACCACGCAGTCGACGGATCTGACCCTAACGGGCCTCCCGCCGCCTACCCTACTCCGGCGACAGCAGACCCGACGACAATTCGCGAGATCACCGAGCTCAAACTCAGCTTTCAACAGATGAGCTCGCAGATCCATCAAGCAACGAGCGCAGCCCCTCAGATTGACAGCGTCATTGCCTCCACTTCGCGCTCGCCCTTTGCTAGCGAGTTAACCAGAGTCCAGCTCTGCAAAATAGAAAAGCTTCGTCTCCCCGAGTACAAACCCGGTGGCGACCCTGTCGAGCATCTAACAGCCTTCAATATAGCGATGGCCAGAGCTCGTCTTTCCGACGAAGAGAAGGACGCAGGATACTGTCAGCTCTTCGTCGAAACACTAAACGAGCAAGCGCTAACCTGGTTCTCACAACTCAGCGAGAACTCGATTCGAAGCTTCCGAGATCTCTCGGCCGTGTTTCTCAAGACTTACATCATGTTCACTAAGCAAGCAGCAACCGCTTCTAGCCTGTGGAATATGGCTCAAACAAAGGACCAAAGCCTTAAAGACTACATGGAAAAGTTCAAGACGATCGTTTCCAGAGTCGATGTTCCTGATCACATCGCTATCGACGCCTTGATGAACACTCTTCTCGTCAACTCGAAGTTTCGCAAGGACTTGTATTCCAACCCTACGACTTCACTCCCTGACGCTATCGCCAGATCTCACAACTTCATCCGAATGGAAGAAGACACCAAGGCGATAATCCGAAAGCAGAACGCAGCCAAGCCTGCAGCAGTCAAGACTGCGGGCGCTCGGACCGAGCCGCGCCAGCACTCACCAAATGATACTGGCAGTAAAAAGGGCGGCCTCCTCTACGTCGTAGATGAGAACAACGCTCCTGTTTCGACCATGGTAATGCACGACAAAAAATGGAATGTCTATTAGCGAGAAACCGACTCTCCAGATGCGTCTCCCAGTACCCCGAGTGCTGGAACCGTAGCTAAAGTCGATTCGGCGACATGACCGACCAGAACGCCCATCGATCTCACAAAGCATTGCAAGTATCACGACGTCAAGGGGCACGATACGACTGAGTGCAAATCCCTTTACGCCTAGTTCCTCTCCTCGATCGAAAGTGGGGATTACAAGGTCCAGCCTCCGAAACCCAAGCCAAAGGGCGAGAACAGCTGGAGCAGGAACAAAGACAAGAAAACTCAGTGAAAATAGCAGGACAAAAACCGTAAAAGTGACAAACAGGCAAAGGACGCAGACAAGGCTGCCCGAGAGACCGACGATGACGACGATTCGGCCAATGACGATCAGCCGGCCAATCGCCAGCGCATCGAAGTAATCCGCGTCCAACCACAAGGAGAGACCGAACCAGGATCCTCGTCCGACGAGGAGGACGGCATGAAAACTTCCCAAAATACCAAGGACCTTCGGTCCCTCCTCGAACGAAAGCTCCAATCTAGTGCTGAGGAAACGCCAATTTCAACCGATCTCCGCCTACGGATCGACTCGAACCGAACCGCGAAAGCTTCAGCGCAAGAACTCTCTCACCAGTAGTCTGCCGAAAAGCCGAACTGTGATTTACAAGAAAAACTCAACGCGAAAATTGGTGATCTGCGAACAACCCTCAACCGCAGGGTAATTCGGTGCTGTTATTAGGCCACAAAAGAAAAAATCTAGTTTCAAACAAATGTGGGTAATTCGGTGCTCAAGGCCATAACCAAACAAAATGCACTATTTCATTTGAATCTGGTGAATACTATAACAACAAATAATATTTATCCCTTTTAGAATAACAAATTTAGCAATTTTCATCACACACTATTTATGTTTTTTATATTTTTTTTTTTGCTACAGGTATGTAATGCGTTCAATTTGTTTTTGATATAATATTATATTTTAGTGTTAATTTGTTGCTCGTATATTAATTTTTCAAACATATGTACGCCCAAATAGCATATACATTGATTGACATTCATTTCATACTATCTACATGTACATCATTTTCACTTATATGTTCACTCCAACAAGGTGTTAACCAATCAATTTTCCTCTGTTTCGGCTAAATCAATGTCATCAAAACAAAAACAAACAAATCTCATTTTAAACAAATGATTTCACTGTGGAGCTAAATGTCACAACCTAACAACATATACACAAATCATGTTGAATATCGTGGATAGTGTATCAACAAATGCTACTTCATCATTTAAGCTACTTATGTTTTTCTACTCTTTCTTTGATATAGTCATGTAATGCGTTCAACAACATATTTACCAATATTTTGATATTCGAGGAAACAAAACACCATTCAACATCCAATAAGTTTGGTGTAATAACAATGTCCTATAGATTAGTATATAGTGTACAATACAATTGCAGTTTTGCTTGTTTTTTGTGTACATGTGTATAATATCTCATTGTAAATATTTGAGATTTTGATAAGGAATGCAGTTTGGATAAAAATGTTTTCTTTTTCTGGGTTGGAAAGAAAATATATTTTGTGGTTTTAACGGAAATAAACAATTTTGAGGTCTGAGATAAAATATATTTTTGTACAATAACATCACAATATGATTTTGCAATTTTAGTGAAAACAAATTTTACATTTTCCAGGATAATATGATTATGGTTTTGGTGAAAATATTAATTTTTGTTAGAGTTTCCAAATTTTGACAAAAATATAATTTTTATTTTCGGCGGAAATTGTTTATTCTACTATTTTGACGGAGAAGTTTACTTTTTATAATCTTGACCGAATGTTTTTAGAGGTTTTTGCAGAAAAATTATTTGGCAAGAAAATGTAACTTTTTGTAGTTTTATTATTTTGACAAGTGCAAGTTTTTTTTTTCAACAACCTACACATATTCATTTAAGACTCTGTCATATAGGTTGGGAACTCCGTGTGTATGTGGACAATATAAGACGGCTGTCTCCGAGCATCTCATGCAAGTTTGTGTACCACTTTATTATGAGTTCTAGGAACATGCAATATCTCGAACATGCTGAAGCTTTCCTTAAGTCCTTGTATTTCTGTGAGGTCTACTGCAAAAGCCAGTCGTTCTTCTGGATCTGAAACCATCATAACCCATTGAGAAAAATATATTGCAAAAATCAAATAAACTGTGTAAATATTATTATTTTTTCCATCGCCTATTTAAATACTTCAATTTACGCATGGAGAGGTGAGAGGCTAGGCCTTGTATTTCGTGCAAATATAGTTTATGATGCATGTTTATGATTCTGAAAATATAGTTTTGGGGTTTCAGAGGTAAATGGAAATTTTCAGTTTTGATATAATGATATGATATGTGATTTTGGCTGAAAATGTGATTTTTGTTTTTGTTAGGAAAATGGAATTTTGTGATTTGTGGAAAATGTTATTTTTTGGTTTTCATGAAAATGTGTTTTTTTCTTGTGATTTTGGTGGATTAAGTGATTTTGGGATTTAAAGGAAAAAGTGATCACAGTTTGCCAATAAAAAAGTGGCCACAGTAATGTGATTTTGTAAGTTTATGGTTTTCTCAAAAGAAAGTGATTTCCGCCTAGCGGAAAAATAAACTAGGATTTTGGTGGAAAATGAGAATTTTTGGGTATTAGTAAGAAAATGTGTTTTTCCTTTTTAACAGAAAATACAAATTTATATTTCAAAGGAAATTTAAATTTATAATCTTGAAAAAGTATTTTTAATATTTTGTGAAAAATATGAATCTAAAAATAAATTTATTTTTCTTTTTCAGCATATTATGTAATTTTGGGTGAGAAAAGAAATGATGATTTGTGTTCTCATGGAAAAATATGAATTGGGATTTTAGCTTCAAAATGTTATATTTATTGTTTGATATATAAATATGATTTGAGGTTTGGATGGATAGTATTTTTATTTGATTATGTCGGACCTGTTATCTGAGATTTTGGCAAAATATATACTTTTGAAATTTGAAGAAAAAATGATTTTGAAATTTGAGGAAAAATGCAATTTTGTAGTTTTACTAAAAAAAATATAATTTGCGTGATTTTCTGGTTTTGGTGAAAATATGAAATTACAATTTTCGTCAAAAAATGCGATTTTGTAGGTTTTCGTAAGAAAATGTGTTTTTTTTTTCAAATTAAAAAATTCCAATATTTACAATCAGCAGAATAATATAAATTCATAGTCATGAAAATGAAGTTTTCTGTTAGTTTGTGGGAAATGTTAATTTATACTTTTAACGGAACAATGAGATCTGTTATGTAGACAGACAAATTGATTTTGCGATGTTTGAACAAAATATCCCAAGACATAGCTTCGTCCACCTAATAAACAGCACATTCTGCTAGTACGTTTTTAAGAATCTTAGAGCATCATTATTGGTAGGACCAAAAATTTGGTCCTTAGGTTATTTTAGTATTATTGTGATGTTAAGGACAATGGTTAAGGACAATCACAAAAGTTTTGATTATTGGTAGGACTTATAGAGGTCTCTTAGTAAAAAAATTTACAAACATCATAGAATATGTATGAACATTGTACCATGAACTTATTACAATCTGAACCAAAGAATCTATATACATGAAGAATGACCTGCTTAGGTATTATTCACACGGTTTTATGATGTGTCTAAGAAAAGAGAGTAAAAGTTTTGTGAACAAAGGGGACTTTGACAGGTTTCCCCAGGTCACGGCTCAATGTACAAAGACATTCACACGGTTTCATCTTGGTACAGCCGATACAGAACCTGTGGAAAAGAAATGAAAAAGGCCTCTATCAAAAGATATGTTTTTGGAATGGAGGAGAGAATGGATCAATGAAGAACATATCAGGAAACAGACATCAAAAAGGCTATAATGGTTTGAATATAGATACTTGGGGAATAAACCACTGCGGAAAGAGTACTCATTGACACTAAACCTAACTTGATTATAGTTAGAAGGATAGAGACACAAACACATACTATATATGCTTAAGCTCAGGATATAGCTTAAGGTGAAACGTGAGCTAGATGATCTAAAACTGGACTGACCTAATTTTTCTTAAGACCTAAAGTTATTCTCAACATGTTCAACCAACATAAAACGCAGCAGATAAGATAAAAGCAAAGATAAGTAGAGGGTTACCGAGAATACCGATGCCACTCGACTTTGATGCCTCCCTCCGGCTTATTTAGTGCTTCCTTATCATCACTGTGTGCAGCTCCCGACCTCTTGGGATGATGATCTTTGCCTTTCTTGCAGAAAGGAACAACGTTGAGCAACGCAGTGTCATCAACCACATCGATCTTCACAGACCTCCCAACGAAAGCGTTGTCCTTGACTCTCACTCTCTCCACCTTCTGATGCTGCTCTTTGGATCTCAGACAAGAGTCTCCTCTTCTCAGAGATACAAACAACGGACCCATCAGTCTCCATCTTGTGCACATCATCTTCGCGAAACAGGGTCACTATATACATAATTTAGAGAATCCACACAAGTTAAAATCAATGGAGATCAAACGTTGAACGCATGATCGAGAGAAAGAGTGAAACAATGTTTTACCTGTTCGCCGTTGTTACGAATGAGGAATCCCTTGCCGAAGAGAGAAGCGAGTGGAGATCCCTAGCGTTGCCGCTGCCGTTAACTTCCTTCGCGATTTCAGCCATGGATGGATTGTTTCGGAATCGAATTGGAGAATTAGCTATCAACGTGAAACCCAGTTCTAGAGAAGCAAATTCAATGTGAAAGCAAGAGAGAATTGGGGTGGAGAGGTTTGGTGAGGGAGACGATGATGAACCCAGAGAGAGAGAAACAAGGACGCGGCTTTTTTGTCCTTAATTAAGGAACGTCCTTCTTTTATTATGTGTTTTTTATTTATTTTTAAACCTAAATTGCTTTAAGGAACGCCTCAAGGACGCCGATAATCATGGCCTAATCGGGTTCCCGTTCTCAACCTTCAACATTGACAACAAGAAATAGAAGTTCTCCTCGTTTCCTTGGATACCGGGTCTTCTCATGATGTCTCTGGAATAGCTAGGTGGCGATGCACTCCTTAGAACTTATAACCATCACCACCAATGATACACGTACCCTATGAAAACTGCTATATAAGAAGGGATATAGAACACGTACACAATGAAAATCACCATATAAACTCCTATAATGCCAAATATCACTCAATGATCAAGAAACCTGAAGACCATCCAAGCCATGAACGAGATGCAGAAAGACGGGAACGAATATATCGCTGCACTTGAACCAGCGGCAGCTCTAGACCTGCAACAAGCAACGAGAGTCCAAAGTATTGGGATGTGCTCGACTGCCAAAGGGTGTCACCAAGAACAACAAAGACCCGCATACCAGGATAGCCTCGACATCCTTTCCTAATGCCGCCTCGAAAAACTAGAGAACGGATAAGTTAAGCGAAGAATGATTAGAGCCGGTAACAACAGCTCAACCCACTACAATAAAAACCGAGAGCTAAAATGTCAAGAAACCAAGCCGACAATGGCTCTGACGCCATGACTAGAGTAAGGACCGGGAAGAGGAATGATGAATGGAAAGAAGATCATGGTTTCACCTCAAAATACCATAGATGACCTCGCCGATATCGCAACAACGAGAAACTCCACGAACGAACACCGCAAGAGCTAACACACGCCAATACCACTGGCGAAGCTCACCTCCGAGATAGACCAAACCTCCGGAACACTCACGGCGAGAGCTTAGAGAAGTCACGCCCTTTCAAGACCTTGAGGAGAGGACAAAGAGCCACGACTAACACTGCTCAGCCAAAAACAATAAATATAACATTTTCCAGCTAAAATCACAAATCATATTGTTACATCAAACACAAATCCACATTTTTTTTCTTCTTAAACCACAAAACTATTTCTTCAAAATCATAAATTTACATTTTTCATCCACAATTACATTATCTTCTGAAAAGGAAAAATAAATTTCCTTTTAAATTCATATTTATACAAAATACTAAAGCTAAATTTTTTTAAAATTATAAATTTAAAATTTCCATTGAACATAAAGTCGTATTTTCTGTTTAAAAGGAAAAATTACGAAAAACACATTTTCTTGTTAATACAAAAAAACTCATTTTCTACCAAAACCCCAAATTTATTGTCCCACTGGCCGGAAATCATAGTTTTTGCAGAAAACCATAAACTTAAAAAATCACATTTTCTTGACAAACCATGGAGACTTTTTTTTTTTTGAAAAACTGTGACCACTTTTTCCTTCAAATCCTAAGATCACTTATTCCACCAAAATTGCAAGAAAGAAACATATTTCCATCAAAACCAAAAAAAAAAAATAACTTTTTCAACCCAAATCACAAAATTACATTTTCCTAGAAAAAAGCCAAAGTCACATATCATCTTGTTCTATCAAAACTAGAAATTTTCATTTCCTCTGAAATCCCAAAACTATATTTTCAGAATCATAAACCTACATTTTGTCAAAATAATAAAACTGCATTTTCCCTTCAAAGAAAAAATTGCATTTGCTTACCAAATACATTTTCTGCGAAAACCTCTAAAAACATTTGGTCAAAATTATAAACATTACACTTTCCCATCAAAATATTCAAATCAAAAGTTTCGCAAAAAAAACCTACTTTTTCCAAAATCTGCAAAATCGCATTTCTCACAAAACTACAAATTAAAAATTTTCACCAAAATCACAAATCATATTTTATTGTTAAAACTGTATGCTTCTCTAAAATTGCAAATCACATTGTCACGTCAATGTACAAAAATATATCTGAGGTGTCATGATAAGATCCTATATAAGTAAACAGAACATCATTTACTATGAACTTTTGAATCCACGGTTATAATGTTCTAAGAATTTATGTTACTGAATTCCAGCGCAGTAAGACTTTTTTCTCTACTTTAAAGATCCGACATATTTCGAGAGCACATAATCTAGTGGCGGACAAGCTGGCACGAGGTGTTAGGAGTTCCTCTTCTGCCATGTTTTATGTCGACTCGATGCTTCCGGTCTGGTTTTCTGGACATGATGTGCGTAGCTAACAGTTTAGTTTCACTAGGGATATAGCTCCGTGCAAGCGTGGGGTCGTGAATGTTTAAAAGAATTTTCGATTTGTCTTCATGAATTCGACATCTAACAACATTTTCCCAAGAATATTTCAGACATAGACCATATATCCACTGAGATTCAACATCTGATATGCTGACTAATTGACATCCTCTTAGCTATCCAGTAAATCTGCAAGCTGTGTAAATATAAGAAAATAATAATATCCCAATTTAGAGACCCCACACAATAGTAAAACCTTTTATTAAACATAGCGCAATAATATATACATACCCAGAAAAATAGTCAAGGCGAGATTTTTTAACAGAAATAAAAAATGAATCTCCATGAGCTCCTCTCAGGTTTATGCGAACTCTCTCGGTTCGTCCAAAAAGCTGTGTTTCTTTTTCATTGTTTTTTTCTGTAGTTATCAGATGTATAAACGATTTTGTTCGCCTCCTCCTTGAAACTATCAGTGTGTTCTAATTAAATTTTGAAGTATGAGAAATTAGTGAATCCCTCCATGGCGTACATGTATTAGCGGACAACTTCAGAAAGTAGAATAAAAAACATAGAAAAGTTATACTAATCAAGTTTCCAGTAGGACTATGAAATTCTATCAATTTAAAGAGTTTCAATGATATGTGACACTTAATATAGCGGTTTAGAGTGTAATGGTTTATCATCGGATGTGAAAGTTAAGCGACAAAGTGGGAGAATCCTAGGCCATATTCAGAGACGGTGCAAAAGAATAGACGATTAAGAAGCTTTTTTGGATATGTTTGACGCATCAGCCTCACCTTTTAAAAGTTATGTAGAAACTTAGTGCCATATGCCGAGAGTTAATTTAAAATGACCCAACAATCATTTAATCATTACATAATCACGTTCAAAAACTCATGCCGAGAGCCGTAAAATCACCGGAAAAACGTAATTCGGGCACCAACGATGACGATTTACTGACTCAGTCCAAAAATCGAAATTCTTAAAAACTTAATTTTAACTCATTTCAGCCTATAATCGAGTAGTATATATAAAGATTCATGAAGTTTTCATGAAAATGACAAAAAGTGAAGAAATTGATGTATAACTCTTGAACATGAGCAGTCAGAGTCCATATTGCAGAAAGTCTAAAAGTCTAAAGAGGAAGACGACTTGTAAAAATCATAATTGTTCTTCATTAAATTTAATCATAAAAAAATACAAAAAACACATGTTCTCTATTCGAACTCTGGTTGTGAGCCTATTTAATGATACATAAACCACTACACTAAGGGATATTTATTGAAATTCATACGAATACATACTATATTAAAAGAAAAAATATAAAGATGAGTCCCACAAACATTTAATAAAATCTGATGTGGACACTTTAAAAGAGAGGAAAGTGTCACATTATATATATATATATATATATATATATATATATATATATATATGATTGTTGTTAAGAAAAACATAAGAGACTTATTTATCATGGTTGTACTACAAAAAAACTGTTGTGATCCGAGAATATATGATCGACATATATCATTGTCATTATCTCTTATACATTGGTGTTTATCTCTTTATTAGGATAACTATAATATCATGTATATATATGATAGTTTCAACTTAATAAAGGACACGCTTTAGATCGTACAACACACGTTATCAGCTCGTTTGCTCTGTGAAACCCTAGCTACGAGAAGAAGCCGCTTGCGACAAGAAGAAGCTGCTTGCGATGAACCAGTCCTGCTCCAACGAGACCGATCAACCCTTCCGAGATCAAAGGTATCATCGGAAACCCCTATCCGCAAAATTAAAACCCTAACCGCATACATGTGGCTACACTTAGCCAACATGTCTTGCAAAGAAAACATAATAAAAACCGAAATTTATATCTGTTATAGCATGATTTCTCAATCGTTTCTTGTCTCTGTCTTGATTCAATGCTATCGTCATCATCGTTTATTTTTTTTAAGATAGCTTCACCATCATGTTATGCTCTGTTTCGCTCAAAGATATCATCTTGCTCGCTTGCTTTGGTTCGTATAAAACACATCGCTCTGTTCGTTTTGATTTTGAGTTTGTTTACTTTGTTCAAACCGTACGCCATCTCTCGTTCATATTGATCCGAACTGAATTCTTCTCCGATCGCATACTCTGTTTTGTATATCGTCTTGATCCCGCCTGCTTGAAATCCCGCCTGCTCGCTTGCTCTGTTTTTTCATACATCGCGTCCGCTTGCTCTGTTTTTCATGCATCGCTTGCTCGCTTGCTATGATCGCTTACTCTGTTTTTGTATATATATCGTTCTGTCCTTTTGTCATGTTCGTATATATATATCGTTTTGTTCATCTTGTTCGTTTTAATCTGTTAACGTGCTCTGTTTCTCATGCATAATTTATTCTGTTTCGTTTGATACGTACCGTACAACATATATATATTGCTCTGTTGTTTGCATTATATATATAAATATTGCTCTGATTCATTTATTCAAACCGACCGTTTAATATTCATGCATAGCACGTTTGTCTTATTTAATAATTAAGAATGCATAGCTCGTTTTGTTTTTAGTACAACTCGTTATCATGCATAACTCATTATATATATACATAACTGAATTTTTTATATATATATATATGTCGTATGATTATATCTAATGGGGGGAAATAAAATTTTCAGATGTCTAAATTGGCAAATCTCGACTTCCCTGCTTTGAATGGTGAAAATTATCTTGATTGGGCACTTGATGCAAGGATCATGCTACGATCAAAAGGACTTGGTGATACGATCATCAGTGACAATAAGTCCAGTGATAAAGATCGATACAGTGCTATTTATATAATACGCCATCATCTCCAAGAGACTTTGAAAACTCAGTACAGAACCATGGAAAATCCATTGGACCTTTGGAACGCTTTACAGCGACGTTATGACCACCAGAAAACGGTGATGCTCCCAAGGGCTCAATATGACTGGAAACACTTAAGGTTCCAGGACTATAAAACAGTAGACGAGTACAACTCGGTCATGTTCAAAATTGTTTCCATGATGGAATTATGTGGTGAAAAAGTTACTGAGCTCGAGATGCTTAATAAGACTTTCTCGACGATGCATTCCAGTAACATGGTATTGCAACAGCAATACAGAGAAAGAAAGTTCACCACATACACTGAGTTGATCGAATGTCTTTTGTTGGCTGAAGCCAATAATGAACTGTTAATGAAAAACAGTGAGATGAGACCTCCGGGAACGGCTCCATTACCTGACATCTCTAAACTTGCTATAGAGCAAAAGAAAGAGAGTAACCTTGTCCACCATAATAACCAACCCGGCTCATTCCGTGGTAGAGGTAGGGGACGAGGTGGCACGTTTAACGCACACAGGCGAGGACGTGGTCGCGGGAACACACCATACTTCAGCCGTGGTCGTGGTCGTGGCCGTAGTGTGTCGTTTAAACCACAGATCAAGACTGATCTATGCCATCGTTGTGGTATGGGAAACCATTGGACAAAGAACTGCCGTACTCCTAAGCACCTATGTGAACTTTATATCAAAAGTCTAACAGAGAAACCAGAAGCTCATATGGTTCGAGACTCAGGATACGAAGGAGATGATGACGAAGAGGACACAAAATATGTCCAGAACAAAGAGGAAGGATCAAACCAAGATACCGAGATGGAGTTTCAGACTTCAGACATTCTGAAATAAGGAATTAAAATTCCATAGTTTTTTTTATTTTCCCCCGGTTTTGGTGTTTTTCTTATTTTTTATGTTTGGTTTTTGGTGTTAAACATTATATTATGCATTAATAAATTTTTTTTTATTGATTATATATATTCATACGCCTAAAAAGAAAGAAAAAAAAAACCAAACATACATAAAAAATATATATAATCGTAAAAATAAAAGAAAAATATATATAATAATAAACCGATTATATACCAGACAATTATTCTTCAAAATTATAAATTCATAAAAGTATATACGAAATATATATATATATATATATATATATATATATATATATATATATATATATATATATATATAAATATATACCATACATAAAAATTATTATTAATTATATGTAT
Organism: Raphanus sativus; assembly: GCF_000801105.2. Classification (NCBI taxonomy): domain Eukaryota; kingdom Viridiplantae; phylum Streptophyta; class Magnoliopsida; order Brassicales; family Brassicaceae; genus Raphanus; species Raphanus sativus. The sequence goes on from NC_079518.1 coordinate 18,573,841, forward strand.
TGTCTTTTGAAGAATGAAAAGTGGAATGCACTCATTTGTGGTAGACAGTGGTACCAGCCATACCATCCTGAGAGACAAATGATACTTCATAAACCTGATTAATAAAACAGCCGACATCACAACCATAGCTGGTACAGCTAATCTAATCGAAGGCTGCGGCCAAGCATGCATTTTATTGTCTAATGGTACACATCTAGAGATAGATGATGCATTGTACTCACCTAGCTCTAATAGGAACTTGTTAAGTTTCAAAGACATAAGACAATGGTTTTCATATTGAAACCAAGGGTGAAGGAAATAAAGAATTTCTTCAGATTTATAATATCACCCAAGGCAATAAAAGAGTCCTTGAGACTATACCAGCATGTGGGACTGGACTTTACAATGTTAAGACTAGTATGGTTGAGGCTAATGCCGTGATGAACAAAGAACTCAAAGAAGAGTTCACTCTTTGGCATGACAGGCTGGGTCACCGCGGATCAGTGATGATGAGGAAAATCATAACAAATTCAAATGGCCACAATTGGAAAAATAAAAGAGTTATCCCTAAATACCTCACATGTGAAGCATGTTCACAAGGAAAATTAATCACTAGGCCATCACCAGCCAAAGTGAATAAGGAAATGATAAATTTTCTGGAAAGAATACAAGTTGATATTTGTGGACCAATACACCCACCCTGTGGGACTTTCAGATATTTTATGGTTTTAATTGATGCATCTACAAGATGGTCACACGTTTGTCTCTTATCAACTCGTAATCTAGCACTTGCGAGGTTGCTGGCTCAGATTATAAGACTTAGAGCACACTTTCCAGATTTTCCTTTAAAGACTATACGTCTTGACAATGCTAGTGAATTCACTTCCCAAGCTTTTAATGACTACTGTATGTCCATGGGGGTAAGTGTGGAACATTCTGTAGCACATATCCATACTCAGAACGGTCTGGCTGAATCTTTTATAAAAAGAATTCAGTGGACTGCCCGACCACTCTTAATGAATACCAAACTCCCAATATCAGCTTGGGGACATGCTGTGCTACATGCAGCCGAGTTAATTAGTCTCAGGCCATCAAATGAACATAAATACTCGCCATCCCAACTAATTACGGGTCATGAACCAGATATTTCCCATCTAAGAGTTTTTGGATGTGCAGTCCAAGTGCCTATAGCACCACCACAGAGAACAAAGATGGGACCTCAAAGGAGGATGGGAGTATATGTTGGATACGATTCCCCCACTATTATTAAATACCTAGAGCCAACAACTGGTGATTTGTTTAAGGCCAGGTTTGCGGATTGTCATTTTGATGAATCTAAGTATCCAGCATTAGGGGGATATTTTGGTAAGCTGGAAAAAGATATAAAATGGAATCAAACATCCTTAACATGGCAGGATCCTCGGACTAGAGATTGTGATCTAGAAGTCCAGAAAATAATACATTTGCAAGAGCTAGCTAATAAATTGCCAGATTCCTTTGCTGACCCAAATAGAGTAACCAAGTCATATATACCAGCTGCCAATGCACCAATAAGACTTGATGTCCATGAGTGACATAATCAAGCTGCTACTACGTCTAAACCACAGTTAACACGTGGTAGACCATCAGGTTCCAAAGACAAAGAAGTTCGGAAAAGAAAATGTGCAAAAAAATCCGAATCCTTTGAAACCCTAGACATGGAAAAGGGAACTCATGTACCATCAAAAGAAACTTGGGACGCCAAGGATCAAGGTACTGAGGTTCCTGACAATAATGAGATCTCAATAAATTATGTCATGTCTGGAAGGGAATGGAACAGAAAACATGTCGACATGGATGATATATTTGCATACAATGTAGCACTTGAATTGATGGAAAATGAGGATCTAGAACCCACATCTATATATGAATGCATGCAACGACCAGATTGGTTAAAATGGAAATAAGCCATTAATGTGGAGTTAGAATCATTGAAAAAGAGAGGTGTATTTGGACTGATCATCCGGACACCCCATGATATAAAACCAGTGGGATACAAATGGGTTTTTGTGAGAAAAAGAAATGAGAAAGGTGAAGTTGTAAGATACAAAGCACGACTTGTTGCACAAGGATTCTCACAAAGACCAGGAATAGATTATGAGGAAACTTATTCCCCTGTGGTGGATGCTACGACCTTGAGATTTTTAATAAGTCTGGCTATAAGAGAAGGTCTAGATATGCGGTTAATGGATGTTGTAACTGCCTACTTGTATGGTCCACTGGATAATGAGATATACATGAAAATTCCAGATGGTATTGAAATGAAAAACAAAGAGAGTTCTCGAGAACAACATTGTATCAAATTGAACAAGTCTCTTTATGGATTAAAGCAATCAGGTCGAGTGTGGTATAATAGACTATCTGAGTATCTCCTGAAAGAAGGATACAAAAACGACCAGGTCTGCCCATGTATTTTCATAAAGAAGTTCAATAAGGGTTTTGTAATCATTGCAGTATATGTAGATGATTTAAATATCCTAGGAACATCTGGAGAAATTTCCCAAACTGTTGAATATCTCAAGAAAGAATTCGAGATGAAAGATCTCGGGAAAACAAAGTTTTGTTTGGGTTTACAATTTGAGTATGTAAAAGATGGAATCCTTGTGTATCAAGAAACATATACGGAAAAGATACTCAAGAAATTTAATATGGACAAATCTCACCCATTAAACAGTCCCATGGTTGTGAGAAGCCTTGGTCTGGACACGGATCCATTTGGTCCAAAGAGGGACGATGAAGAGATCCTTGGTCCAGAGGTGCCATATCTCAGTGCCATAGGAGCTCTGATGTACTTAGCTGGCCATACACGACCAGACATCAGTTTTGCTGTGAACTTACTATCTAGGTTCAGCTCATGTCTGACCCAAAGGCACTGGAATGGGATAAAACATGTACTTCGTTATCTACAAGGAACGAAGGATTTGGGTCTTATGTTTACTAACCAATCTAAGGAAGGTTTAGTTGGTTTTGCTGATGCAGGTTACCTATCTGATCCACATTTTGGTAGATCTCAGACTGGATATGTTTTTACACATGGAGGGACAGCAATATCTTGGCGGTCCATGAAACAGACCATGGCAGCTACTTCCTCAAATCATGCAGAAATATTGGCGATGCATGAGGCTAGTCGAGAGTGTGTATGGTTGAGATCCATGACACAGCACATCAGTACCACCTGTGGTATAATCAAAGGAAAATATCCACCTACCATCCTATACGAAGATAACACAGCCTGCATTGCTTAGCTTAAAGATGGATACATCAAAGGAGACCGGACGAAGCACATTCTTCCAAAGTTCTTCTTTACCCACGAGCTCCAGAAGGCAGGAGAGGTCCAAGTGTTACAAGTCAGTTCAAGTGAGAATTCAGCCGATCTCTTCACCAAGTCCTTAGCCACATCAGTGTTCAAGAAGCTCGTGCATCAGATAGGCATGTGTCGACTGAAAGATCTTCAGTGATGCATTCATCAGGGGGAGTTCATGTGTTGTACTCTTTTTTCTTATCCACGGTTTTGTCCCACTGGATTTTCCTGGAAAGGTTTTAATGAGGCAACATCAAAAGCATGAATGAACCCTAAACCAGAAGTGTCGATCAAGGGAGAGTGTTGTGATCCGAGAATATATGATCGACATATATCATTGTCATTATCTCTTATACATTGGTGTTTATCTCTTTATTAGGATAACTATAATATCATGTATATATATGATAGTTTCAACTTAATAAAGACACGCTTTAGATCGTACAACACAAAAACTGTTTATTTATGGATATGAGTTTTATCGTCAAAGTAATATTCGTCAATATTTTCATTACAATAACATATACTGAAAGTTACTAAATTAAATTAAACTAAAGTACTTTAATAGTGATGTAACAAATATATAACAAAAAAAAAACAATTTGATTATTAGAAATTAAGGTCGTACTGGAAGGAAATGTTTATTCGGAAGCACAAATTTATCTTTGCGGTCAACATTTATAAATTAATCACATTGTAGCATCTTATATATTAAAACATAAGTCATGACTTCTTTTATGTGTGATTTTTTTTTTAAAAATGGATCCTTAGAGATTCATGTTTCATTTATTTCATATTAATATTTTCTTACTTGCATAACTACTTACCTACAATAATGGGTTTAGGGTAATTTAATTTAAATGTTAACAACACATTGTTTTATAATTATGATCAACTTCAAAATTTTTAAATCAATCACAATTTACTATGCATTAATATATTTATATTAAATTAAATTTTATAAAACAAAAAAATTAAACTATATCTTATTTTTGTTTAAAATATTAAACTAAATTAATATTTATATTAATCATAATCACTCATGTTAAAATATAAATATTATATTAAACTAAATATGATTAAATTATATTAAATTGATAATTTGTAAGTTTTATTTTCATAAATATAAAAATCTTATTTATTAAATTTATTTTTTAAGTTGTATTATCTTTTAAATATTTACTTTAATGATTTTTTTTCTTTGGGCATAATAATATCATAACAATAATTATAGCTGTATATTAGTCTTTTCTTTTCTGAAACAACAAGACAATAATTGTCAAAAATTGTATATAAATATTTTCACTGATTTTGTAATTAGTAATGAAATTAATGTTATTTTAAATTTATATGTATTATATGTATATATATATATGTATGTATATATATATTACTCAGTTATTTTTTTATAAAATGAAAAAATTATATCATATTTTACTATTTTATATTAATATCTATCATCTTAAAATAAAATCATTGTATTTAACAAAATATGAAAAAAAATTTAAATTGATAAGTTAATATATTTTATTTTCATAAATATCAAAAATATATGCTAAAAATATAATATGTTGGTAGAACGGGTTAACATTAGTAAATTATATAATTCATGTATAAAGATTAACTTATCTTAATGTTTTATGTATTTATATATATATTTATTTAAATGGATTTACATAAAAATATTGATAAAGAAAATATAGCGCTTTAAATGACGCATCAGGATTATAATAAATTTAATACAAAATAATTTTAAAATATATATAATAAGAAGCAACATATATATGTGATGATTTAAATAAATTAATTAACTTACAATATGAAAACTATAGAATTATTTATTTAAAATAATTATATAAATATTTAAATATATAAGTGACCTTATAAATATATATTAATTATGTAAATCAAATATTTATGTATATAAACATGAAAATTAATACCGCACGGTTGTGCGGGTCCAAATCTAGTGCATTTTTGAAACAAATATGAAAACTCTACCAAGTCTTAACTTACAAATTAAAAAAAAATAATATTAACTTCCAACAGTTAGTCTGATCTAGTCAAGTCCTGAGAAAATATGGAAGGCATGAAACATTGGAGTAGGGAGCTCACTTTTTTTTAACCCAGTATATATTATGCTATTACAAACTATGAGAAATATTACAGACGATTCTTCAGCCGATAATTCTATATGTCTTATGAGGTTTCACGTCTGACTGCATCATCTGAGCCGCTCTATCGGATCCATGCTAGCTGATATTTTTTGCACCATGCTGCAGATCTCTTGTAAGCCGCTTTTCCGTTAATTCACATAATTTCGCCTTCTCTGGAACTGAAACCTAGGCCTTCTAGTGTAGAAGCATTAATGAACATTTGGTCAAACCACTAGACCAATGGAGTTTCCACAGGGAGCTCACTTTATAAAGTCCATGACTTTTAGATCATTTTCAAAAAAAAAAACTAAAGTTTGTAAGAATTTATATTGAAAATTTAAAAATGTTTTCTGCAAAATAAAATTCAAAATTATTTTAGAAATATTTATATTTAACAATATGGTCCTCATATTTTTCATAATGAATTTAAACACATAAAAATTTCAAAATAGCTAACACATATATAAAAATATTACAGCAATATTAATTGATCAAATGTTACATTAAAATATAGAATTTACATAGAAATACATAATTAAATATTAGATTACGATTAAAATACCATATTATTCCATAAAATATTTTATAATATTTCCAAAGTTCCTTTTGTAATATTGTATTATCTTAATATAGTTTTAAAATATTTTAAATCTTATTTTAATGTTTTTTATTTTATGTATAAAACTTATATTTACAAAAAAAAATGTAAGGATAAAATGCAAATAAAAATACAAAATTTCATATTTGAAGTTTTTAGTATGGACACTATATTATCAAATCTTATCAAACTTTTTGATTTCTTATTGATTTTTTTAAAAAAATAATAGTTTTTATTGATTATAAAAATACCCAATCCATTTCGTATGAATAATAAGTCTACGTAAAACTACTTATGTAATGAAAGTGAGAGTATAAGATATTTTTTTTCAAGCTGTATAAGATATCTTTATCCTTAGTACAAAAAAAAGATTGACATTGGAACTTGTGAGTTGTGACACCTCCAATCCAATAACCTATACAAGTTGGAGAGACAAAATTATATTTAAATTTTAGAGGTTGTCAATTTCCCTAACCTAATAATATGTTAATGCCTAGTAAATGTACTGTCCACCAAACTTTGTTTGGTGTATCGGTCAGAAAAAGTGACACGGGAAACCGATAAACCAAGTTTCCCAAGAGAAAAGTAGAAAGGCCAAATCAGACAAAGCAGGTGTAACCGGTAATAACCAGTAAACTAAATTCCCCTTTTTCCAGACCCGTTGAAAAACTCCGTCTAAAGTGACGTTACGTTCCGTTCAATATATAAGCAGCTTCTGCACTCAACATCCTCTTTTTTTTCCCTTCTTCACTCTTTCTAAGTCTCCTATAAATCTCCCCCTCTTCCACGGTGAGGCTTCGTCGGAGAATCATCAAACTTACTCGCCCCTCCTACGATTTTTTTCAGTTTATCATCCCTGGCCGGAGGTTCGGTTCCTTTGTCCCTCGCAAAATAACTCACTTTGTTTTTCTTTTAATCTGCTTGTTGTTCCTTTTTTTCTTTAATTTCGATCCCCTTATGTAGATTTAGATCTGATTTTTTAATCATTTCTAGAGCAAGCGCGAGTGATCTTGAAAATGTGTCTGTTATTGGATCTTGATCTATACTTCTTTCATTTTACAATTTGGATAGAGCAGTAAGAAGCACAGCTTCTCTCATTAAAAAAGAAGAAGTCAATGCTGTAGATGCAATATTTGTTTTTTTTTTGTTTTTCGAGAAAATATTTGTTTTATTTTTGTTTGATACTCAGTGAAAAGATCTTATTTGTTTACGGATTGAGATGTGAGGGTGTATATTGGGACAAGTTAATTTCGCGTGTCTCAACAACACTAGATGTCTTGGTTTTTTTTTCTCCCCCGTTAAAACAGCGTTTACATAAGATTCGAGTCAAATATATTTACAGTATCTTTGTAATAATCTCGTTATTATTTTTGGGTTTTGATTTTTAGATCTTTGGTCAAATTGATATTAAAGAGACTTTGAATCGATTGATGGAGCCACTTGGACTAAGAGCTGTTGGTTCACACTGTTCTCTATCGGAGATGGACGATCTTGATCTGACTCGAGCGTTAGACAAACCGAGGTTGAAGATCGAACGGAAGAGATCTTTCGATGAGAGGTCAATGAGTGAGCTATCGGCTGGTTACGGTAGACACGACGGTTTGTACGATTCTCCAAGAGGCAGGTCGGTGCTCGACACCCCTCTCTCTTCTGCTAGAAACTGCTTTGAGCCTCATCCTATGATGGCTGAGGCTTGGGAGGCCCTAAGGAGGTCAATGGTCTTCTTCCGTGGTCATCCTGTTGGTACTCTCGCAGCTGTCGATAATACTACCGACGAGGTCTTAAACTACGACCAGGTAACAATTGGCTGGCTCATACCTCTATATCATATGTATTTATTAGACTATATGGTTAAGTACGGTTTATACCGGTTTAGTATTGTATATAAATAGAAGAAACATTGATAACGGTTGTAACAGAATATGATGAATAAACAGATTCTTATCTTCATCTCTTTCGTCTATCACTGAGCTTAGCTCGATCTCTCTGGATCTAATATTATTGATTATGTTATGTTCGGTTAATGTAGGTGTTTGTGCGTGATTTCGTACCGAGTGCACTGGCGTTTCTGATGAATGGAGAATCGGACATAGTGAAACACTTCTTGCTCAAGACACTTCAGCTTCAAGACTCGGAGAAGCGTGTGGACCGGTTCAAGTTAGGGAAAGGTGTGATGCCTGCAAGCTTCAAGGTGCGTCACGATCCCGTCCGAGAAATGGACCACCTCGTTGCGGATTTTGGCGAAACCGCCATCGGACGAGTGGCCCCTGTTGATTCGGGGTTCTGGTGGATTATTCTTCTCCGTGCTTACACCAAGTCTACAGGAGATTTGACTCTCTCGGAGACACCTGAGTGTCAAAAGGGAATTAAACTCATCCTCTCTTTGTGCTTAGCTGAAGGGTTCGACACGTTCCCTACGCTTCTTTGTGCGGATGGATGTTCCATGATTGATCGAAGAATGGTAATTAATTGACATCTTTATTATACACACATTATTATTATTATTATTATTATTATTATTATTATTATTAAATACTAATGTTTGGTTTTTTTTTGTAAATTGAAGGGCGTTTATGGGTATCCAATTGAGATCCAAGCGTTGTTCTACATGGCTCTTAGATGTGCCTTGTCGATGCTAAAGCCTGACGGAGATGGCAGAGAGTGCATTGAGAAGATCACTAAGCGACTTCACGCTTTGAGCTTCCATATGCGCAATTACTTCTGGCTTGATCACCACCAGCTCAATGACATTTACAGGTATATACTGTTTTTCTTTAGATAATATATATAAACTAGAAACCAAAATAAAACCTTACATCTTTTATTTGAAGGTACAAGACTGAGGAGTACTCACACACTGCGGTGAATAAGTTCAATGTAATGCCGGACTCTATACCAGAATGGGTTTTTGACTTCATGCCTCTCCGTGGAGGCTACTTTGTGGGCAATGTAGGACCTGCCCATATGGACTTCCGGTGGTTTGCACTCGGCAACTGCGTCTCCATTCTCTCGTCCTTGGCCACTCCAGATCAGTCCATGGCCATTATGGACCTTCTTGAGCACAGGTGGGCTGAGCTTGTAGGCGAGATGCCCCTCAAGATTTGTTATCCTTGCCTCGAGGGTCACGAGTGGCGCATCATCACTGGCTGTGACCCCAAGAATACTCGGTGGAGCTACCACAACGGAGGTTCTTGGCCAGGTCTGTTTTCGTTCCCTTTGAACTGATTGCATTAAACATTTATTATATCTAGCTTGCATCACTTAGATTTTCTTATATGTTCTAAATTGAAAATTTGGATGGTCTGAATAACGAATAATCACATATTGTTGTTTTGTTTGCTGATAAATTTGTCAATGCATATCAAACAATCGATTTAATTCCGACTTCCTTTCTGTTTTTTCTTTTTTTTTTTCTGTTGCAATGTGCAGTTTTGCTGTGGCAGCTAACGGCAGCGTGCATCAAAACAGGAAGACCGCAGATCGCAAGACGTGCGGTTGACCTCATAGAATCGCGTCTTCACAGGGACTGTTGGCCAGAGTATTACGACGGCAAGCTCGGGAGGTACGTAGGGAAGCAGGCTAGGAAGTACCAGACCTGGTCAATAGCTGGTTACTTAGTGGCTAAAATGCTGCTAGAAGACCCTTCACACATCGGTATGATATCTCTCGAAGAAGACAAACTCATGAAACCAGTTATTAAGCGATCTGCGTCTTGGCCGCAACTTTGAAAAACCGATCTCGGTTTTCGGTCTGTTCTGTATTTGCCACTGTATTTTTTTTGTTCACTTTTTTGGTTGCTGCTGTATAATAATGTCACTGAAAACTTCTGCCGGAGAAGGGGACAAGAACTTTATTGATTGCTTATTTCTTGCTTTGCAAGATAGAAGAGAAAAATGGGCAAAGCTCATTTGCCATTTTTAATCGACGTTACAATTAGGACTGGTCATAATATCTCGACCTGAAATCTAAACCGATCCTGGTTCAAACAATCATAATTTGAACTATAGCCATGTTTGTCTACTGAACGCAGCGTCGATATCAAGAAATCAATAAATATAAAGAGATGTTATGTGACAGGTCAGCTTCAAGTCAAAATTCTGAATTTGAAGATGCAAAAACTGAACGCAAGCGGTACGTAATACATATGCCTCAGCCGCTGAAATTAACACCGGTGATAAAAATGGTGAAAAGGCTATCGATACCGGCAACAATCATATAACAACGATACATCAGTATTTCTCTCTCATGTTTGTTATTTATTTCTCGCTGCCGCCTGCCGCAGACGCTTATGTTTCTCAAACAAACATGGCTATATATAGAAATATTCAAGCGGATAATAAATGTATACTTGAACCCAATTGGATAATAATATCTAAAGTTAATAACTCAATAGAACATCTCCAAAATTAAGTAAAATGTTGGTAAGTGTTCTAATCCTAGTGTTCTTGCTTAAGAACTAATCGAACCAGAGAGAGAGAGAGATCGGATGCTTTGTTTGTGAAAGAATGAGATGTGTTGTCTTATTCCATGAGTAATGAGTTCCTTATATAGGATTACATAGCTTGAAGACCAAGTCTAAAAACTTGGAGTAGGGAACAAGAAACTTAGAGTAGGGAACAAGTAAATCTAGAACATTCCATACTAGACATCACACAATATTCATAACACTTCCCCTTGATGTCCATTATGTGTGTAAGATGCTATCTCGTTAAAAACCGAGATTGTAATGCCATAACCGTCTAGAGTTTGTAATGCGTTTGGAATACTGCCTCGTTAAAACCTTTCCATGGTAAACCCAAAAACCCAATGTGGTAAAAACGGGAAGCCATGGATAGGAAAAAGAGTACAGCCGCATTACTTCCCCTGAAGTGAACATCACTGAAGGCTTCTCAGTGATCGCATACCAATCTGCTGCATAAGCTTCCTGAGCGTGCATGTTGGTAATGCCTTAGTGAAGAGGTCGGCTGAGTTCTCGCTTGATCTGACTTGGAGTACCTTGACCTCTCCTTCCTTCTGTAGATCATGGGTGAAGAAGAACTTGGGGAGAACGTGCTTAGTCTTGTCACCCTTGATGTATCCATCCTTGAGCTGAGCTATGCAGGCCGCATTGTCTTCATAAAGAATGGTCGGCTCGTCTTTACCATCCGTGATTCCACATGCTGTCCGAATATGGTGTGTCATGAGTCTCAACCAGACACACTCTCTACTTGCTTCATGGATCGCCAATATCTCCGAGTGATTGGATGATGTGGCTGATATAGTCTGCTTGACTGATCTCCATGAAATGGCCGTGCCTCCATATGTGAAAACATAGCCGGTTTGGGACTTAGCACTGTGTGGGTCGGATTGGTAACCTGCATCAGCAAAACCAACCAAATCTTCTTTGTTTTGGTTAGCATAAAACAATCCTACATCCTTAGTTCCTTGTAGGTATCTTAGGATGTGTTTGATCCCATTCCAATGCCTCATGGTCGGACATGAACTGAATCTGGACAATAGGCTCACAGCAAAACATATGTCCGGCCTAGTATGTGTAGTTAAGTACATCAAGGCGCCAATGGCACTAAGGTAAGGATACTCTGGACCAAGTACCTCTTCATCCTTGGCCTTGGGTCTAAATGGATCAGTGTCTAGACCAAGGGATCTCACAACCATGGGACTACTAAGTGGATGACACTTATCCATATTGAACCTTTTAAGAAGCTTTTCTGTATAGGTCTTTTGGTGCACAAGGATTCCATCCTTAAGATGTTCAATCTGTAGTCCCAGACAAAACTTAGTCTTTCCCAAATCTTTCATCTCAAATTCTTTCTTGAGATACTCAACTGTTTGGGAAATCTCTTTGGCCGTTCCAAGTATGTTTAGGTCATCAACATACACGGCTATGATCACATAGCCTTGGCCGGATTTCTTAATGAATATACATGGGCTTACTTGATCATTCTTGTAGCCTTCTTTCAGTAAGTACTCACTCAATCTGTTGTACCACATTCGACCAGATTGTTTCAATCCATACAAAGCTTTGTTTAGCTTAATGCAATGTTGTTCTCGAGAACCTTTAGCATTCTTAGGTATTTCAATACCTTCTGGTACTTTCATGTATATGTCATTGTCCAGTGGTCCATAAAGATATGCGGTTACTACATCCATTAACCGTAAATCAAGATTTTCTCTTATGGCCAGACTTATAAGGAATCTGAATGTTGTTGCATCCACCACGGGAGAATAAGTCTCCTCATAATCGATTCCTGGTCTCTGTGAGAATCCTTGTGCAACAAGTCGGGCTTTATACCTCACGACTTCACCATTCTCATTTCTCTTTCTCACAAAGACCCATTTGTATCCCACTGGTTTTATATTATGTGGTGTTAGGAGTATTGATCCAAAAACACCTCTCTTCTTGAAAGAGTTTAACTCCACGTTTATGGCTTCTTTCCACTTAAGCCAATCTTTTCTTTGCATGCATTCATAAATAGACGTGGGTTCTAGATCCTCATCATCTTCAATGATCTCAAGTGCTACATGATATGCAAATAAATCACTTATGTCGACATGTTTTCTGTTCCATTGTTTTCCAGACATGATATAATTTATAGAGATCTCTTCATTGTCAGGAAGTTCAGGATCCTGAGTTTTGGCGTCCCAAATCTCATTAGATACCTTAGCAGCCGGACCAATGGTCATGTCTGTGGATTCTGGTACGTCTGGACCATGTCCGGACGTTGGTTCGTCCACGTCCCGGAGCCTTGGGACGGCCGGATCGACCACATCGACCAGATCCATCTTCCCCTCGACCACGGTTGGTCTTGCACCTTTCTTATTTATGCGAGGGTTCTTATCTTTGGAACCAATTGGTCTACCACGTTTCAGACGTGCCATAGACTCTATAGCAACTTGGTTTTGTCCCTTCTGGACATCAATTCTTATTGGTGCATTAGCAGCTGGTATGTATGACTTGGTCATTCTATTTGGGTCAGCAAAGGAATCTGGCAATTTATTAGCTAGCTCTTGCAGATGTATAATCTTTTGAACTTCAAGATCACATGCTTGAGTTCGAGGATCTTGCCATGCTTGGGATGTATGATTCCATGTAATTTCTTTTACCAGCTTGCTATTATTTCCTCCCAATGTTGGATACTCAGATTCCACAAAGTGGCAATCTGCATACCTGGCCTTAAACAAATCACCCGTGGTTGGCTCAAGGTATTTTATAATTGAAGGAGAATCATATCCAACATATATTCCCATCCTTCTCTGAGCTCCCATCTTTGTTCTTTGTGGTGGAGCTATTGGATAATAAACAGCACATCCAAAAGTCTTAAGATGGGAGATGTCTGGCTCTCGACCCATGAGGAGCTGGGATGGTGAATATCTATGCTCACTAGATGGTCTGATGCGTATTAATTCCGCAGCATGCAACACTGCATGTCCCCAAGCTGTGATTGGAAGATTACTTTTCATGAGTAAAGGTCTAGCAATCATCTGAATCCTTTTGATAAAGGACTCGGCTAGACCGTTCTGTGTATGGACATGTGCCACGGAGTGTTCAACTGCCACCCCCATGGACATACAGTACTCATAAAAGGCTTGGGAAGTGAATTCACCAGCATTATCAAGACGTATAGTCTTCAAAGGAAAGTCTGGAAAGTGTGCTTTCAATCTGATGATTTGAGCAAGTAGTCTAGCTAAGGCTAGATTTCGTGTGGATAATAAACACACATGGGACCATCTTGTGGATGCATCAACTAGTACCATGAAGTACCTAAACGTCCCACTAGGTGGGTGTATTGGTCCACAGATGTCACCTTGTATTCTTTCCAGAAAACCTATGGTTTCCTTTGTCACTTTGACTGGTGATGGTCGGACTATGAGTTTTCCTTGTGCACAAGGCACACATGTATGGATCTTAGGAACAACTCGTCTACATTTAAGGTTATGACCATTAGAATTTAGGATAAGTCTACGCATCATAGATGTTCCGGGATGCCCTAACCGGTCGTGCCACAAGTTGAAATTCTCTTTGAATTCCTTGCTTATCACAGCATTGGCTTCGACCACACTGATCTGAGCACAGTAAAGACCAGTGGATATAGCTGGTATTGTCTCCAAGACCTTCTTATGGTCTTGGACGAATTCATAAATATTTAAGAATTCTTTGGCTCCTTCTCCAACAGTTTCAATATGAAGACCATTCTTGCGAATGTCTTTAAAGCTCAACAGGCTTCTTTTAGAGTTTGGAGAATACAATGCCTCATCTATTTCTAGATGTGTTCCATTTGGTAATAGAACATAGGCTTGGCCGTGGCCTTTTATTAGTGGTGATACACCAGCTATTGTGTTCACATTGGCATCTTTCAATGTTAGATCAACAAAGAATTTCTTATCCTTAAAAATCGTGTGGCTTGATCCACTGTCAACCACAAGTGTGTCCATACTTCCTTTCATTCTAGACAATAAAAATATAATCTGAATCATTCATATTATTATTGAAAATGGAAGTAAACATAGTTTATTCTTAAAATAAAATATAGAATGCAAAAGCACTTAAAAAAAATTCTTAAAGCCTAAAAACACCAAAAGCATTCAAACACAAATCGTTTGATGCATCACATTATTCAACTGGGTCATCATTCAGCATAGTGAGTATGTCTGAAGTCTCAAAATCCATGAGGTCGTCCTTGTCATGATCAAAATCGTCCTCACCATCCTTGTACACCATGTGTGCTTCTGGATTCTTGCCCTTGAGACTCTCTTGATAGAGGTCGACCAGATGCTTGGCTGTGCGGCAATTCTTTGCCCAATGATTCATCATTCCGCATCTATGGCAAGGTGAGCTTGTAGGATTCTGTGGTTTTGAAGATGTCCCATTGCCTTTGCTTTTGCCATGCCCATTATTGGACTGGTTTGGACGGTCATAAGGGGTGTTACGCCCTTTGCCATAGCCACCACGTCCACGTCCTCGCCCTTGACCCCCACGACCGCGTCCTCTTCCATATGAGGAACTGCGGCCCTTTTGGTCATACCGGACATGGTTGGCTTCAGCACCGTCATTAGGCTCATGTGAGGCATGATGTGCCTCAGGGACAGGCTTAGATCCAGGTGGTCTAAGCTCACTATTCTTCAAGAGCAGCTCATTGTTCTGTTCTGCAAGCAATAGACATGAGATGAGCTCACTATAGGTCTGAAAACCTTTCTGTCTGTATTGTTGCTGAAGCAACATATTGCTTGAGGACATTGTCTGGAAAGTCTTTTCCAACAACTGCTTATCAGTTACAATCTCGCCACATAGCCTCATCTTTGAGACTATTTTAAACAAGGCTGAGTTGTAATCATTCACAGACTTAAAGTCTTGAATCCTGAGATGAGTCCACTCATAGGTGGCACCCGGAAGAATCAAAGTCTTCTGGTGGTCATACCTCATCTTAAGCTCTTTCCATAACTCGTATGGATCACTTACTGTGAGGTATTGAGCTTTTAAGCTCTCTTCAATGTGATGACGGATGATCATGAGGGTTTGAGAGTTCTCTTTCTTAGTAGCTTTGTTCTGGGGAACGATGCACTGCTCTAGGCCTTTGGCTCCAAGAGAGATCTCAACGTCTAATGCCCATTGGAGATAATTGTCACCCCTCACACTTAGAGGTGCAAAGTCCAAGTTTGTGATTTTGGCCATCTGAAAAATAAAAATCAGATTGTTTAGGTCTTTTAGAAAATTTTATTTTCTTATAATTCATCCATCAACTTGCTTTAAAAAATAAGATGGATGAGAGCATGGTCTTGGTCGTACCTAGGGTACACTTCATTGACTCATGCAGCCTGTGGGCTAGCTGTACCGGAAGGTATCTCATCGACCAATACGGCCTGTGGTCTAGTCGTACCGGAAGGTACACATCATCGACCATGGTCTATCATTGACCTTATTGTCTAGCCATACTAAGTAGTATGGATCATTGACTAAAAATTCAAGATCTAACCACACAATGGTGTGGATCATTGATAAAAAAATGTGGAAACATAAGACTAATTTTGTTTTAGACATATAGCGTATCATCCTTTAATAAGGGGTATCACTTGTTGTCTTATACAAAATGAAAGTCATGTTATTACATGCTTGAAATTTTCTTATGATTCAAATTTCCTTTTAATCTGATATTAACTTTAAGGATTAGATTTTAAAGATTCAAATCAGATTTTAAGTTTTGGTTAAACATATACTTATGTTTTGATTTAGACATATAGCGTGTCATCCTTAAAAAGGGGTATCGCTTGTTGTCTAATATACAAAACTAAAGTTATGAGGGATTTTAGGGTTTTGAGATCCAAAATTTTAGGGTTTAGGTTTAGAATTTCGGATCTGATCAAATATGATCTAATAGAGTTTATAAGATTTTATAAAATCGATTTATAAGTTTTTAAACAAGAACTAGATCAACTTTTAAAATCGGATTCAAAAATAAGAAAGATGAAACCGAAAAATAAAACTTAAGCTGTAAGTAAAAATTAGGGTTTTGAGATCTAACATTTTACTTTGCCGATTCTTCTCCTTGGTTCCTTTCTTAGAAACCTTAATCAATCAAACAAAGAAAGGATTCAAAGTATGATTAGTTTAAGATCTAAGAAACAACTGAATGTAAAAGATCTTAGAGATAGAAGTGGTTGGCGGCGGCTAGGGTTTATGATGGTCTCCGAGTTGGTTGATCTTGAGCAAGATCGTGCTGATAACGTGTTCTAATCCTAGTGTTCTTGCTTAAGAACTAATCGAACCAGAGAGAGAGAGAGAGAGATCGGATGCTTTGTTTGTGAAAGAATGAGATGTGTTGTCTTATTCCATGAGTAATGAGTTCCTTATATAGGATTACATAGCTTGAAGACCAAGTCTAAAAACTTGGAGTAGGGAACAAGAAACTTAGAGTAGGGAACAAGTAAATCTAGAACATTCCATACTAGACATCACACAATATTCATAACAGTAAGAACATTATTTCCATAAACCCAAACACATAGTGTATTTTGTTGATATATATGTGTTTTGATTATTAGAAGTTTATTTTATTTTCATATAGTAGCATTATTTTAGTACAATATAAATTTGTATGAAAACACTATAGTATATATGTATATTGAATATTTAATACAAAATCCAGACATTATATTTGTACATCACCGCGAAATTTAAAAAAACTATCAAAAAGCAGATGATAGATCGCTAAATTAAAATATCTAAAAAATTAAAATATTCTATCCGAATCTAAATGGATATCTAAATGCTCAAACCTAATTATAAGTTTTGTTTGCCTCAATTGAGATAATCAATTAGTCATAATGTGATAATGTGCATTGATTCAGAAAGTTCTTGAACCAGATAGGACAATTTTTTTTGAAGAACTTGACGGTTGCAACTCAACAAATACACTTTTGAGTGTTGAAGACATACTTCAAGTTAAAGCCGATTCAGAAATACATTTTAGTAAGCTTTTTGATTTGCAAATAGTTTCTTCAAAAAGGTTGATATCTTCTGTACCATTCATTTTCTGTTTGCGTAGGTTCGTGTCATGTTTTCAATCCCAGATGAAGGTGAAGATCCGAAATGGGAGGACAAAGTGGATGACCCTCGAGTTGCTCACTTGAGTTGTTCACTTAGTTGTGGTTCTAGTATCTTTCTTCTCTTTCAAATTTTTTGTATTGCCATGTTAGTCACTAAATGGTCGTAAAGGGTTTAGTCTCTCATTGGTCGTACATTAACAACTCCTTTACGATCCCTAGTCTCTCATTGGTCGTAAAATTACATCTCATTTACGACCAAACATGTATTAGTCGTAAATTGGTCGTACATGTACGACCATTGTACGACCAATTTACGTCGAACCATAAAATCTTATATATACCCATCGCCTAGCCATTTGGTTGCACACTCACATCTCACTTCCCTCTCCTTTACAACCAATCGACTTCTCTCTCTAGGTAATTTTTTTTTTAGTTCTAGGTGGTTAGTTAGGTGATTAGATTAGGTTTGGAATTAGTTTAGGTTTGGAATTAGTTTAGGATGTAGTTAGTTTAGGATGAAATTAGATTATTTGTTTTAGATTATTTTTAATTAATTATTTGAATTATTTATAACCATCCATATTTTTTTTTCAGATTGACGATATTGTTATGGCTAGCAGTAGAAAGAGACTTAGAAACCGTGGCGGAGGGACCTCATACGGGAGTACCTTTCTCGGTCAGACGTCGGATCCATCAGCTTCTACCTCCCGCTCTTCAGACAATGTCCCCGAGAGCCAAACTCCTAGCGTACCTTATGTGCGTCCGCAGGCGTACGATCCTGCTGCAGTACCTCCATACTATCCGCAGTATGATACTTCGTACTTTCCTTATGAGGAACCTGAGCGTGATCAGCAGCCGCAGCAGCAGTCTCAGGATCAGTATCACCCACAGCCTGTTCCACAACAGCCTCAACAACAGCCTCAACAGCAGCCTCCACAGCCTGCTCCACACCCTGCCCCACAGCCTGGTGCATACCAGATTCCAGAGCAGGTTCCTATAGCTCCAGGTCTTCATCCAGATTTGTTGGTGCCACCGAATGCACCATATGCAAGATATTCGGTTGAAGACATTCTCCAGATGCCGGGATGAGAACGTTTGGACTAACTTGAAAGCTTATTGGAGTTTGCCTGAGTCAGTCCAATGGTCTCTCACTTGCTCTGCGGCCCGGATGACCCGAGATGCTGAGGGTAATCTGCCAATACCTCATACTTCCGGACAGACTCCACACGCCAAAAGGGCACTAGATATTGTAAGTTTTTGATATTTCTTATTTTTTATGACATATATATTAATTAAGTATTTATTAAATGCTATAGTTTAATTCATTTTTTTTAATATAGGCTGCCGCAGAAGGAGCACCACCGACTCTGGCCCGACTTTACAAGTTGACCCACCAGTATGCTGATGGCACTTTCTCTCATCCTCGAGCAGAGCAGCTCTGCAACGATGTAGAGGCTCGGATTCAAGAGGTCAAGACTCAGCTGACGCAAGAAAATCCGGATGGTGCACCGTTCCAGCTTTCTGCCATCGAACAAGACAAAATTTTTGAGCAGGTAAAATATTCGATATTCGATATTTTTAATTAATTTTTACATATTTTTTAAATATGTACTAATTAATATCTATTTATAAATTGAAGGTCGCTCCGAAGAAAAGGGGACGTATACCAGGAATCGGGAGTGTGAACGATGTCCTGAGGGCAAGAGTTGAACACGCTGCTAGACGGGAAGAAGATTCCTCGTTCCGGAGGGATTTGGAAACTGCAAACCAAACCATAGCCGACCACAACGACAAATTTAAGGTTATGGCAAACATCTTCGATATGCTGTTAGGTTCAACCCCACACGTCGACCTGTCGGTTGCGTCAGCGTGGCAGAACATGCGTTCGAGCTTTGCTGGTCCCGACCCTACTCCAGAAAAGCAGGCAAATTTGGAACGGCAAGCGGATGAGAGGACTTCTGATCTCTTCAATGATATAAACCTTAATGTTTAGTTTTTCGGTTTTAATTATTTTGTATTTTGAATATTTTAATTTTATGAAATGTTATATATTATGTTTTATGGAATTTATCAAATTCGTATTTTTTATTTTATGAATTTTAATTATTTAATTATTTTTTTTTATTTTATTTAAAGAATTTTGTAATTAATATTGTGCGTTGTAAATTGGTCTTAAAGTAACGACTAAGGTACATCTAGACGAGATGCAAGGTAGTCGTTAAGTTACGACCAATTTACATCCGCATCGATGTACTTTAGTCGTAAATTCATGACTCATTTACATCTAATATACGTCCACCCTTTACGACTCATTTACGACCAATTGTGTACATCTGTTTTAAGACCAATCTACATAGTCGTAAATGTACGACTGCTTTACGACCAATCCTCCTAGTCGTACATTTACGACTGATTTACGACCAATTATATTAGTCGTACATTTACGACCAATGTACGATCAATTGGTGATTACGACCAGTGATTACGACCAGTGATTAACGACCAATCGCAATTGGTCGTAACTTGGTCGTAATTCACCTTTAACGACCAATTTACTACCAATTCTATAGTCGTTAACGTCATGTTTTCTTGTAGTGATAAAGGAAAATTAACATTATTTAATATTTCTTTACAGTTGTTTTTTATTTATTTCATAGTTATTTTTTACTTTTATTTACTTTACTTTTTTAAATCATTTTTATATGTAAATAAATTTTTTGGTTTAATCTTTAAAAAGATAAGATTGATTTTATTTACTTATATGTATTTTAACACATGTCACAATCTTAAAATTATAACTGCCATGTGTCGCGATCGTGTTAATTAATAACTTTGAAGAACCAAGCTTTATATAATAAGATATTTAAAATAATATTTTTGTTTCGTTTTATATGTTTATGTCTTTATATTTCTATGTATATTAATTTTTTTAAAAAAATTATTATGAGTATCTAGTTTAAAGTTTTTATAAAACAATTATGGTACTATTGTTAATTTAAATTAATATATAAAATGTGTATATATTTTTCTTTATAATATTTCAATTTTTTAATTTTAGGTTAAAAGTTTGAAATATTTTAAAATTAATTTTATATTTATTTATCCAACCGTAACCGCCTACAACCGCAAACGTTAGATGTAACTTGCTTTTGATTTTAAAAAGTTCAAAGCTGTTTAAAGCGATTTGTAATGGTTTATATAATTGATTTGAAACGCTGTCAACCGCTACCAACCGCAAAAACTACGTTTCCGGGTGGTAGCGGAGAAACCAGTCAAATGCTTAATCTACAAAACGACATGACAATAATTAACTGTACTATTCTCTTTATAAAAATTTATATTCTTTGGTAAATTCTTTTAAATATAATAATGACTATTAACTCATATATCATCCCATATAAATAGTTACTTTTGGTAAGACCATTAAAATACATCAATAACTCATATTTCACTATTAAATTAATCTATATATACATATATCACATTAATAAAAATAATCTAAATATAATTGTGTACATCAACTTGTATATCACGTTTGTAAAAAATATATACATTGTACAAAACTAATTGTAAGTGCGCCTCAACAAATAAGAAACTAAAACAACAATGAACGAATAATTTTTAATTTTTAAATAAATAAAATTTTATTTAAATTTATTTCTTCATCATGTTAATTAGCAAACTGATTTTTTTAGTTTAATATATTTTAAATACAACAAACAAAATCTAAAAAATTATTAATATATATATATTATTAATATATATATATACAAGCAAACTGATATATAAATTTTAGATTAATATATATATATATACATATATATATATATATATATAACTAGATGATAAGAAATATATTTAAATAAATTAGCACTAAAAAATATAATATTATATAAATAAATTAGAAGATAAAAAATATATTTAAATAAATTAGCACTAAAAAATACAATATAATATTACATAGTTAAAATTTATTTGTAATTTTATTTTATTAAAATATAAATAAAATTAAATTGAAACATTTAAACCAAATTAAAAGAAATAAGACTACAAAATAAGGTTATATATTTTTTTTCAAATCCTTGAAGTTAAAATATAAAAATAATAATATCCAAATGTGAAATATTTTTTTAAAAAATACTTCATTTAAATTTTTGCGTAGGAAAACTCCTAGTTACATTGAAAACAATAGGGTTTCTATTTTGCATTGAACACAACTTAATAGTTTCATGAGCTTAACGTTTTTTTTTTTTTTTGAATGAATGTTAAATTTATTCATCAAAAAAGCCTTAATACAATCTAGTACTTACTGTTTACTTGAGCAACAAGCAAATAAAGAAACCATAAAACATAATCAATCTCTACTCCAAACTTCCATTCCCCCTCAAACTATACCATGTGAAACAAGTATAGTTTGGAAAATGCTATGGGAATTCTCCTCATTAAAACTCACATTAGAGAAAACCCAATTGAGACAAAACTCTAATGGGAGAAAAAGAGTAAGAAACCCATAGCTATAGCTTAACGTTTTTGATACAATAGAAAAAAAGAGAATTATATGTCATTTTTAATACAAGAATAGAATGCAATAGCAAAAAAAGAAAATTTAGATGTCTTTTGTTGTCCATATAGATGACGAGCTTCTGGTTTGGTTTACAGAGTCTACAAGCTTCCGATTTGGTTTACAGAGTCTACATGAGTCGGTTCTTGTTGATGACAAAAAAAAAAGGAAAATTAAGATCTTTATAAGTAGATGACAAAAAATTCTGGACAAAGCTTAAATGTGTCGATAAATCCTTTACAACAAAATTAGGAACTAAAATTTAGTCAATCTTATTCGTGAATTTTAAATTTAACCTCACCTATAAACAACATATGAAGTAAACTCAATAGCATCTTTTAGCCATGTACAAACAGTTAGACAAGATGAAAACTGGCATATAAGCTGTAATTTTTGCTCGTCAAAGATTTTGAGAGAATTTTATCTTTCATAGAAATAAGTAAGTTGAACCGGTTCTCCCCAAAAGAGAACAAGGATGAAAATAATCTCTCCTAGGCCAAGAAGAAAAGCTTTTGATTGATCATCATGATATATACCATGGATTTTACCATTTTTCAATGATGATATATAATTTTTTTAGAATCTATTTATTATGTTTGGATTTTTTTTGAGTTTTTTTTAGGTTCAATAATGTTTTGGAGTAACTTGAAAATTATAAAATATTTTGGAGCTAAAAACTAGAAAAACTCGTAGTTGTTCAATAAATCATCCATAGTCGATATTCAGATAGAGTGTCGATCAACACTAACCCTTTGGTGTCGCTTGACACTGACGTGAGAAGACGGATCGACTTGTTCGTGAACGACTTGTTCGTGGCCGACTTGAGCCTAGAAAATCTACATAATAACAAAATTATCCATTGTCGACTTTAACCTAATATTTATAGTGTTTGCCATTGTTTCAGAAATACACCACGTTCTTTTACATTCTTTATTCACAGCATACAAATTCAGGATTTTTCAGTTTGGAAAGAAAGATCTAAGACTCCTTCGAAGATTTGTTTGAAACTCCATTGTTTTCTTATTCTATATATGCTTTATATTCAGATTATTGCTATGATTTATTTTACTATGTCTAAGTAGTTAGATTTAGGATTTATAAAAGTCGGAGTGCGGGCTGGTAAATGAGAGGTAGCTGCTACGGGGTTACTATGAGCTGGTGTAGATATCGGAACCCCCAAAGAAGTCCTACTACCACTCCAAGATTTGAAACGACGCCGAAGTGTAGTAGTTTCATCCCTTGAAAAAAACGTGGTTAGTTATTTCTAAAAAAAATTAAATTATTTAAAAAATAATAAACCAAAAATAAATTAAAATGAAAAGTATTTGTAAGTATATGATAAAACTGTGTATATGGATAGTTTCTAATTAAAAATGTTTGAACAAAATTTAATAAATAGGAAAACATTTTTAGAAGCGTTTTAGTTTTAGCTGTTCAATATATAAACATTTTTATAGTTATTTACTAATTAAAAAGTCTTATAAATATTTAATAAATATGAAAACATTTTAGAAAAATTGAGAACGTTTTTTTGAAAATAGGAAATTCAATTGAAAAAAACAACAGACCTAACTATTTTCACGAATCCAAAATTTAATCTGTAATTCTAACATCAATCCCGGCCCTAATCTATCTTAAATCCCTAATCTAACTTCCAAATCCCTAATCTAACTTCCGATCATAGAAACTAACTTCCCAACATCTACAAACCCTAATCAATCAATAATAAATTGAAAAACTTACATGACTGAGCAAGGATTGGGAGAGAAGAGGCGATTTCGCCGAGGATTCACGAGAGACAGAGAGAGATTGACGGTAGAGAGAGAGAAGAGTGGAGAAGAATGGAGAAGAACTAGGGTTTTTGGTTTAAGAAATTAATGAGATGGTAATCCCGCGAAAAATAATCGTCGGTATTTAGTCGAGATTGTGGTTTTAGCGGTGAACTGAGACTTTGGCGGTTCTTTTGCAGTTAATTTTTTTGCAAACCGATGGAATATTTCGTCGGTATTCCTTCGGTATCTTTATCTGTTGCTATTTCGTCAAGAACTACCCCAGATTAAAGCCGGCGAAATCGGTGCTATGAAAGCCATCTTTTTTCAGAGACGAGAAACCGGAGTATACAGTTCACCGGAAACCACAATATCATGGTTGTCTCTTTTGATTTTTTTTTTGTTGGTTATCCTCAACATATATTGGCTGATGGAATAGACCTTTGTTTCTAAGAGTTTCACCATAATATTCTAAAGAGATAGAGTTTTGGGAATTTCATGATTTTCTTAGTTTGAAAAATTGTTTTAGTAATGACTATCTCCAAATTAAATGAAGCTACTTATAGTTTATCACATCTAGAAAAGAGATCAAAGATGTTTGAAGACAAAAATACTTAGAGAGTAAAGCAATCAAATGAAATCGAGCTTCTACAGTTGGTCGTCAGATTTGGGATCAGTTTGTTCGGGTCATTGGAGATTAAAGTCGGTGGCTTTTCCGGCGATTTCACAATCCTTACCCTTCGATTTACATGTATCAGACATCATGCCTAAGGGTTCGACTAGTTTCCCGCAAACGTAGTTTTTGCAGTTGTTAGCGGTTATTGGTGTTCTAAAATTAATATATACACATATATAAATATATAAAAATATAAAAGAAGAAAAAAATTTCTTTGAAAGTTCTCATATAAATCTTCAAAACAAATACTTAGGAGAGTAAACCAGTCAAATGAAATCAAGCTTCTAAGTTGGTCGACAGATTTGGGATCAGTATGTTCGGGTCATTGGAGAGTAAAGTAGGTGGCTTTTCGGGCGATTGCACAATCTTTACCCTTCGATTGACATGTATCAGACATCATGCCTAAGGGTTCGACTAGTTTCCCGCAAACGCAACTTTTACGGTTATTAGCGTTTATTGGTGTTCTAAAATTAACATATATACATATATAAATATATAAAAGAAGCAAAATATTGCTTTGAAAGTTCTAATATAAATCTTCAAAACAAATATTGAAATTATAACTTTCATCTAGTTTTTTTTCAAAAATAAAAAATAGTATTTTTATTAGTTATATCATATTTAATAATTACATTTTCATCATAATATTATTTTATTATATTATTATATTGTGATAGTGGGTTATATTGGTAATCTTTTATTAAATCTCTGCAGTATTTTATAATTAAACAGTCGTAAATATTCAGCAACGTTTCTAGTTATTTATTACAAACTATGTCACTTTCTTCTGCGAGGACACTTTCCTTAGAAATAAAGTTGATTCTTAACTCATTCAGTTCTAACCAAACATGTAGTTTCCTACCTTTCTCTTAACACTAAATCTAAATGGCAGTGTGCTTTTGAGAGAAGCTTGAAAGAGTATATTTTGATCCTCTTCTCGTTCAAAAATAAAATAATAAAAAAAAGACCTTAAGAAGAAGAAGAAGAAGACGGAGAAAGGGTGGTCATATCATATGGATCAATCCAGAATACGGGGGAGCGTGTGTATGGCTCACTGTAGCAGATCCACTATTTCCAGAAAGCTGAATCAAGAAGTAGAAGATGAATCGAAATAGAGAGAGAGAGAGGTATTCAAACATGGAGAGGAGGCGGAAATGTAAGTGAGAGAGAGAGATCAAACGAAAGGGAAAAGATGATCTCAGCCGTTCATCAAAGTTCCTACGCCTATCTAATTTCACTATTTTATTCCTTTTCTTTAATTTCCTTTTCTTTAAACGCTACTAACAAACAACTAACAACATTCAAATAGCATTAGGCATTCATTAGCATATATTTTTTTTCAATTCAAAGAACAGTTAAAATGGAAGTTGTTTTCTAATTTCAATCTCTTATGTGGACACAGTCAAACATGAAGTAAATCAAAATATATTTAGCTTTTCAAAATTAATTTTAAACACTTCGAGTAGTAATCAGTGAGTTAATGACTTGTACTAATAGAAAAACTAGAAAAACTTAAAGTAATTAACAATAGTTTTAGATTCTCACTTTCTTAATAACTTTAGCAAACTTTCCAAAAAAAGAAGAAGATAATTAAGGTAAACTTACAATAGGAAATGAGATTTGTGCATAATAAGCAAAGCGTAAGTAAACAAGAACAGTAAAAAATTAACAGAGCTAAAAATTCTTTCCAAAATTGGCCAAGTCACAACTACAAACGAAACCAGATAGGATCTTTATGTAAAATTGGCCAAAAAAAAAAATACTACAAAATTTGCCTTGCTGATTTCTAGTCATAGCATTACGCCACGCCAACAAGTCACAACTCACAAGTAGATAATAAAGGTTTCTGACTGCCAAGTAGATAAAAGTGGCAACCACAAAATATATTAAAAGCAGAGAAGCAAGTAGTCACTAGAAAAGAGTTGTCAGTCATCATCATGCTTCCACCTTCTGAGCTTTGTTCCAGCGACCACCAGGCGAATCAGATCCCCTCTTTCTCCCGGATCTCCCTCCTCCTCGTTTTCCTCCCCTGCACACACCAACCCCCACAACTTTTAAGCAAGCAAACCAAAGTAAATATTATTAGATCATAGTTTGGATTGGACCTAGTTGTCACAAAACTAAATTTAATGTACTCTCACCTTCCTCCACGGCCACCCTTGTCTTTGCTACGAAGGAGACCCCAGTACTCCTTTTCAGCTTCGCCTGCCACCAAAAAAAATATACACATTTTAATTCAAACAGAAAAAGTATAGAGTTACAAATAATATGAAAGTGAAAGAGCAGAACAAGTATTAGTTAAAGATAAGATGGAAGTTCAGAAAGTGCTTTTTTGTTTTTTACCGGCAAGAGGTTCTAGGACAGCTATGAAATTCTTCACGGCTAGTCCACCTTCTTTAGCTAATACTGCTGCTGCACGTGCTTTCTGGGATGCTTCTGGTTCATCAAACCTCAGGTAACCTCAGATAATAACCCGTCTCTGCTCCCATTTTGAAATCCACAAACTTCACAGCGGTGAAAAAAACAAAACAATTGAGTAATAAGACAAAATATATATATATATATATATATATATATATTTAAACGGAATGACAAAATGCTAACATGAACAAAGGTGTGTTAGCAGAGTATGTTATGTTGTTACCTTGACATCACCGAATTTACCAAAAACGGCCTTGAGATCTTCACGCAAGACAACATCTTTATTATCTTTATGGGTTGCTAAAGCACCTTTTTCTTCTCTCTCCCCATTTTTAGTCTCTGAATATTCCTCTTCATCTTCGCCCTCTGCTCCTTGGCCCTGAACCTGATCAGTGTTCTCTTTGTCCGTTGTTGAGTCATTTTCATCCATTGTCTTAGCAGTTGGCTCTTCAGAACTCTTCTCTTCTGTGGTACCTTCTTCAGCTGAGCGCTTTAGAGTGAATGAAATGATCAAACCCTTGGGATAGCTACAGGTGTAACAAAACAGCCATAGTCAGTTCGAAGAACATTAATAGCAACAAAAAGACAAGAAGAAAACTCCTACTTTGCCTCATGGTCAGAACCGCTCTTATGATCAGAGCCGTTCTTCTGATTTGAAGAACCCTTTTGAGGACGGTAGTCAGCAAACTTCTCTTCATCTTTCTTCCTTTCATCATCAAACTCTTTCCTGTAAAGAAAAATATCATCGTTTTAAGTAAAACGCATCCAAACAAACAGTATGAAATTGAGAAAGAAGGATTACTTTGGTTTCATCTCTAACTCGTGGCCAGCAAAGACCAACTGTTGCTTCATAACATTCTGAGCTTCCTCTTCTGTAGGGAACTCTACCAAGGCAACGCCACAAAACACTCTCGTCTCTGCAACATGGCGAGGCAACCTCACACTATTAACCTGCAAAAAGAACACACATACATATATCAAAAATTTGTATAAACAGTAACTATTAGTATTTTTCTCCAAATTTATAATTAAATTACCTTTGCATACTGACTGAAAAAGGCTTCCACATCATCCCTTTTAAGATCAAAGGAGAATGGTGAAGCAGCAACAGTCCTAGCATTAAGCTGGGAAAAAGTGCCTATTTCAATATGAACTTTACGCGTCGTGCCTATTCCTTCACGAACTTTGTAGTAGTGCGTATTCCACACTGAACTAAACAAATTTTTAAAAATACTATATGAACTTTATGCGTCGTGTCTATTCCTTCACGAACTTTATAGTAGTGCGTATTTCACATTGAACAAAACCAAAATCAAAAAATACTACATAGACTCTCAAAATCGTGCTTATTTCAATATTGAGTGTTAAATGTGTTAGTCATCCGTTAATGTATCAAAACAACGTCATTTTGTATAAATTTGTGAAATAAAAAATTAAAAATTAAAAATAAAATACACTCTCAAAATTGTGCTTATATATATTGACTGTCAAAAGTAATAGTCATCATTGATTTTATCAAAAGACTATTTTGGATAAATTCTATGAAATTGTCCGTCGTTTTTTAATTTTTTCATCTTACAAAAAAATAATCCAAAATGATGTTGTTTTAATAAATTAATGTATGACTTGACTAACACATTTCACTTACTGACAAAGAAAGACTAACATCTTTGGCGGTCAATATATATATATATAATCACGATTTTGAGCGTCAAAGGTGTTCGTCTTTTTTCTGTCAGCAAATCAAAAGTGTAGTCATATATATATGTACATTAACCGTCAAAAGTGTTAGTATTTTTCTGTTTAGGAAATCAAAAGTGTTAGTCATACGTTAATTTATCAAAATAACGTCATTTTTGATAGATTTTATAAAAAATAAAAAATTACAAATTGACGGATAATTTCATAGAATTTATCCAAAATAAAATCTTTTGATAAATTAAAACATGACTAACACATTTGACAGTCAATATATAAGTACAATTTTGAGAGGTTTTTGGTAAATTAAAGGATGACTATTACATTTGACAGTCAATATATATAAGCACAATTTTATGAGTCTATATTTTATTTTGATTTTTAATTTCACAAAATTTATTCAAAATGACGTTGTTTTGATAAATTAACGGATGACTAACACATTTAACGCTCAATATTGAAATAAGCACTATTTTGAGAGTCTATGCAGTATTTTTTTTTATTTTTGTTTAGTTCAATGTGAAATACGCACTACTATAAAGTTCGTGAAAGAATAGACACGACGCATAAAGTTCATATAGTATTTAAAAAAAAAAATTTAGTTCAGTGTGGAATACGCACTGCTACAAAGTTCGTGCAGGAATAGGCACGACACGTAAAGTTTATGTTGAAATAGGCACTTTTTCCCATTAAGCTGTTCAATCAAATCTTCTAGCTTCAACAACTCTGTACTCCTACCAACTTTTTTTCCCTTTGTAACCAAAAACAAAACTGATCAATACAATGTTTAAAGATACTTCTCTAAACTGGGCACAATCATGTTAACAAGGCTATATTAGAATCAAATTCCCTGGTGACCCAAATGGATGTCGAAGTATTCTCTCGTGACCCTGTTTTAATTTGTTTTTATTTTGCATTAAAATTATAATACATAACAAGGGGAAATAGCTAAAAGCCCAAACGATTTTGATTTATTTACAGTCCATGTCCTTACTATCCCCACCCATAAACCCGACCCATCTAAAATCAGGACCCGTCCTATTTCCCTAAATCCCTAAATTGTAACACAACTTCCCCACTTTCTTCATTTCACGATCTCTGAACATTTCGATCTTCACTCATCAATTCTACCAGCGAAAATGACATCTAAACTAAGATTCACCAAGAAAAAGAAAGAATCCCCACCAAAGAAGAAGAAGGAATCTTCTCCAGCAAAGAAGAAAAAGGTTGAACCGGCTAAGAAGACGACGAAAATGCCGACGGGAAAGAAGAAGCGGAGCAAATCGTCTCCGGCAGAGGAACACGAAGCAGACGACGGTGGGTCATCGTCTCAACCCACGAAGCGGCCGCATCTCACTTCAAACTGTAACCCTAAAAAACTTCAACCAAATCCGGTTGCTGCCTCCGCTTCTCCTACTCTAGCCGCTTCTCCTACTCAACCCGACAATGAGGAGGCACCCTTAGGACCACCAGTCACATCAGAAGATCCTCCACCAACGAAGACACAAAATCCGACCCACCAAGAAGATCCTCCGGATGCATCTCTCTCTGGGCCTTCCACTAAGGGCGGGACACCTTCTTCAGAACAAGGAGACAATGAGGAAATGGGATCGCATGGTGAGCCTCCCACATCACGAGAACCTAACGCTACAGAAGAGCAAATTATGGTAAGAAGTCATTTTGAAATAAGTTTTTGTAATATGTTACAACTATTGTAAACCTAGTAGTACTTAAGATAAGTGTGACTTGTACAAATGAAGAAGTTTAAATTATTTTACTAATACAACTATGAATGAAAAAGTTGTATAACTGGTACAACTTCTTAGAAATCTAACTAGAAGATGACAGTTTTGTATTACTCGTTTCACTTATACAACTGTAATATGTAAAACAAGTATCACTTGTACATCTTGTAATTATCTAACTAGTGAAACTTGTACAAGTGTTATTTGTATAACTAGTATTACTCGTAAAACTGTTATTTGTATAACTAGTATTACTCGTACAACTATAACCTATCTAATAAGTAATATTTGTACAACTATTATATGCATAACATGTAGAACATATGTAACTCATATAACTCGTACAACTATCCTACATATTATTTTTATAACTCGTACAACTAGAACATATGTAGCTCCAAGTAAAAC
The DNA here is from genome assembly GCF_000801105.2 of Raphanus sativus. Taxonomy (NCBI): domain Eukaryota; kingdom Viridiplantae; phylum Streptophyta; class Magnoliopsida; order Brassicales; family Brassicaceae; genus Raphanus; species Raphanus sativus. The sequence continues at coordinate 18,604,733 of NC_079518.1, forward strand.
AAATCTAAGTAGTATAACTTGTACTACTGCTTTTTGTATTACTTGTATAACTCGTTCAACTTAAACAAACTTAAGTATGCAACTTGTAATACTCGTAAAACTACGACTGTAGCAGAACTTGTGTATTACTAGTATAACTCGTATATGTATAACTTATGTTACTCGTACAACTAGCACTTGCGTAACTAGTGTAACTTGTATTACCAGTACAACTCTTTAGATTTCAGTTGTATTAATGTTATATTTTTGTAGGGTTGGCTGGAGGAGCAATCAAACCACACAGGTTTTACTTCCAACCAGCCGAATATGGGAAACACTGTAAGCTCTCTTCAAGGTGTCATCAAACGCATTTCATCAAGTTGATTGACAATTTTCATGCAACCGAGAAGAAGTGGTTTTACCAGCACCCACAGTTCAAGCATATTTTCCATATGGAGTGCTCCTCAAGGAGAAAGGTGATGGGATTGTGGATGTTATTAATTCGCACCATAAAAGTCGACAAGAAGAGACAGGCTTGGTTTGTGGTAAATGGGGTTCCCATTCGTTACTCCATCAGAGAACATGGCCTTATATCAGGACTATACTGCCACACATATCCAGAAAACTATGAGAGCATAGGGAGTTTGATGTTTGCTAAGAAGTACTTTCAGAAACCACCAAAGAAGAAGGGTGACGATCCTCCTGTACTAAAAGTGACACCGGCTGATGTCCTAAAGAAGCTAAAGGCGATGAAATATGATGGTAGTCATGAACGGTTGAGGATGGCTGTGCTTTATTTCTTGGCCACAGTCATTTTTCAAAGATCAAGGTATGAAACCCCTATAGACCATTTTCTTCTCCGAATGGTTAATGATCTTCGGGTGTGCCACACGTTTCCATGGGGGCGTTTCACCTTTGACGACTCCTTGAATGAGATAAAACATATGGTGAAGCATTTTCGAGGAAAGATTCCAACTGTAAAGCGTACTTGGACATTTCCTGGGTTTATCAACCCACTAGAGGTAATAATTGTTAACTGAATGGCATATAACATGTATAATTTGTTACTAATATGTTAGTTTAATATGGTGTGCAGATATTGGCGTTTGAAAGTATCCAAGTGCTGAAGGAAAATTTTAGAGAAGATGTTGAAGAATTTGATGATAGCTGTCCAAGAATGTGCAAGTCGAGATTCCTAGGGAATGGGTCGTCAGGATATGCGTTGAGCGAGATATATGATAAGCTAGGAGAAACAAAGGTGATATACTTGAAGTGTATTTCTGTGTCATTTTTTCAAGTCTTCATATTTTTACCTTAATGTGTGATATTTTCATTATTTTTTCAGGAAATTTCTAGTATTTTGAAACCAATTGGAAATGAGACAGATCTATCAGTTGAGATCTTTGATGATGGGTTATGGGATGATGTTGAGCTGGAAGATGATGGGGATAAGGATGACCTAATTGTCGATGGTTGGAACAAGATTATTATTCGTGACCAAGTAAAGATTCTTTGGGAGGATCTGTACAAGATGGATGTCAATACTCGAAAGAGAGAACATGAGCCTGAGAGGATTTGTGAAGATCTTGAGGGTCCGAGGGTATGTGAGGAAACTGAGGCAGGATGTGAGAGTTTGGAAACAAGAGTTGCTCAGTTGGAAGCAGACATGAAGGTGAGAGATGACATAATTTTTAAGTTGGAAGCAAGAATAAAGAGTATGGAAGATTACCGCAATCTGAGGGACGGATTTGGAAACATGGAGGACTTGTTTGATCATGATCGTTTTGACACTGGTGGAGGCCGAGAAAATGGTATAAATTATGATGTTATTTATTAGGGTCAGTTTTTAAGACATATGATTTACCTTATATATTGTTATTTTAGTTGATACTGATAAAGATATCACAAATGGCAGAAGATGATGCTGATAAGGAGGCAACAAAGGATGGAGAGGATGAGCCTGAGAAAGAAAGCCAGGTTGATGCTGATAAGAATGCCGCAAAGGAAGGTGAGAATGAACCCAAGCAGATGGCAGAAGATGATGCTGATAAGGAAGCCACCAAGGATGTTGGGAATGAGCCCGAGCACGCACTGCAAGGTAAGTATTTTGTCGTAATTTTTATTGTAACTTAGCTGTGATTTGATTTTATTTTATTTTGTAGAGGATCTTGAAGTGATGGCAGCAGCTGCCGAGAAGTTTGAGAAAGAAATTTCGGAGAAGGAAGTTGCAGAGAAAGAAGCTGTGGAGAAAGCTTCGGAGAAAGAATCTACGGATGAAATGGATGGAGATGCTGAAGAAGATTCACCGAAGAAGACGAAAAGGGTGCCAAAGCCTTCTCGTATGAAGCAGTCTCCATATGTTGAGAAGTAGTAATTTAGGTGTTTCTTGTATTTTGAACTTAAAACTTTATGCTGCTTTTGGATGTTGGTGTTGCTTTTGCCAAACATAAAACTTGTGTTGTTGTAAAACTTAAGAATTAGTGTTGCTTTTGTGAAACATAGAGCTTGTGTGTTCTGATTTAGTAGTGAACTTGTGTTTGTCATATTGTTGTTGAACTTGACAGATTTTGGTATAACTAATACTACCAACTAAACTATGGCAAAATTACTCTGACGTATACAACTGGTACAACTACATCAAAGAAGGTACAACTAATGTTTTTAAAACATGTCACACATTTAAAACGTGAAAAACAACTAAAACATAACAAAATTATTAACAAGTAGTTGTACTAGTATTTTAGTTGTACAATCTAATACATAGTTGTACCAGATTTTGAGTTGTACAGGTTTGTTCATAGTCGTATTTTGGTAGAAAATTTGTAATGTGTAGTTGTACGACATTAAAAATATATATAACTCAGTTGTACAACCTTTCAATTCTTATACGCATAGAACCACATACAAAGGAATACTTAGTTTTGTTAAAATATATTATGTGTAAGTTTTCTAAAAATATAATGAACAAACTAGTAAACAAACCTTTAATGTACAAGGTAGATCATGGAAAGTTATTTGATTGTGTAATAATTTGAAAAAAAAATGGTAAAACTTCAAATAATTAGGGTGGACCACTCTAAGGACATTCCAACTTGTATAGTATGTTGTTGTTTAATTATAAAAAGCCAAATGGAGTTTTAAAATGTTATATTTGAAGAAGTTTTACCAGTTGTACCAGTATTTCCTTCCTCGTATATATAATGTAGTTGTACTAGTTGTCCTAGTATTACATCAAATAGTTATACTAGTTGTACCGGTATGACAACACAGAAACATGACTTTTATATTATATGAAGTTTTATCAGTTGTACCTGTCGTACCTATCAGAAACAACACATTACATAAATAAGTTCTACATCATCTAAATAAGTTTCACAACACATAAATAAGTCCTACAACACATAAATAAGTTTGATTACACATACATAAGACTCAAAACACATAAGAAATTTTCATAACACATAAGTAAGACTCATTCATCAATTCCTTCGTTGCCACCTCTCTCGTCGCCATTTCCTTCGCTGCCACTTTCCTCGCTGCCACTTCCCTCACTGTCACTTCCCTCACTGTTGCTTTCTTCGTAGTCGATGTCATCGTTATCGCTGTCATCTTTGTCGCTACTGTCACCAAGCCACTCCGAGAATGGTGGATATGTTTTCTTTCTCTTCCTCCGGTATTCTCCCGCAGATGGGAATCTCGTAGTTTGTAGTCTTCCTTTCTTTTTGTCCACATACGGCGGGAAAACAACCTGAGATTGTATTTCTTGAGGAACTTGCCAGGATGAATGATGAGGCACTGGATATATTGTTCTACAATATGCTAATGTCCACTGCTCCATCCAATAATACTTAGAACAATAATTTTCAACCAACTGCTCCAGTGTATCATCTGTTGTAGTTTTGCAATACTTCATGATAGCAGCAAGTGCATGCACACAAGGATATCGATCAATTTCAAAATGCCGACAATGACATCTTTTGTTAATCAAATCAACCAAATAACCTTTCCCGTCCGTACCAGTAACATTGTACGTGCGTTCAAATGTGTCTAGCACCTCCACACGAAGTGTTCTTGCAATCGGACAGTTCGCATGCAATTCCGCATGCACACGTGGGACAAGTAGCTGCCTCTGTGGAACCCCTACAGAAATTTGTCGGTATTTGTTAAACCATTCTATGATCTTCCCCACGATCTGATCAATCATTGGCAGCAATGCATATTTCCTTTCTTCCTTGAAAACACCATTCATAGATTCAACAGTGTTGGTTGTATCTATATTGTACCTTGCTCCTGGAAATTGACATCTTGCCCATTTGGTCTCATCAACACTCTCATCCAGATACTTGGCAGCTTGAGGATACATTCTTCTGAAATCAGTATATTTTCTTCTAAACTCTTTTTCTGTGTAAATACCAGCAATTTTTTTGAACTTATGAGCAACCACATCTTTCCTAACATTGCTGCATGCTCCTTTCACATTATTAGCCAAGTGATATATGCAATATCCATGGATCGCCAATGGGTAGACCTCGTGTACTGTCTTGATGATGCTTTGGTTTCTATCAGTACAGAATACAAGCTGAGGATCATCTGGTATCAAGGTTTTCAATGTAGACAAAAACCATCTCCAACTTGCATTTTTCTCACCATCTACTACAGCAAAAGCGAGAGGATAATGATGATGATCTGGATCCTGAGCAGTGGCAATAAGAAGCACTCCTTTATACACACCCTTCAGATGAGTTCCATCCATAATTATCACTTTCCTCATGGAATTAAACCCTTCAATGCAATCTCCGAGTGCAAAGAACACATACTTAAACTCGTTCTTCTCATCCACTAGTAAGTGCGTAACAGTACCAGGATTCAACATTTTCAACATGTGCAAGTAAGACGGCAGTCTAGCAAAACTCTCTGTTGGATTACCACGCATATCATTGATAGCTTTGTATTTTCCCCTCCAAGCCGTAGCATACGAAACCGTAACACCCAGTTTGTTCTTAACCAAATCTATGAGATCCTTTGGTGCTGGAGTCTTGTATTTTCCTGGATAATCAGCTTGCAGCACAGATGCGACCAAGCTTGGTGTGCCACTTTTCCCCTTCTTAGTTGCACTTTCCTCTATCCTGACGCAAGTATGCATCTTCCGATATGTCCTTATAGTGAAAAAATCCGACTTTGCCAGCTTTGCAGCTCGTACATACCATTTGCAACCAACCCCACGACACTTTAATACGTAAAGGCGAGGCGCCGACTTCACTATATGAACCTCAAAACAATTTTTATGCACAGCTTTGTCCACTAAATCTCTCACTTCATCCTTAGTTTCAAATTCTTGGTGCAAAGCCATGTCAATACCGTCATCCCACTCGAAATGTACAACTGGTGTTCCAATTGGTGTAACAACCGCCAAATTCTCCATATAATCTCTTCCAATACTCACTTCATCGCCTTTCTCATTCTCATCCTCTTGAATATGAGGAATAGTCGCCAACTCCTTAAGACCGGCCATATCATCAATAGCTCTTGCATCACTAAGAATTCCCTCATCTCTAGAAAACATCTCGTTACTTTGGTTTTGTAAGACAAATTCTATGAGCTCCACGTGCAAGACACTACGCCTCTGATTTTTTTTGACTTCCAATAAATATCCTAAAACATCTTCATCATCGAAGATGTAACATGGCCTCTTATCATCCATTCCAAAGGGAAAGTAACTCAGCTGAATCCTGGACGAAGCTACATCAATTTTCATTTTCCTGCATATTCTATCAACCAACTGAGAGTAAGTCACCTCCTCGTCACTTCTCATCGTAAACACTAAAGTAGAAATATGTCGGTCTTTCCGTTTCCATCGAACTTCATCTCCCACATCTGAATAACTACCTCCGTGATCAAAATATATCACCACACGTCTGTTGTTATCCATAGTTACCTGAAAAATTATAATGAACAACATTATCACTTAATAGTTGTACCGGTTATTTTAGTTATACACGGAGTAATGATGACAGTTGTACTAGTTGTACCAGTATCATATTGTATACGTTATTAATAGTTATACCAGTTTAACTAATTCTATGTTTCGTGTGAACCATCACAGTAGCACTAGTTGTACCAGTATATATGTTGTACATGTTTAAGTAGTCGTACGGTTCGGATGAACAACCACTGTAACACTTGTTATACCAGTTATAGCATCTTATATAAACAATTTTCCTTCCACAATTTCATGATTCTAATTAGATTTACATTATATTAAACTTCAGATCACTCTTACTACTGTAATGTATTTTGTTCAAACATGATTCAACCAAATCTAATTTAGAGAGAGAGAGAGAGAGAGAGAGAGAGAGAGAGAGAGAGAGAGAGAGAGAGAGAGGAGAGAGAGAGAGAGAGAGAGAGAGAGAGAGAGAGAGAGAGAGAGAGAGAGAGAGAGAGAGAGAGAGAGAGAGAGAGAGAGAGCATTACCCAAGTTCATCTATGGAAGAAGATACACAATTTGTTGTGGATGTTTATGCTTCTCTTTTCTGTTTTTCGTCCAATCTCGCAACAGAAAAAAAGTTTGATGAAAGATATTGGTTGGTGTAAGAATTGAAGAGAGAATTGATGTGAGGAAGGTTGTTACGTTTAATTGAAGAGAGGAGGAGAGGAAGAAGAAAGGTGGGTCCCAACAAAGAGGAGAGAAGGGAAGAATAAATCGTTTGGCTTTTTTTTTATTTTGACCCAATGGTGTAGATCATCTATTCATTAAGGTTTTTATGGTAATTTTCTTTTATTGGGTTAGTGTAGAATTTGTTAGGTTGTGAGAGAATAGGAAATATGGGTTATGTCCTATAAGAGAATAATGTCCGCTATATTAAAAACAGGTCTCAATAAAAAAAAAAGAAAAAAAGAAACTTTACCATCTTCTGAAACCTTGAGAGCCTTAGAGGTACGAAGGGTATCAGCAACAGCTTTGATGGTATCTTCAGGGATGTCATCTCCTTTAGAATCACCCAACTTCAAGTATGCTCTCATTTTACTGAATGAACATATCAACGCCAAACTAACCACTGTTCTCCAAAAAACCAAACATCAACACTTAGCAATAACAAACAAAAAACACAACGAATGCAATTGAACTGTTCAAAAAGATGGAAACTTTACATCCATCTTCACTCTGTGTAACCGTCTTCTTCAAGAAATCATCAATGGGAAGGTTACTATCACTGAAGTAGAACTCCACCTAAAGAATCGAATATCAAATATTAAAAAAGTCATGGAGAAATAGAAGAGGAGAAGGAGAGGTTTGAACCTGACGGAGAACAGTTTTGGCGGTTTCTTCTGCGAGACAAGGGATCGACATCATTGTTCACTACTGGTTCGAGAGGCAGAGAAGAAGAATAGAGAGAGTACTAGGTTTAGTCAAATTACAGTTTATATTTTACTTCAGGTTTCTCCATTTGATCCTCTCTCTCTAGAGCTCAGGACTCTCTCTTTTGAGCTTTAGGTCTTTTCCTCCGATCAAATCTCTCTGTTATACTCTGTCTTCTCAGTCTCTCCTTCTTTTCAAGATGTCTTCTGAAATGGATAAAGCTATGTTAGCTCTCTCTCTGAAGGATAACGATGATATACCCTTCGATATGCCCGATCTCCCACAATACTACTCATCTGATCGAAACGCTAAAAGCCTCATCAGTCGCCTTCTTAATCCTCGCCATCAAAATATGGCTAGTCCAATTCTCGATATGCCCCGCAAATGGCAGAAGCAAAACAGGGTCCGAGGAATCGCATTATCAGCTGAGCGCTTCCAATTTATCTTTGATCATGCGCATGACCTCGAAGATGTTCTCGGCAAGGGCATGCAAACCTATCAGGAGTGGGGTCTAGCAATAGATCGTTGGTTCGACTCTCCCCCAGATGATTACCTCCAATATGTTCCGATTTGGGTGCAAATCAAAAACATTCCAGTTAATCACTATACTACGGAAGCTATCACTGCAATTTGAGGTTTGTGATAAGCTAGCTGTACCTTTGGCTTACATACATAAGAAGCAGAGGTCGCAGAGGAGAGCTAGAGATGACTGAAGTGTGGAAGTGAAGTGGAGATGAGAGACTCTAGCTAAGGCAGAGGTTTAGTAGAGTCTTAGATATATATAAATAAGAGTACGATGTCGTTTTACTATTTGAGACTTGTAGTATTTATTCTCGAGTTGTTGGACGTTTGGGGATATCAAATGATCAATTAACAAAAAGCAATTCTTATCTTCTCTCCCTTTCTTCTACTTTCCCATACCCTTTCTGTTACAGATAAACCCTAGTTTATCTTTGGTATCAGAGCACAGCCATGCCTCCTAAGCAGGATTCCAACTCTGATCGGATCACTGCGTTGGAAGGACAGTTCGGCGGTCTTACCAGTGTGATTGAGAAGTTGTGCGTGGATCTGAAGGCGAATCACCAACTCGTTATCGAGATGGAGAAACGTGCTGAGGAGCGCCATCGACAGGCTCAAGAGGAGAAGCAGTCGAGGGTGGAGACGGCGGCAACGTCGAAACCAGATATCCCTAGATCTGCGAAGAACAGCGCCGAGGAGACGCCATCACCGATCTCTGACGGACCTCAGCCTCAAACCCAAGGGCTGCAGTTGCGACCAGAGAAAGGAGTTTTGAGTGCTCCTGCGAACGTTATTCCCTTGAGATCCGCTGAGACCCACACAACACCCTTTTCAGCGGGGTCGTCGGGATACTCACCACAGCAGAAGAGCTCACCAGTCAAGAAGCAGCTGGAGTTACCGGAGTTCACCGGGAAGAACCCAGATGATTGGATTTTTAGAGTGGAAAAGTGTTTTTCAGTGAACCAAACCGAAGAAGATGAAAAACTAACACTCGCAATGGCTTGTTTGGAGGGTTGTGCGGTGACGTGGTTGAGGATGATTCAGGTGAGAGATGAGCTGTTGGATTGGAGGGACTTTAAGATGAAAGTCAGGAAGAGATTCAAGCCTTCACGGGGAGGTACTATACTGAGCTAGATGTTGAAGTTGAAACAAACAGGTACCATCTCAGAGTATCGTGAGGCGTTTGAAGAGTTATCAGCAGAAGTTCCCCACGTTCCTGATGATGTGTTGGAAGAAATCTTCTTACATGGGATGAAGCGAGTCTTGAGGGAGCAGGTAGTAAGGTTGAGACCAGTGGGGATGGACGAGATAGTTGATATGGCGAAGATTATTGAGGAGCAGGAGAATGAGAAGAGTGCTTTTCATTCAAGAAACTTCCAGAGAACCAACTCAGCGCCCACTCTCAACAACCAACACAGACAGTACAACAATGGTTCGAGTCGATCGAGTGAAACTACACCAGCAAGGAAATCAGCTGATTCGCCGTGTGATAGTAAGCAAGGAGACATTAAGAAAGCTGTGCAAAACCCATGTCGACACTGTGGCGAGAGGTTCTTCGCTGGTCACCGTTGTAAAGCCTTCCAGAGGTTTAAATGTTTGGATGTGGAGGAAGGAAGTGAACCCGATGGAAACGAGACAGAGGACTCTGAAGGTCCAGTGGGTCAACAAAACCAGCAGGCCCCGGAACTACAGGTTCTCTCCTTGCAGTCCATGGTTGGCATTACCTCTAAGAAGACGCTAAAAGTGGTAGGAACGATTGGTAAGAAGGAAGTGTTGGTGCTGATTGATTCGGGAGCTTCTTGCAACTTCATCTCAAAGGGGTTGGCAGAAGAACTGGGGCTACCGATACAATCAACTCAGGAGTTTGGTGTTTCTATTGGAGATGGTAGAATCTTAACGGGGCAAGGCAAGTGCTCAGATGTAGAAATGGACATCCAAGGTGTCAAGATTAAGGAGGAGTACTTGCTGTTTGAATTGGGGAAGATTGATGTAGTGCTGGGATACTCTTGGCTGGCAACTCTGGGGGAGACGAATTAATTGGGGACTACATATCATGAAGTTCAAAGTTAATGAGCAGTGGGTTTCTATAAGTGGAGATCCGTCGCTGTTGAGGTCACAGGTGTCACTGAACTCAATGGAGAAACTGGCAGAAAAGGAAGAAGTGGTGTTCTTGCTAGAACTTCAAACCCTGTTTGAAGCAAGTTCAGGTGACCATAAACTCAAGAGCCCTAGTTTGGGGGTTAAGCGGCTATTGAAGGAGTTTGAATCAGTGTTCAACCTGCCACAAGGGTTACCTCCGAAGCGCAACAGAGAGCACGCAATCACCTTGCAGTCTGGTACTTCTCCGATCAACATCAGGCCATATAGATACTCGCATGTCCAGAAAGATGAGATAGAGAAGTTGGTTAAGGAGATGTTGCAAGCTGGTATCATCAGGCCAAACATTAGTCCGTTTTCAAGCCCGGTATTTCTGGTTAAGAAAAAGGATGGAGGTTTTCGTTTCTGTGTAGACTACAGAGCAGTGAATAAAAGCACCATTCAAGACCGATACCCGATACCAGTGATTGAGGAATTGCTTGATGAGCTAGCAGGGGCGTCTGTCTTCTCGAAGCTGGATCTCAAATCTGGCTACCACCAGATTAGAGTCAAGGAGGATGATGTGGGCAAGACAGCTTTCAAGACTCACGAAGGGCATTATGAGTTCCTGGTTATGCCCTTCGGCCTCACCAACGCGCCTGCGACGTTCCAATCAGTGATGAATGAGATTTTCAGGCCGTATTTAAGGACGTTCGTCCTGGTGTTTTTTGATGATATATTGGTGTACAGCAAAAACGAAGCAGAACATCAGGAACACTTGAAGATTGTTCTCAGGCTGCTGAAGAAGCATCAGTTCTATGCTAATGAGAAGAAGTGTGTGTTTGGGCAATCGAGTGTCTCGTACTTAGGACACGTGCTTTCTTCTAAAGGTGTAGCAGCAGACCCGGAGAAGATTGAAGCAATGAAAGCGTGGCCTCTGCCTAAGAATGTCACTGCTCTTCGAGGCTTCTTGGGATTAACTGGGTATTACAGACGTTTTGTGGCCAATTATGGGAGAATAGCGCGCCCTCTCACTGGTCTCTTGAAGAAAGAAGGGTTTAAGTGGTCAGATGAAGCTGGTAAGGCGTTCTGTTGGCTGAAGGAGGCGATGACTATGGTACCGGTGCTGCGATTACCAGATTTCTCTAAGCCTTTCGTGGTTGAAACAGATGCTTCAGGGACTGGTATTGGTGCCGTGTAATCTCAGGAGAGTCAACCAGTAGCTTATATCAGTAAGGCGTTTTCTAGCTCTGGCAGGGTGAAGTCGCTGTATGAAGGCGAGCTGCTGGCAATAGTCTACGCGGTAACCAAATGGAGACACTACCTCACTGGTCACCCGTTCACTATAAGAACTGATCAAAAGAGTTTGAAGCACCTCTTGGAGCAGCGTGCTGTATCTGCTGAACAACAGAAATGGGCCTCTAAGCTGCTTGGACTAAATTATACCATTGAGTACCGCCCAGGGAAAGATAATCGAGTTGCAGACGCGTTGTCAAGGAAGCACGGGTTGGCTAAGGAGGCAGTAGAGTTTCAGGAGTTCCAATTGACGGCTCCCCTGTCTATTGATCTTGATGAGTTAGCCCTGCAGGTAGAAAAAGATGAAGGTTTGCAAGCAATAATTCAAGCGTTGAAAGATGAGGATAACGCGCCTGCAGGCTACTATCTTAAAGAGGGGCACTTGTTCCATGAAGGCAGGCTAGTAATTCCAACAAAGTCGCCCTTTATTCCATCACTGATGAAACAGTTCCATGATAGTGCCATTGGAGGGCACGAGGGGGTTCTTAAGTCTTTCAAGAGAATGGCTCGTGAAGTTTTTTGGCGGGGCATGAGACAAGATGTCACAGAGTTCATCAAAGCTTGTGAGGTATGTCAGAAGAACAAGTATTCTACTCTCTCTCCTGCTGGGCTGTTGTCCCCTCTTCCCATTCCACTGCAAGTTTGGTCTGACATCAGTTTAGACTTCGTGGAGGGGTTGCCGATTTCAAAAGGATTGGATGTGATAATGGTGGTGGTGGATAGGTTGACAAAATATGCGCACTTCATTCCCCTGCGCCACGCCATCCATTCACTGCTAAAGGAGTAGCTACAGCCTTTGTAAAAGAAGTGATCCGACTTCATGGGTTTCCTGAGACAATGGTTTCGGATAGGGACAAGATTTTCTTGAGTCGATTTTGGGAAGAACTGTTCAAGACTCAAGGGACTTCACTACATAAGAGCACAGCCTATCACCCCCAATCAGATGGGCAAACAGAGGTTGTGAACCGTTGTCTAGAGGCTTATCTGAGATGTTTTGCTGGCAGGAAACCGACGTCTTGGTCACAGTGGCTACCATGGGCAGAATACTGGTACAACACTTCTTATCACTCCTCTATGAAGTCGACACCTTTCAAAGCTTTTTATGGGCGTGATCCTCCCAAACTGTTGCGATTTGGTGACATCCCTACAGCAAATGCAGAAGTTGAGACGATGATCTAGGATAGAGATTTGCTGTTACAGGAGTTGCGAGACAACTTAGCCACAGCTCAGACGAGAATGAAAGCTTAAGCTAATAAGAAGAGGAGGGATGTTGAGTTTCAGGAGGGTGATTGGGTATTTCTGAAATTGAGACCATACAGACAGACTTCGGTTGCAACTAGAAGGGCTGAGAAACTTGCGCCGAGGTACTTTGGGCCATATCAGATTGAGAAGAGGATTGGTCCAGTTGCTTACAAGCTTCTCTTACCTGCGCATAGTCTGGTTCACCCTGTCTTCCATGTGTCACAGTTGAAGAAGGCTGTGGAGCCACATGTCAGAGTTCAAGAGATTCCTCTAATTCTATCATCTTCTCTTGAATGGAACACAGAACCAGAGGAGATCTTGGGCATACGGAAGTCAGCAGAGGACAGTCAACCTGAAGTGTTAGTGAAGTGGGTTTGTCTGCCAGAGTTCGAGTGCACTTGGGAACCGGTTACGAGATTGGCGGAGCAGTTCCCTCGGTTCCAGCTTGAGGACAAGCTGAGTCTTCTTCGGGGGGGTATTGATAAGCTAGCTGTACCTTTGGCTTACATACAGAAGAAGCAGAGGTCGCAGAGGAGAGCTAGAGATGACTGAAGTGTGGAAGTGAAGTGGAGATGAGAGACTCTAGCTAAGGCAGAGGCTTAGTAGAGTCTTAGATATATATAAATAAGAGTACGATGTCGTTTTACTATTTGAGAAGAAGCAGAGGTCGCAGAGGAGAGCTAGAGATGACTGAAGTGTGGAAGTGAAGTGGAGATGAGAGACTCTAGCTAAGGCAGAGGCTTAGTAGAGTCTTAGATATATATAAATAAGAGTACGATGTCGTTTTACTATTTGAGACTTGTAGTATTTATTCTCGAGTTGTTGAACGTTTGGGGATATCAAATGATCAATTAACAAAAAGCAATTCTTATCTTCTCTCCCTTTCTTCTACTTTCCCATACCCTTTCTGTTACAGATAAACCCTAGTTTATCAGTTTGATTGGTCATGTCGATACCGTTGCTTTCGATCCGACCAAACCGCAAAGATATGATTTTGTCAGGGTCAAAATCATCTTGCATGTCTCCAAACCTTTAAGTAAATTTCGAACCCTCAACCTCCGCGGTGGTATACAACATACTGTATATTTCTTCTATGAGAAAGTTCAGAAATGCTGCTATCTCTGTCAAAGACTCACGCATGCTCAAGATCAATGTCCTTTTGTGAATCGTGATCAGCCGTACGTTGATGTTCAAGCACCAGTCAATCCCTTCACCTCCAGCTCCTCTGACAAAGGTGGCTCTCTCTCTGAAACTGATCCGCTCTTTGGTGTCCTTAAGGATCATCAAGTTGGCATTCATCCTAGCTCTGGAAGGCCTAAAATCGCTCCAGAAGTTCTTCAAGAAATGCACAACTACTTGCTCTCAGCTAATGGAGAAGACCGGAGTGTTAAAGAACAGCGCATTATCTCCTCCGTTCAAGAAGTGGAGCGTGACCCGATTGCTCAGCAAACATTTCTTCAATTGATACCTCCTCCTTCTGTCATTACTGCTTTGACTGAAGGTAAAGGTATAGTCTTTGACTATGAAAAGGTCGTGACATCTAGTGCTCCTCAAGGTCCTAAGTTGATGTCTGCTGCAATCTCTGCTGCTCGGCTTCCACCAATCGCACCTCAATAATTGGAGTTTTCCCCTATTCAACCTTCCTCAGCTCCTCAAAGAGGTATGGACCCAACGGTTTCTCAGTTACAGTTTACTCTAACTGATATTACCGGGGTCTCTACTGCTAAAGGCTCTGTAAGAAAAAGGCCAGGGAAATACAAGAGGAGAGCTCAAGCTTAGGGTGGTACTAAAACTTCTACTCAACAAGGTGAGACTCAACACTCCAGAGACACTACGGTTACAAAACGGAAAGCAGAAGAAGAACTGGCGGATGCTCCGAAGCTTCACAAGCATAAAGCATCAGAGATGGTCCCAAATGAGGGACCGTCGACTGCGTGATGAGCCTTATTAGTTGGAACTGTCAGGGAGTGGGGCGGCCTCAGGACCTGACAGTTCAACGTCTCACGGAGCTACGGCGTACGTACTTCCCTGAGATTTTTTTTCTGATGGAAACTATGAACGGCAGTAATGTTTTGGAAGACCTTAGGGTCTAGTTAGGTTATGACTCTGTTTTTACCATTAATCCTGTAAATACTTGGGGTGGATTAGCTTTGTTTTGGAAGGGTAGTGTCAAAGTAGAAATCCTGTATTATGATCAAAATCTTTTGGATGTTAATATAAAGATGGGTGATCATCAGTATTTTCTCTCTTGTATATACGGCCACCCTCACACTCAATATCGCCATTTAGTTTGGGAACGTCTATTGAGGCTTGGTATCTACAGAAGAACCAGTTGGTGTATGGTCGGATACTTCAACGAAATTTTAAACAACTCGGAGAAGATTGGCGGCCCTCTGAGAAGTGACTCTACTTTTCAAGCCTTCACCGATATGCTTTCTATCTGTAACATGACGGAGTTGCCAAGCACGGGTAACAGCTTCACTTGGGGTGGACACAGGAAGAATTTATGAATTCAAAGTAAACTTGATCGTACTTTTGGCAACTCGGATTGGTTTAAAATGTTTCCTGCATCAAATCAACGCTTCCTTGCTAAGAGAGGTTCCGATCACAGACCTGTTCTCATCAAATTCACAGCCTCTCAAGATAGCTACCGAGGATCTTTCCGCTTTGATAAAAGGTTCCTCCACCAGCCATTAGTACAAGAAACAGTTCATCATGCTTGGAACTTGCTAAAGCCTCATCAAGATCACTCGGTATCATCTCGTATAAGCAATTGTCGAAGGGCTCTTAGCCAATGGAAGAAAACCACTCAAGCTAATTCTCAAGTCAGAATTACTCAGCTTCAGAATGACCTTGAGTTGGAACAATCTTCTATGGACCCATCTACATCTAGAGTAGCTTTGCTTAGTCGTGAATTGGTGAAAGCATACAGAGATGAACAAAATTACTGGAAAATGAAGAGCAAAGATAACTGGATCCTTCATGGAGATGGCAACAAAAAGGTCTTCCATGCTGCGGTCAAAACTTCCAGAGCAAGAACCATGGTCACGAAATTGATGGATGCTAATGGTGTCGCACATAGATCAGAGGCCACCAAAGCTCAAGTGGCTATTCATTATTTTCAAGACCTCTTCAAATCCTCTAACTCTGAGGATTACCGAGACATGCTTCAAGGCTTTTCGGCAAAAGTTACTGATAGGATGAATCAAAGCTTAACTCAAACGGTAACGGCTGATGAAGTTAAACATGCTGTATTCTCCATTAAGGGTGAAAGTGCACCAGGCGTTGACGGTATGTCTGGTTTTTTCTTTCAAACTTATTGGGATACAGTTGGTGAGCAGTTAACCAAGGAGGTCATTGGCTTCTTTGAATCTGGACGCATGCCAACTGGTTGGAACTACACTCATATTTGCCTCATCCCTAAGAAGCTGAACGCATCTCTGATGTCTGATCTCAGGCCGATAAATCTTTGTACTGTTATGTACAAGACAATCTCTAAAATTCTAGCTTCCAGACTTCAAAAATTCCTGCCACTCATTGTCTCCTACAATCAATCGGCCTTTGTCTCTAAGCGTTTGATATCTGATAACATCATATTAGCACATGAAGCAGTCCACAGCCTCAACACCAAACCGGAGATCTCAGAGAATTTTATGGCTGCAAAAACCGACATGTCAAAGGCGTTTGACCGTGTGGAGTGGAATTACCTCCGAGCTCTTCTTTCTGCCTTGGGTTTTGATGCTGTTTGGGTTAGATGGATCATGTCCTGCGTGTCTACTGTTACCTACTCGGTGCTTATCAATGGGCAATCCCATGGCTATATAACTCCACAACGCGGTCTGAGACAAGGTGACCCCTTGTCACCTTTTCTTTTTGTTCTATGCTCCGAGGGTCTCTCCTTTCTTCTTAACCAAAGTGCAGAGAAAGGTCTCATCAGAGGTATCCAATTCTCACCGTCTGGCCCGGAAGTTCACCATCTGTTTTTTGCTGATGACAGCCTCTTTCTCTTCCAAGCTGATACATGTCAGTGTCAGTCTTTCAAAGAGATTCTACAGATATATGGTAAAGCTACCGGCCAGGTGATAAATCTCAATAAATCTTCTCTTACTTTTGGAAAGAAAGTGAACAATGACCTCAAGCTTCAGATTCAATCATCTCTTGGGATCTTTGCTGAAGGCGGCTCTTGGACTTATCTCGGGTTACCAGAATGCTTCAGTGGTTCTAAAGTCAAGATGCTTGCATATATTCAGGAACGACTGAAAGGACGAATGTCCGGATGGTACTCTCGTTTCCTCTCTCAAGCTGGCAAAGAAGTCATCCTTCAATCTGTTGCCATGGCTATGCCTATCTATGCAATGATCTGCTTTAAACTTCCCAAAACAACCTGTAAGAACCTCACTTCTGCAATGGCTTCTTTCTGGTGGAATTCCTCAGAAGATAAGGGTAAGATCTATTGGCTTAGCTGGGATAAGCTCTGTATCCCGAAGCGACTTGGTGGCATGGGCTTCAAGGATATTGGCATCTTTAATCAAGCCTTGCTGGCTAAGCAAGCTTGGCGCATCCTCCAAGACAAATCTTCTTTGTTTGGGAGGTTTTTTAAAAGTAGATACTTTCCAACAGGCGATTTCCTTACAGATAAACTAGGTTCCCGTCCATCCTACGCCTGGAGAAGTATCTTATATGGTCGCGATCTCCTCCTCAAAGGTCTGCGACATATGGTTGGTAATGGAAGTTCTATCTTTGTATGGACGACTCCTTGACTTGCGGATGGAGATCGTATGCGTTTGCCTCTGATGAAGAACTCTTTGGTTGATCTTAATCTTAGAGTCAGCGATCTCATGCTCCCCCAATCTCACTTGTGGAATATGGAAGTGCTGGAGCAGCTTTTTTATCCTCAAGATATTAAGATCATTGATATCACTCAAATTTCCCTAAAAGTGAATTACTCTCTCAAATAAGAGGTTCAGATGTAGTACTTAGGGATCGAATCCACAAGGACTCTAGGATTACTTGAAGGTTCAATTAATTAGAAATAAAGATAGACTTAAGGTTTTATATGTTTTAAAGCAGTAAATATTAATGTGAACAAGGAAGTTGTTCAGTAACTGAAATGAAGGTTGTTTCTTAATGAGGAAAATAGCTAGATCCAGGTATTTCTCAGGTATGAATTTATGCAGTTTGAAGGTGACATTAGGGCTTTAGTCCTTTGAACTCAAACAATTGGTACAACCAGTATGGTCTCCTTTGACTAGATCCCGGATCTCAACTGTCGTTTGTTGATCTCGGAAAAGAGTCGATCGATACGACTTCCGTCTAATCGATCGATACACCTTTCAAACAATCGATCGCTACAACGATGGTTGTATCGATCGATGGTAATTCTAGCAAGCATTATCGATTTGGTTGAATACGTTCTCTAATGATCTAAACCACCTTTCGCATGTGTCTAGTCAGTTAGATCACTTTAGTTTGTTTCAGGGTATTGAGAGTATACAATTGGTTATCTCTTCAATCCTAAGATCTAGATTTAAGGGTGATCAATCCTAAATCTAGTATTAAAAATAACTAAAGTGAAAGAACTAATTTAATCACCCTAACAATTGTCACAATCTCATCACATGATTCACCCTTATGAGAAACCTAAATCTAACAATTAGGTTTACTCAGACATATTCATGAGAGACAAAGTCATGATGGTTTGAATAAAACTTAATATGAAATAAGGAACACAAAGAGTAATGAGTAAGATAAAAAGGGAGTTCAAGATCTTCTCTGTTTTGCAGTCTCAGATCTATCTCTCCAACTCTAACTCTTCTCCTAAGGTAGCCAAATTGCTTCTCTTCTCCACTAGGTCTCTAGGCAAGTCTGCCTCTAAAATGATACAAAACCCTAGTATATAAAGCCTAACAGGCGGCCAGGGACTAATTGTGTAAATAGCACACTTTATGATACTTGAAAATCTTCTAAATTGTAATCCATCGAATGGCTTAATGTCGATCGACACTCTTCGATATCTGTCGATCGATTGTAATTGACTCTAATCGTCTGATCTCGCATGATTCCTATCGGTCGATTCTTCATTCGTGAGAATACTCCAAAAATGCCTTAAAAGTATTGCTTTCTTCAATTAAGTACCTGTGCCTGAAAATACTCTAAAATACTTTGAAAATGTAGTAAATATGATTGAAAACTCTCATATACCATGGCTAAAAACGGGTAAAATTCATGGTATATCAACTCCCCCAGACTTACTTTTTTGCTTGTCCTCAAGCAAAACAATCGGTAGTCTCTCTGAAGGAGGTTTGAAAACAACATGACTCTTATTTTTGAAAACTTAAAAATCCTCACTTCCTTGTCAAAAGAATCTAAACGGTCTCAACCACAAACGCACGTTTATACCTTATCCTAGTCTAGCAACCAAATTCATCTATCCAACAACTTAGCAGATCTTGTCTAAAATTCTCCTTTACTAACCTCATTTCTTAACATAAAATAAAAGTGCGTGCTTTACCTTGGGAGTATCGATCAAAAGACATATGGATTCAACTCAAACAAGTTTCCTGAGCAGGTAGTCTTTTCTGATACTTTTCTCCCCTCATCTCTCTTCTCTGAATCTCTTGTTAGTTTCAATTTCAACAGGTTTCGATGCCACATAGGTCATCTAGTCCATCTCATTGACATTTGCATTGTAACTCATACATTTTTGGCAAAGTGTAGCGAATAATGGGGTTTGGTACTCAACCTATCCCTCGTTTCAACAATGTGTGATCATTCTTGAGATTTAGAATACTGGGGTCGCAGGAGACACTCCTACCCCTCTGCCTCTCAAGAAATCATATCAATCTTTTCTTTATAAACTTAGATCTTTGAGATGCCGAAGAGAGAAGGAAGGAAACCAGAATTGCACAGACTTGTACCTTTTCAGATTTGTAGGAGGATTCCGATCCGATGTATACCAAGCCCCAAAGACAAGCTAGGATAGTCAGTATTAGGTTGGAGGTTAGCTTCGGTTCCTTTAAACAATCTGGGCAAGTGTGGCTAACTGACAGGTTGATCCACTTTGGTATCTCTAGTGCAATCTGTGGTTAATAGGTCTAAGTAGTGCCAAAGAGTGGTTTAGAAAATCATTAATAAAAATTTATATTTTCCTTTTTGACTCGAAAAACAATTTATTTTTGAAAAATAGAGGATAAAAGATAAATGTTAGTAACACCCTCCCCCAGACTTAAATTACACCGTCCCGGTGTAATAATAAGTAGGAGAAGTATAAATAGAAAATGTTAGAAGTATAGATATTGAAGCAAAGTGTCGTACCTTTCTGTCTTTCCCGTCGACCGATGTACCATAGACGGTATCGATCGACAGTATCAGACAGAATGTGTGATAATGTGTTTAGCACGGAACTCACTCACTCGTCTAGCTTGGCTCTCAAGTTAGCTCAGTTGTCAGTCCAAACACAAAGAAAATTAAACATACGAAATAGTGCAAAAGCATAAAACATAGATAAGTTTAAAAAACATAAATCCTGCAAATCCGAAACATAAAATAAAATAAAAAAATCTGAAAGATAAAGAGAAGAGATAAGAAGGCTAGTCGGTGGCCTCCTCGTCCTCCTCCTGCTGGTACTGGTGAGATGGTCCTGGGTCTGCCGCTCTGACACTCCTCCTGCTCGCACATTGGGGTCGCGTGACTCTAGCCCAGATGGCTCGAAGAGCACTCACGACCGTCCTCTGAAAGTCTGCCTCAGGCATCGGGACGTCTGGAATGTCCGGGAAGTCAGGAAGGGTAGCTGCGGGTGCTGCCTGCGATCCTCCAACACCACGCTCCATCGGTTCCTGACGAGACTCGGTGGTGAGATCCAATAGGAACTCGTCGTCGGGTTTGAACCGGATCCTGTCGACCTGATGGTCGAAGTCAGTGAGTGATGCATGCGGGAGCTGAAACAAACGGAAGCGGCGGTCAATCCTGAAAAACCAGAGAAGGCTCTCCTTGAGCCAGCCGCAGTTCATCAGGTGCTGCTCGTCCATGAAGAGATGGCGACGGTCCGCGGTACTCCTGTCCAGACGGACACCACAGAACTCAAAGATCGGTGTGAGAAGACTACCCACACTCTCCTTCTTCCTACCCGAACCCGAGAAGGGTTTCTTCTTCAGTGAGATCAGATGCTCGGCGAAGAGAGCTCCAAGGTTGGGGACTACCAATCCCGCAGTGTCGAGGTGAGAGAGATCGACCAGTCCGTTCACCGCTGGGAAGAGCAGTGAGAGATCATGTAGGCGCACCTTGTTGGGCTCCATCTTGCACAACAGAGTGTTGGCAATAGCCCATAGGAAGTAGCGGAGCGACGGGTGACGAACGTCGGACTGAGTCGCTGAGCCGCTCCAGCTGCCCGTGCCTATGATCTTCCAGAAGTCACTCGCACCTGGGAGAGGCGAGAATCTGCAAGATGTAGCATCCTCCTCAAAACCGAAGATGCCGCAGAGCTGGGGGATGGTGATAGAGTATCTCTTCCCTCTAGCAAAGAAAGAGAGAACGCCGTCGCCCGCTATCTTAGGACCGTCGTGGCGGTAGGTGAGACGGACAGAGGCCATGAACTGGCGCACCAACGGGACGTGGAGGTGTAGGTGTGTGTGGCTATGGTGCCCAGGCCGAGCTGAGCAATCATCGCGTACAGATCATCCTGGATCCGCATCTTGTGTATGACCTCCGGGTCAATGAAGCGTGTGGGCTCGATGTCGACATCGATCCAGGTGTTGTTGTGCAAGCTATTGTAGTCGTCCCATTGCTCTGTGAGCTCTCTATCGAGACACTCGCTGCTGGAGATTATCTTCTTCGGGTCTGAGAAGTCGCGACCCTCTCTGTAAGCGATGGGGGTCTTATCCTCATGTGGCCATGGAGGCCTCTCATCGTCCCTCGGGACTCGTGGTTGCCGGCGGTTTGAAGGGCCAGCGGGATCACTCCTCCTCTTCGTCCTCCTCTCTCTCTCAGTGTCCGAATCTGTGCTCATCTGAAAAGAAAAGTAAAACGAGTAAGTTAGCGTTGGTTCGCGGAAAAGAGTCATATCGACCGATGCACACTCGTGTGTGTCGATCGATAGATCAAATTAGTGTTCATCAGAAAATCGGGAATCGATCGACAGGACAAAGTCTATGTCGATCGATAGCGACTCGCGAAACCTGTAAATCAACAGTTCACACGAAAAACGAATCGAAAGAGAGGATTTGAGCAAAACAAAATATCCTACCACTTAGATAAACAGTTCAAACATCTAAAACAACCTAGAATTGCACCAAATCAACCCGATTTCACCCAATTCAAAACCCAAACCCTAGGGTTTCAATCCAAAGAGAATTTCGGACCAATACCTTGGAGAATGTGAGAAATGCTAATGGAAACAGATGGAGAACTTGAAATCGAGTGGTTTTGGGCAAAGAATTAATGGAAATCGTCAAGAAACGAGAGAGAAAAAGGAGTTTTAGGATTCGGCTAGGGTTTGCGAAATAAGAGAAGAAGAGGCGTATGTTTAGTTAAATGAGAAGTTGCCTCGACATCCCCGTGTCGATCGATACAACTTGGTTGATATCGATCGATTTTTATGCATTTGTGAAAGTGAGCGCTTTGAAAATAATTTAAATGTCACTAACTAATAATTTAAATTTCTAACTAAAATGAGAAAAAAAAAATTCTAACTAAAAGAATTAAGTAAAAATAAATCCAAATAAAAATGAAAATAAAATTGAAAATAAGAGTTAAAATAAGGATGAAAATATTAAATGAAAAATGTATTAAAAATAAAGAAATAAAAAAGAAAAATGAGTTGCCTCCCATTCAGCGCTTAGTTTAAAGTCTTTAGCACGACTTAGGATAACTGTATTTAGTTATCACGGGGTGGTAGCAGCGGAATGGGCTTTTTATCTGGTGGTTTGGCCCAATAATGCTTTACGCGCTGCCCATTTACTGTGAACTCGTCGCTTTCTTCACTAACGATCATTAGTGCTCCAGAAGATTTTACTTCCTTAATGGTAAAAGGTCCTGACCAAGGAGATCTTAGTTTTCCAGGGAAAAGGTTTAATCTGGAGTTATATAGGAGAACTTGATTGTTCGGCTCAAAATGTCTAGATACGATTTTCTTATCGTCATAAGCTTTTGTTCTTTCCTTATATAACTTCGAATTCTCATATGCCAAATGTCGTATTTCATCGAGCTCGTTGAACTGAATTAGAAGTCTCTCGGCAGCTGGCTTGATATCAAAATTTAGAAATTTGGTTGCCCAGGCTGCCTTGTGCTCCAGTTCAACTGGTAAATGGCATGATTTCCCATAAAGTAAGTCAAAGGGTGTCGTTCCCAGTGGTGTTTTGTAAGCGGTCCGATATGCCCATAAGGCATTGTCTAATTTGCGACCAATCTTTCCTATCTATTCGAACGGTCTTCTCCAATATTTCCTGAATTTGTTAGTTCGAAACTTCCACTTGTCCACTGGTTTGTGGGTGATAAGGTGTAGCCACTCGAAGATGGACACCATTTTTCTCAAGTAATCGGTCGAAAAATTTGTTGATGAAGTGTGATCCACCGTCACTAATGACTATTCTGGGAACTCCAAATCTTGGGAAGATAATGCTCTTGAAAAGTTTGACAACGACAGATGCATCATTTGTTGGAGAAGCAACTGCCTCGACCCATTTTGAAACGTAATCTACAGCGACCAGGATATATTTGTTGCCATAAGAAGATGGGAAAGGACCCATAAAATCTATTCCCCAACAGTCGAAGACTTCTACTTCCAAGATAAAGTTTTGTTCCATCTCATGTCTCTTGCTTATTTTTCCTCTCCTCTGACATCTGTCGCATTGTGCTATATGAGCATGAACATCGCGAAATGTTGTTGGCCACCAAAATCCTGTTTGGAGAATTTTGGAAACTGTTTTAAAAGTGGCGAAATGTCCTGCGTAGTCAGAGCTATGACATTGGTAAATAATGTTCGGAATTTCAGCTTCAGAGACGCATCTTCTATATATGCCGTCAGAACAGTGCTTGTAGAGATAGGGCTCATCCCAATGGTATCTCCGAACTTCATGAAAGAGTTTCTTTCTTTCATAACCTTTTAAATTTTCTGGTTCAAAATCAGCGGCTAAATAGTTGACTATATCGGCATACCAGGGTCGATCTTTGATGTTCCGTCCAATCGCATTTGCTTCTTGTAGAGAGACATCAGATATATTATGATTCAAAGCATTACAAGCAACCTTAACTGGTATGTCAATAAGTTATGTTGATGTTCTGTTGCTGATGGATACGATTGATCTTGCATCAGTAATGTCGGTTGTCAATTCGTCATTTGATTCGTCCAGTAATCCGTCAGATATGAGCGATATGTGACCTATGAATGACGTGTCCAAAAGAGCTATATTCTCTGTAGGGAAGAAATCGTCTATAGGAACTTTATCCTCAATTCGAATCCTGGAAAGATGATCAGCGACACCGTTGTCTACTCCTCTTTTATCTTTGATCTCAATATCGAATTCTTGGAGTAGTAAGATCCATCTTATGAGTCTTGGTTTAGCATCTTTCTTCTGCATTAAATATTTGATAGCAGCATGATCAGTGTGGACTATAACATGTGCTCCAACTAAGTACTGGCGGAATTTTTCGAAAGCATAAACTACTGCTAGTAGCTCTTTTTCTGTGGTAGAGTAATTTTGTTGCGCTTCGTCGAGTGTGCGACTCGCATAGTAGATAGCCTGCAGCTTCTTATCTTTTCGTTGTCCTAGAACCGCTCCAACTGCGAAATCACTCACATCACACATAATCTCGAAAGGGAGATTCCAATCTGGGGGTTGTACGACTGGGGCAGTTATAAGAGACTTCTTCAGTGCTTCAAAAGCTTCCTTGCATTCTGGTGTAAAATCGAATTTAACTTCTTTGCACAAAAGATTATTCAGAGGTCTAGCAATTTTACTGAAATCTTGTATGAATCGTCTGTAAAATCCGGCATGTCCAAGGAAACTCCTTATGTCTCTAACGTTTGTGGGTGCTGGTAGACCAGCCATTACTTCAATTTTAGCTCTGTCTACTTCTATTCCAGCTGCGGAAACTTTATGTCCAAGGACTATACCATCGTTTACCATGAAATTGCATTTTTCCCAGTTTAGGACAAGATTATTTTCTTCGCATCTTTCCAATACCTTGCACAAGTTGTCTAGGCAATCCTTAAAACTTGATCCGTAAACCGAAAAATCGTCCATAAAGACTTCCATGAAATCTTCGATCATATCTGTGAATATTGACATCATGAAACGTTGGAAAGTGGCTGGTGCGTTACATAGTCCAAATGGCATTCTGAAAGATGCAAATGTTCCGTAAGGACAAGTAAAAGTTGTCTTTTCTTGATCTTCAGGATGTATCGGTATCTGGAAATCCGTCAAGAAAACAATAATATTTATGGTTGGCCAGTCTTTCGAGCATTTGATCGATGAAGGGTAAGGGAAAATGGTCTTTCCTAGTAGCAACATTCAGTTTCCTGTAATCAATACACATTCGATGTCCAGTGACAGTGCGTGTAGGGATGAGTTCATCTTTATCATTTTTAACCACTGTGATCCCACCTTTCTTTGGTACAACATGCACATGGCTTACCCATTTACTGTCTGAGATAGGATATATAACTCCAGCATCCAGAAGTTTAATTATTTCTTTTTTCACTACCTCTTTTAGGTTTGGATTTAGTCTCCTTTGCTGCTCTATAGATGTTTTTGCATCTTCTTCGAGGTGGATACGGTGCATACAAAGGTCAGGAGCTATCCCAGGAATATCATCGAGAGAATACCCGATCGCTCTCCGATACTTACGCAGTTTGTTTAAAAGAAGTGGAAGCTCTCCATTCGTGAGATTAGCATTAACAATGACGGGATATGATTTATCGCAAAGGAATGCATATTTCAGGCCAGCTGGAAGTGGTTTCAGTTCAACCTTGGGTGCTTTTTCTTTAGTCCAGTTGGTCGATGAAGAAGATGATCGATCAATAGTTTCCCTAAGGTATTGATCCGTAATGATTTTAGAATCATCATTTTCTTCATTTGCAATTCCGATGCTTGCGTCCATAAGATTCGCATAATCTTCTGTTCTGCTATCTATGTTCAGGATTTCTTGTTCATCAGGAGTGAATGTGTCTTCTGATGAACTATCAGCACATATATCCATAAGGTATTCTTTTTCTAGCTCAGAAACTTCTTCTGTGTAAAAGGCGTGATCGTCTATCAGAGGACGTTTGACTAGCTTTTCCATGTCGAAGTTCATTGATATATCTCCGACATTTAAATTAATATTTCCTCCTTTAACATCTATGATTGCTCCTGCTGTAGCCAAAAAGGGCCGACCTAAAATAAGGGGGTCTTTCGGCACTTGTTTATACTTTAGTACAACGAAATCTGTCGGTATGAAGCAATCATCAATTTTGACTGGTACATCTACGAGGATTCCCTCAGGCACCCTAATAGAACGATCAGCTAGAACTAACGTGATAGGCGTTGGAACGAATTCATTATAACCTAGTGAAACTGCCACAGAGTATGGCATGAGGTTTACACTAGAGCCAAGATACAAAGAGATCGAGGAAAAGGTGCGTTTTGTATCTTGCAATCTAGGACAAAACTACCAGGGTCAGTCCTTTTGATTGAAGTTTCTCCTTGTATCATCACACTTACTTCCTCTGACACCATCATAACGCTTTGTTCTCTACTCGAGGATATCATATCTTTTACGTACTTTTTCACCGACGGGGCTATCTTAAGGGCGTCACTGAGAGACATCTCGAGAATGATTTTGTCGAAGGCCTTTTTGCAGATTGCATGTTCCAATGCCTTCTTAGTTTGCGGTTTGTTTGGAGGAAATGGGGGAGGAGTTCTATAGACTCTTTCAGTTCCGGTAGATTGTATATTGCAATCGTTGGTGCCGCCAGACGGTCGATCGTTTTCCTTCCCAGAGGATCGATCGATATTTGGTTCGTCTAGATGATCGACTTCGATTTCGGCATCAGGATTCTCTTTTTCTAAGTCTATAGTTTTTCCCTGATCCTTTTTATTTGAAGAGTTTTTCCTTTGTTCTGATGTTCCTGAGTCGGAATCATTGTCAAGAAGCTCTATGGGGTTGGAATTTCTCTTTCCTGCCTTATCGATGATTTTTTATTGCTGGCATCTTCTCTGGCATTCGTTTCAAGGCGTTTTCCGCTTTGTAACATCACGGCATATGCCTGGCGTTTTGCCCCAGGGTTAGCATCGGTCCTTCCAGGAAGACGGCATGTCTCTCTTTTTAGAGTAGTTGCGAGGTTAGCAATTTGGTCTTCCAATCCCCGTAGGTGTTCAATTAATGAATCCATCTTCTGATTTAGTTCACTGTAAACGCTGTTTATTTTCCCATTGAATTCGGATTTCATTTTACGGTTTCCTGTAAGAGCTTATTTTAGATTGTACTTTTCTCTCCCAGTAAGAGACTGCATACAGATTTCATAGTCTCGTGTAAAGCTGTCGACGTTAAACACAGAATGATGATCAGTAGTATCTAATTCTTCTATAAAGTCGAGCTCATCTTCTGATATAGGAGGAGTTTTATTGTAGTACTGGCACAGGTTAGGTGGGTTTCGATCTGTCAGAAGGGAGTGAAGCAAATTTATAGAATTTTTTATCTCAGCTAACTCAGTATTTTCTATTGAGATTATAGCTTTTTCTTTTTCTTCATTCATCTCTTCATAGGATCTTCCTGTTGCCATGTTTTCGATTAGGCGTCTTGCCTCCATAGGATTTCTAGTAACGAAATTCCCTTCGCTTGCTGTATCAAGCGTTGTCTTATAGCTCAGACTAACACCTTTGTAAAAAATCTTAAGAAATTGTGGTTCTGAATAACCATGGTGGGGGCATTCGAGTTCGTAACTCTTGAATCTTCCCCATGCGTTTTTGAATGATTCCTGAGGATTTTGACGGAAGGTAGAGATTCGCCTCCTCACTTCCCAGTAACGAGTATCGTTGAAGAAATGCTTAAGGAAGACATTTCTAATCTCTTTCCAGCTAGTCAGGGATCCTTTTGGTAGACAGTTTAGCCATCTCAAGGCTTCCCCTTCTAGTGAAAATGGAAAAAGTCTGCAACGTATGTACTCGTCTGGAATTAATTTCTCTAGACCTTCGATGTGGTCTTGTGGATGTTCTAAAGAAGATCCTTTAAAAGGGTTTCGACGCACCATATTATAATAATCAACATTAAACTGGGTTTTCGAGGTGACGTCATCAGGTATTCTGATAGCGGACCTATTGGAATAGGTCCTATCGGGGTTTAAGTAGTCTTGCAAGGGTAATTTAATTTCTTTACCTATGTTTAAGGTAGAGTTTGACTTAACAGGGATTTCAGTCCCCTGTTTTTCATTAGTTTGGCTAGAAGTGTTGCTTGATTGACCTATTGGTTCAGTTTGGACTACTTTCTCATTATCAGCATCGGTAAGAGGGTACTTACCTGCTTCCGGCTGGGTGGTATCGATCGATAAGGTTTCGGATGAAACGATCGATTCTTCTGTATCTGCGTCGCTCGATTGACAATGTTCCGTGTCGATCGATGCTTGGCCGACATCTGTATTCTCCATCCTTTGTGTTGTAAAACAAAAGAATAGAAAAATTAGCAAAAGTAACAAAGTCTATGCTAAATCCTAAATTAAATCTAAAAGTAATAAGAAAGAGTCCCCGGCAACAGCGTCAAATTTGATATCACTCAAATTTCCCTAAAAGTGAATTACTCTCTCAAATAAGAGGTTCAGATGTAGTACTTAAGGATCGAATCCACAAGGACTCTAGGATTACTTGAAGGTTCAATTAATTAGAAATAAAGATAGACTTAAGGTTTTATATGTTTTAAAGCAGCAAATATTAATGTGAACAAGGAAGTTGTTCAGTAACTGAAATGAAGGTTGTTTCTTAATGAGGAAAATAGCTAGATCCAGGTATTTCTCAGGTATGAATTTATGCAGTTTGAACGTGACATTAGGGCTTTAGTCTTTTGAACTCAAACAATTGGTACGACCAGTAGGGTCTCCTTTGACTAGATCCCGGATCTCAACTGTCGTTTGTTGATCTCGGAAAAGAGTCGATCGATACGACTTCCGTCTAATCGATCGATACACCTTTTAAACAATCGATCGCTACAACGATGGTTGTATCGATCGATGGTAATTCTAGCAAGCATTATCGATTTGGTTGAATACGTTCTCTAATGATCTAGACCACCTTTCGCATGTGTCTAGTCAGTTAGATCACTTTAGTTTGTTTCAGGGTATTGAGAGTATACAGTTGGTTATCTCTTCAATCCTAAGATCTAGATTTAAGGGTGATCAATCATAAATCTAGTATTAAGAATAACTAAAGTGAAAGAACTAATTTAATCACCCTAACAATTGTCACAATCTCATCACATGATTCACCCTTATGAGAAACCTAAATCTAACAATTAGGTTTACTCAGACATATTCATGAGAGACAATGTCATGATGGTTTGAATAAAACTTAATATGAAATAAGGAACACAAAGAGTAATGAGTAAGATAAAAAGGGAGTTCAAGATCTTCTCTGTTTTGCAGTCTCAGATCTATCTCTCCAACTCTAACTCTTCTCCTAAGGTAGCCAAATTTCTTCTCTTCTCCACTAGGTCTCTAGGAAAGTCTGCCTCTAAAATGATACAAAACCCTAGTATATAAAGCCTAACAGGCGGCCAGGGACTAATTGTGTAAATAGCACACTTTGTGATACTTGAAAATCTTCTAAATCGTAATCCATCGAATGGCTTAATGTCGATCGACACTCTTCGATATCTGTCGATCGATTGTAATTGACTCCAATCGTCCGATCTCGCATGATTCCTATCGGTCGATTCTTCATTCGTGAGAATACTCCAAAAATGCCTTAAAAGTATTGCTTTCTTCAATTAAGTACATGTGCCTGAAAATACTCTAAAATACTTTGAAAACGTAGTAAATATGATTGAAAACTCTCATATACCATGGCTAAAAACGGGTGAAATTCATGGTATATCAATCATCAAGAAGATAAAGCCAGTTACTTCTTCTGAGGACTACTTCTGTTGGAATCACACGAGGTCAGGAGAGTACTCTGTTCGCTCTGGCTATTGGCTTGCTGAGAGGTTAGCAAGCTCTGATGCTTTTGTGGCAGGCGGAATGCTCCCCTCTCTTAATAGAATAAAGGACATTATCTGGTCCCTTGATACAGAGCCAAAGATCAGGATCTTTCTTTGGAAGGTGATGAGTGAAGCTCTTCCAGTTGCAGATAATCTCATCTCCAGAGGAATCAAAATAGATACCAGATGTCAGGTGTGTGGCCATGAAGGTGAATCCATCAACCATGTGCTCTTCACATGCACTCTTGCTAGACAGTACTGGGCAATTAGTAACTTCCCTCGTCCTCTGTCAGGGTTTTCTAATACATCAGTCTTTTCCAATATCTACTATGTTCTTCGAGATCGAGATCAACCTTCCATACCGGTTAATATAAGCAGAGCTGCTCCTTGGATTATTTGGAACATTTGGAAGAACCGGAATTCACATTTCTTTGAAAACAACATTACTCCTGCCCCGGTTTTCAACAGTCAAGTTTATGAGACAGTGAATCATTGGTTTCTCATCAAGGCTATTGACAAGTCTGAGCAGGCTATTGATTTAGAAAGGAAAAAGAAAATTCTATTTGGTTGGAAGCCTCCCCCTGCTGCTTGGTACAAATGTGATATTGGCTGTGCATGGAACAAACACAACTATAACAGTGGCGCTTCTTGGATCCTTAGGAATTCTGAGGGTCGTGTTCTCTTACATGGACGTCGATCCTTTTCAGGCATTTTTTGTGAAGCAGATGCAATGCTACAAAGTTGGTTATGGGCAATTGAAAGCCTTCATACTCTTCACTACGACTCAATTATTTTTGCTAGTCACGACAGGGATTTTGTCACTGCAGTCTCAAATCCCTCTTTCTGGCCTTCCCTAAAGTTCTACACTCAGAAGATCTGTTCTCAACTCCAACATTTTTTGTCTTGGCGTGTTCAGTTTCTAAAACGACGTGACATCAAAGGAGCAGCCCTTATTGCGGACAGTGTCATCAAAGAGGATCGCTTTCAATCATACATTGCTGTTGGATATCCATCATGGTTGCATCATGAATTCCACCATTCTTAGCTCCTTCAGTTCTTGAATGGTTCTTCTTGATCCTTCTTGTAATGCTGTGCTCTATTAAAAGTTGTATGCTATTCTTATATAATATTATCAAGCGTTTAAAAAAAGATCCTTTATTTTCAACTTTATACTTCGTAATCTATACTATTAAAGCAAAATTCATATTAGGATTCTGCTCTTAATATAATTTGTTAATTACAAGTTATGCCATTCCTTATTTTATGGTTAACCAACAACATTAACTTCCTAAATATTAATTACTAATTACACGTAAAGTAGTGTTAGTACATGGTAGGATAGTATATGATCGTCTATGTTAGTACATGTTAGCTATATTTCAACATTGCATGATTTTATTATAACACTGCATTCAAGTTTGTTTTGCATAGCAAAAACAATGTATTAGACATCACATATACATAAATTGTTTTTCTGGTCACGACACAAATACATATATGGTTGATGTTTAAAAATTGTGGTAATATCAAAACATAACAGTCTCTATTAAAACATAACTAAGGACCAATAAGGCATGTCAAGGAAAGTTTATGGCAATCAAAACGGATATGAGTAAAGCGTATGATAGAGTGGAATGTGACTTTATTCAGGCTCTTTGTCATAAAATGGGTTTTGATTCACATTGGATAAAATTGATGATGGGGTGTATATCATCAGTGCAGTACCAGGTATTGTTAAACGGCTAACCTTGAGGTCTAATAGTTCCCCATAGAGGTTTACGACAAGGGGATCCGTTATCACCCTATTTATTTATTATGTGTATTGAAGCTTTGATCACGAATATAAAAAAGGCTGAAAGGGGAAAACAACTTACGGGAATGAAGGTTGCTAGAGCTTGTCCATCCATATCTCATTTGCTTTCTGCAGATGATAGTCTTTTTTCTGTAAGGCGCATAAGGAGGAGTGTCAAACTATTCTCAAGATTCTAAAGGAGTATGAGGCGGTCTCAGGTCAACAAATAAATTTTCAGAAATCTTCTATACAATTTGGACACAAAATAAAAGAATCCAGCAGGCAGGAATTAAGAGATATTTTGGGAATTCAAAATCTAGGAGGAATGGGATCTTATCTGGGATTACCGGAGAATATTGATGGATCCAAAATACAAGTCTTTGGGTTCATACAAGAAAGGTTGAATAGTAGGGTAAATGGTTGGACTTTCAAATTTTTTACCAAAGGTGGGAAGGAGGTGATCATTAAATCAGTGATAACGGCATTGCCAAATCATGTGATGTCGTGTTATAGGTTACCAAAGGCGATTGCAAATAAATTAACGAGTGTGGTAGCACAATTTTGGTGGAGCCCAGACGGGAGTACAAAGGGCATGCATTGGAAATCTTGGGATAAACTAGTTTTAAGTAAGGAGGAAGGAGGCTTGGGCTTCAAAGACCTTACGAATTTTAATACGGCGATGCTTGGATAGCAGCTATGGCGCCTGATAGAGAAACCCAAGATTTTATTCTCACGGGTCTTTAAAGGACGGTACTTTAGGAATGCTTCACCCCTAGAACCGACCCGATCATACTCTCCGTCGTACGGCTGGAGGAGTATTATCTCTGCTATATCTCTGGTTAACAAAGGACTAATCAAAAGGGTGGGAACAGGATCTTCTATCTCAGTATGGAATGATCCCTGGATCCCATCCACCCGCCCGAGACCAGCAAACAAAAACCTTCATACTAATCACCCTGATCTTACAGTTGATTCTCTAATTGATTCAACTACAAGAACTTGGAATTCGCAGGCACTTCGGACTTTAGTGGATCCTCAGGATGTAAAAATCATCGAAAGTATACCGCTGAGTAGGAATCAGTTGGAGGATAGGGACGGATGGCATTTCACAAACAACGGAAAATATACAGTGAAATCAGGATACCAAGTGGAGAGAGTTTATCCTGATAAGGAGAAACCAATAATAGTATTTGGACCTACAGTTGATACTTTGAAATCATTTTGCTGGAAAGTAAGATGTCCACCAAAGCTCAAACATTTCCTATGGCAATTGGTATCAGGGTGCATAGCAGTTAAAAAGAATTTGCAAGCGAGAGGGATAAAAGGTGACATATGTTGTGATAGGTGCGGCGCTTCCGAGGAATCCATAAATCATGTGTTTTTTGAGTGTCCACCAGCGCGTCAGGTATGGGCTCTTTCACAGATCCCCTCCAGTCCAGCTATTTTTCCCTATCAAGGTTTTTTAAAAAATATGGATTATTTATTTTGGAGAATTGATCCGAAGATGGAAACTCATCAGTATGCTTGGATTCTATGGTACATTTGGAAAGGAAGGAACAACAAGGTTTTCAGTAATTTAGATGTTGATCCGAGAGATACTTTGAAATTGGCAGAGACAGAATCAGCACTATGGATTGATACACAAAATGCAGATACACAGACTCTGGTACGACAAGCTGAGATAGCACCACAAACGGTAATTCCAGGCCGTTGGTGTTTCACAGATGGTTCGTGGAAAGATAAAGACAGATTCTCGGGCCAAGGTTGGTATAGTACTTTAGAAGGTTTTGACAGTTTGATGGGAGCACGGAATGTCAGAGCGAGTCTCTCTCCCCTTCACTCGGAAGTAGAGGCTCTGATATGGGTAATGGAAAGTATGAGAAATTTGCGTCAGTTCAGGGTTACGTTTGCAACAGATTGTTCCCAATTGGTAAAGATGGTTCAGAACCAGAGGAATGGCCAGCTTTTACAAGTTATTTGGAAGATATAAAAACCCTCAAAGACGGCTTCATCAACTCAGAGATTATTCATGTACCAAGACAACAGAATATGCAGGCGGATCGACTAGCACGAAGTGTCAGGACACAACCGTCTTTTGTTGTTCACATGGATGCAGAGTTACTGGCATGGTTTTTAGAGACCGGATGAGAGTGTGTGTTTTTACGCTGATGACAAAAAAAAAAAAATCAAAACATAACAGTCTTGGTTTTGAAGACGTTTTAAAAAAACAGTCTTCATTTTGTTTTAGAAACTTTTTTGAAAAAAAAAGTATTTACAAAATTAAAGCAGTTTGAGAAATCGAATTTTAACAATAAAATCAAAATCAAAGTTTTCTAAATATTTTTGATAACCACGAAGACTTGGCAAGTAACTTGATACTAAATGCCATTTAACAAAAAAAAAAAAGTAACTTGATGCTATATATGATATTTCTGAATCTCCGATGACCACTAAAATCAAAACACAATAGTTTTCAATTAGTTATACCTCCATTTATATTATTTTTTTCCATTCATCTTGACCCAAAATTTAAAATTATATTGATACTATATATGATATTACAAGTACTGTCAGTGAGTTCACAAAAGAAAAAACTATAATTTTACAAATATGTTTAAAAATGTATATTATAAGAAAATATAAAAAACGTTTAGAACAATGTTTTTAAACCGACCTCGACACTGAACTAGACTGATTTTTTTCATTAGATCAGTGGATAGACTGTGGGTATGATATAGGTCAAGTACTCGTTTGTTAAAGACTTTCAAGTAATCGAAATGAACTTACAAATTTCATACAAAAAGAGCATACATCCCAAACTTTTAACATCCAAAAGTCACATGAATTTATAAAGAAGTAGACAAAAATAAAATAAAGCATTCAAAATGTTGAATGGCCACATAAAATTCATTTTTCATCCATATTTCAATAATATTTGAAACCAATGATAAAATAATATGATAAAGTATTATACGGTAGGAAATTTATTTTAATTTTATTTTGACTATAATCCAAGAAATTAAGCTCAAGGATATTTTAATGAAAATTTTATGTTGTGCAAATTAATGCTACTATATATATATATATATATATGTGTGTATATATGCATATACAATATAAATAAAAATAGAACACTAAAAATTAAGAAATTTCATAAAAAATGGGTATCTCCAATACATATTAATTGCATTTGTGATACACTAAAAATGAATCCTTACTACTGCCAAGTTAACAGTTGCAATTGTAGTACTTGAGATTCAAATCCAGAAGACCAGTCTACACTCTAATTCTATAAGTTCCGAAATCAAGCTAAGATGAAGATATGAATTTGGTTAGATATTATAATTTTTGTACTAGTGTCAAAACAAAATAAGTTATGTATGACATATTTGTCTTATGTTAACCTGAAAATGGTTATATGAAATTAAAACTAGAAATAAATACTCAAAATAAAATTCTCTATTAGTGATATTGCAAATTAATGCATTTATTATACAACATTAAAAATTAAAATTTCTAAGATTCTACTGAACTTAAATAATAACATACATGTATAAAAAACCTCAGATGCCAAGTTTATACTAAATAAACTATTGGATAATCCTAACATTAAATATATGTATATTAAAAATAAATAATAATAATAATACAAATTAATTAATTTTGACTGAAACTTAGGTAATATTCAATCATAATAATAATCTAAACCTATAACCAATTGACCTTGCAA
This sequence comes from Raphanus sativus, assembly GCF_000801105.2. Classification (NCBI taxonomy): domain Eukaryota; kingdom Viridiplantae; phylum Streptophyta; class Magnoliopsida; order Brassicales; family Brassicaceae; genus Raphanus; species Raphanus sativus. The sequence goes on from NC_079518.1 coordinate 18,639,884, forward strand.
AATCAGTAAGAAATAACAAACTGTATATTAACAAGATATTTTCTATAAAGAAAAGAGAATAATATTTGAAACCAATGATAAAATAATATGATAAAGTATTATACGGTAAGGAAATTATTTTAATTTTATTTTGACTGTAATCCAAGATATTAAGCTCAGGGATATTTTAATGAAATTTGTTTTGTGCAAATTAATGCTACTATATATATATGCGTATATATGTATATACAATATAAATAAAAATAGAACACTAAAAATTAAGAAATTTCATAAAAAATGGGTATCTCCAAAACATATTAATTGCATTTGTTTTTACTATCTTCTTCATAGTATCTAAGTGTAGTTTATGTTACTAATTAAATATTTATTACCTACTTTTTAATGTATATTTTAAATCTTATATTCATTATGAAATATGTGTTAATTAATTAAATGTTTTTTGTGTAGAACAAAACAACCATAAACATATTGTAATCTAAATATATTATGCATGATGTATTTGGCTTATGAAAAACCCCATATGCCAAGTTTTTATTAAATAAACTTTTGGATTCGTCTAAAACTAAATATATAATTTTTTAAAAAATATATAATTTATAATATTAAATATATAATATAAGTTAAATGTTTTGACTTAAACTAAGATAATAATCTATAACCGATAGAACTTGCAAAATCAGTAACAAATAACAAAACATATATTGACAAGATATTTTCTATAAAAAGAGAATAACATTTGAAACCAATGATGAAATATTATAAAGTAAGGAATTTATTTTAATATTATTTTGACTATAATCCAAGAAATTAAGCTCAAGGATATTTTGATGAAATTTTCCTTCTTCGTCAATGAAATATTCCTTTTATGAAAATTTATGTTATTATATATATAACAATATAAATCAAAATAGAACACTAAAAAAAATTAAGAAAAGTTCACACAAAATGGCTATCTCCAAAAACATATTGATCGCATTTGTTTTCAATATCTTCTTAATAGTATCTAATGTTCATTGCTACCCAAGTATTTAATTTCACTTTACTGCTTAATTTTATTTATACTTATATATTTATCTTTTTATAACTGTCAACATTGTAATCATTTGTTTTTAAACAGACTTTGAAGTAAAACAAAACTACAAAAAATGCTACGACAATATTCCGTGTAAACCAAATGACCAAGCATGTGAGAACTTTTGTGCAGCTATGACCATTCAGTTAGTTGGCGGTTGTAGTTCTGGAAAATGTTGTTGTAGGTCAAAAATGTCAAACTAACATTATTAGATATTATAATTTTTGTACTAGTGTCAAGAATACTGTAATAAAGATCCAAAACAATTAGCAACCTGAAATTACATGAAAAAAAAATCTTTGCTTAAGGAAATAAAAAATATTAATTCTGTTATGAATATTGTGTGATGTCTATTATGGAATGTTCTAGATTTACTTGTTCCCTACTCCAAGTTATTAGACTTTGTCTCCAAGTTATGTAATCCTATATAAGGAACTCATTACTCATGGAATAATAACAATTCATTCATCTCTAAGTCATACGATTCTCTCTCTCTCTTTAGTTCGATCTATTCTAAGACAAGAACACTAGGATTAGAACACGTTATCAGCACGAGACTCTAAACCCTAGCTAAAATTTAGCGACCACAAAAACCCTAATTTCAGCCGCAACTTCAAACCTCCATATCTCCCTAACCGTAAGGATCCAGACGGCGAGTAATATATCAAATTGAAGCTCTTGATGAGAAGAATCCATCGCCGCAGACCACGCATCAATCCGACTCCAGACGCGCCGTCACCTCCCAGTGCAAGCCGCGCCGTCAAAGATCATCCAAAACCCTAATAGCCGCCAACTCCTTATCTCTCTTAATTTCGATATCTATTGTTCTTTGATCTCATACTAATCCAACTTTGAAACTTTCATTGTTGATTATTCAAGGTTTCTAAAAGATGAACCAAGGAGAAAAGATCGGCAAAGATTAAGGTAAGATCTCAAGAACCCTAATCTTTACTTGTGGTTCAAGCAATTCGGGTTTCAAACTTCTCTTCATCTTAAATCCGATTTAAAAGTTTTTGCGATTTGATTTGGTTGATTTTAGTTCTTGTTTTATTTTAAAATCAAAACCATAAACCCTTAATAGTTTTACATGACTTTAGTTTTGTATGGACAACAAGTGATACCCCTTTAAGGATGACACGCTATATGTCCAAACAAAATTTAAGGTCAATGTTTAACCTTATCCTAAAAACAGATTTGAATTTTAAACCCTAATCCTTAAAGTTTAAATCTGATTTTAAGAAACCCTAAACCCTAAAATATAAAGCATGTGATTACATGACTTTCGTTTTGTATGGACAACAAGTGATACTACCCCTTTAAGGATGACACGCTATATGTCCAAACAAAACATAAGGTTAATGTTTTCCACATCTTTTGGTCGATGATGCACACCATAATGTGGCTAGACCATGATTTTCTTTTAAGTCAATGATGGATACCAATAGGTATGACTAGACCATATGAAGTAAAGGTCGATGATACGTACTTTTAAATACGATTAGACCATAAAACAAAATCAATGGTCGATGATGTTCACCCTCAGGTGCAACTAGATTTTTCACCTATGATTCACGGTGATCATCCACGATGATCCGCGTTGATCTATGATCCATGATGATCCTCGATGATCCGCGATGATCTACGATGATCAGTGATCCAAGGTGATCCACGGTGATTCCCGATGATCCACAGTGATCCACAATCACCGGTGATGGATGATGCGCACCACAGTGCAGCTAAATCACGATCCGTTTTATTTGGTCGAGGAAGTGTACCGAATGGTACTACTAGACCATTAAATCGCATGGGTCGATGTAGCATACCATATGGTATGGCTATACCATGCACTCGTCCATCCTACTATTTTCAAGGGATTTATAAATCAAACAAGTTGATTAAGAGATGGATAAGTTATGAGAAAGTAAATTTCTAAAGAGAATGCAAACTGGCCGTGTGGCCCTCTTATTTGTTTGATGGCCGTGTGATCTTAATTGTGTAATAGCCGAATGGCATTGGTCACACAAGCCATATGGCTTATTGTTTACATACTGGCCGAGTGCCTTTTATTTCTTGGATAGCCAATGGCATCAGAAATTGTATGTACTAACACAAATCATTTTGATATGATTCAGATGTCGAGACTCCATCACTCGGATTACCCAGCCCTTGATCTCAATGGAGACAATTACCTTGATTGGGCGATGAACACTTCAGCCGATTTAAAGTCTAAAGGACTTGGGAAGTGTATCAAATACGGCAATGATACCCTTGCATATGAAAGGCGTAGAGCTGTTTTGATGATGAGAAAGCATCTCGTGAAGGATCTGTATGATGAGTGCAGTTACATCAACGATCCTTACGATCTCTGGTCGAGATTGAACACCATGTTCTTCGAGCCATTACTAGATGAGTCCATGAAAAAATGGAAGGCTCTGAGGTTTCAGGATTATGAGTCCGTGGATGACTATCACTTTGATCTTATGAGAATCACCTATAGTCTTAAACTATGTGGTGAAGTGATAACAAACTATGACTTGTTAAGCAAGACTCGTGACACGATCCATTCAAAGGAAGTGTTGTTATCACAGAAGGCTAAAGGTTTCACAACCTATTACGACCTTCTCTCATACCTTTCAGCTCTTGAGGAAAAGAAGCAGAAAAGGAAAGTCAACCTCGACAAACTCGACTATGTTATGGAGATCAGTGCCGAGTATCAATGTGAGATGATATACGGTGATGCTGAAGAAGCTAAGAAAAGAAAATTCGGGTGGACTCATATAGATGATGAGATTGGTTTATTCATTGAATAGAGAACCAAATGTGAGCCACGTCCAAGATGTTATTATGGACTGGCCGGCTATTGTTTAAGCCTTTTGACATTCTGATTTCATACTTATGATTTGGTGTTTTGTTTTAAATATAATTTGTCATTCAAATTTCATAGCATTAATAAAAGTTTTTCTTTTATCTTGATTGATTTGCTTGAAAAATATTTTTTATTGACAAACGAGAATGAAAACTCGAGAAGAGTATGTCTAGATCACCACGCCTAAGGCATGGCCTTAAGAGGCAGGAAATTTATCACCTAAAACTCATTGAGAAAGACCCAAAATCCCCACTGGCCATGGACAAGGATACCACAATAACCGTGGTTGTAGATCCAATCATGGCCGAGGAGGGAGTAAAGGTTGAAGTGGCATTTTCAAGCCACCACAAAATGGTTTCAATAATAAACCAATGGGCAGAGCAAAGCAAAAGGAAATGTTTCTTTTAGCTTATGAAAATCGCCAAAGGCATACATATAAAAGAGGTCGAGACTACATTCTCCCTACTGATCTAATACTATGCTAAGGATCAGTGTGATAAGGCATAAAAGCCTAGGTAACCAGTAAGGTTCACCAACGAATTTATACACTTTATGGCATGACCGATTAGCCATCCTGGTCTGAACTTGATTAATAAGGCACAAAGAGTTATCCCATAAGATCTCACGTTGTGAAACATGTACACAAGGGAAACTCAGTAGGCTTCATTGTTCCAAGCAACACGAAAGTATAATCTGATCATGAGGATAGTGAGAACAAAACCCGTGATCATGACCAGACCACAAATTCGTGTATCATGGTCTAAAACCATGCTGACCGTCCAAGCATTACGTTTAAGTGAGGACAAACAAACGTACTTTATAGCATGTTCATTAAGGGGAGAATAAACACTCCGTGTGGTCCATGACCATACTATAAAACCCGAACATGATAAGCCTGGCTGAAGGCCATAAGGCATTATAGCTTGGCCGTATAAGGCATAACCTATAAGGTTGAGACTTCAAAAGTCTATAAGCTTGGGTACACCACAAGAATACATGTATGAAAGATAAGATACATCAGGCCATATAAAGTGAGCATAGATATTCCCGTCTAAAGATGATAAAGGGTCATAATCCAGATATAGACCATCCTAAGAGTCTATGAATAAACCACCACATACCTATGTGCCATCTAGGATGGAATACCTCATCTAAGGATGAGATGAAAATCGGGAATATATGTTGGATAAGAGAACATGATCTTTCTCCCACGAATTCAGAGAGACCATGAGCCAAACAAAGGTGATCATATTGTGGCCAAGGTACACGGATTACATACAAGATGAATCCGACTATCCAACATCATGGAGAAAGCTATAAGCTGGTAAATAGAAAGTGAAAGTGGAATGGTTTTAACCATCCAAGTCTTGGCAAAGATCCTCGGACCAGATATATATGTACTCGACGTCCATAAACAAAGAAAGAATGATAGCCAGACAGACCCGAAAAAATGACTAAGTCATACCAGCTTAGCACCACTATATAAATGTCCTAGTAGAGACATAATCAAGTTGCTGTAGAAGTCTATACAAGATAGACAAGTATGTTCCATATATAAGGAACCTCGGATAGAAAGAGATAAGGTGCTCATAATGATAGATCCGGGTTCATGAAAGAGAAACCATACTAGACAATGAGATAAGACCGGCCGGTCCTAAGGTACAGGTATCATACAATGTAGCCTTGCAAACTACAAAGTATTCAATGATCCTGATAATAATAAAATCTCAATCGATTGTATCATGTCTAGAACGCGATAGAACGCGATGGAACATTATATAAGGTGTCGACACATACACACACTAATAAGTGATAAAGAGAAAGCACTTGAGCATAAGAGATATGCGAGGATCACTAACCCACGTAAGAGTACTCATCATAGAGAAATGAATGGGACGTGGAGTTATAGTAAAGAATGTATATGATGGGCGTATTGGCCAAATACATAAGATAGACGCCATCTAACCAGTGAACAGATGAGTCTTGTGAGGAAAAGAAAATCGTGAGCTGTAGAACATGAAAGTACAGACAAGTGGTCGTACATGTTGCTACATAAAGCATTCAAAAGGAATAGCTTGATCACACAAGGATACTCACAGGGACTAAGGAACAAGGAAATAAATTCCTAGGTGGTGAATGCTACTACCCAATATCGAAATTAATAAAGATTTGGACATCTAAGGAAGATGTAGTAGACATTGGATATATCACTGGATATAAAGGTAACATAAGATACCTTGAGAAATAAGAAAGAAGTTCTCATAGAACAACATCGTTCCTGCGTTGTTCATGGACTGAAATGCAGCTGCATGCGTGTATGTACACACAATATGATAAGACTAAGTGATGCTTAGTAGAAAGTTCTATAAGAACGTTTCTGATCAGTCCATATAGTAGTCAATATATTCCTTGTGTTTATACTTAAAGAAAGGATGATTAAGATGATTGATTCTTGGAAAGGCTATGAAGAGACTACGATGATCTATAGTAGAGATCATTAGCCGTATATGAATGTTGGGATCTATGATCCAACGTACCAAGAATAGATTGATCAAATGGTCTGAGAATCCATCAGATTCACGACCAAAGGGAACCATACCGACTAGGATCATGTCCGACCTAGTTCGACCTTAATCATCATTGGTCCCGACCAATCCATCCCGTCCAGCTTGTTCCGACCAGTTCCTCTAGGTCTTAAATCCGACCTAAACCATCCAAGTGAGAGGAACGTCCTATTGACCAAAAAGTGGCTTAGTTTTGATTAAACTTCAAACTATAACACAATAGCCACTTCATGGACAGACCGTGGACATATACTAAAAGTTCATAAAGAGTTTTGGTCAAAGGATATGAATAAGATATATAGTGGACAAGAACATAATCCGGATGGATTATGGATGATGTCATGATCCGGACAGATCATGGACATACAAAGACATTCATGGTCGAATTTATCTAAGAGAGATAAACCATATGATCCGAATGGACCATGAATATCATGAAAGCATTTTGTTGATGCAGGTTACCAGTCCGATCCACACAGTGCTAAGTCCCAAACCGGCTATGTTTTCACATATGGAGGCACGGGCATTTCATGGAGATCAGTCAAGCAGACTATATCAGCCACATCATCCAATCACTCGGATATATTGGCGATCCATGAAGCAAGCAGAGAGTGTGTCTGGTTGAGACTCATGACACACCATATTCGGACAGCATGTGGGATCACGGATGGTAAAGACGAGCCGACCGTTCTTTACGAAGACAATGCGGCCTGCATAGCTCAGCTCAAAGATGGTTACATCAAGGGTGACAAGACTAAGCATGTTCTCCCCAAGTTCTTCTTCACCCACGATCTTCAGAAAGAAGGAGAGGTCAAGGTCCTCTAAGTCAGATCCAGCGAGAACTCAGCCGACCTCTTCACTTAGGCATTACCAACATGCACGCTCAGGAAGCTTATGCAGCAGATTGGTATGCGATCACTGAGAAGCCTTCAGTGATATTCACTTCAGGGGAAGTAATGCGGCTGTACTCTTTTTCCTATCCATGGCTTCCCGTTTTTACCACATTGGGTTTTTGGGTTTACCATGGAAAGGTTTTAACGAGGCAGTATTCCAAACGCATTACAAACTCTAGACGGTTATGGCATTACAATCTTGGTTTTTAACGAGATAGCATCTTACACGCATAATGGACATCAAGGGGAAGTGTTATGAATATTGTGTGATGTCTATTATGGAATGTTCTAGATTTACTTGTTCCCTACTCCAAGTTACTTGGTCCCTACTCCAAGTTATTAGACTTTGTCTCCAAGTTATGTAATCCTATATAAGGAACTCATTACTCATGGAATAATAACAATTCATTCATCTCTAAGTCATACGATTCTCTCTCTCTCTTTAGTTCGATCTATTCTAAGACAAGAACACTAGGATTAGAACAAATTCACCATATAAGATATATAAATTTAAAATATCAAGATTACTAATGAAGCAAGTCTTCATATACTAATGGTAAATTCGATAATTATTTGGATAGCTAGAATATCAAGTTTTGTTAATTTGACATTTTCAGTGGGAAACCTTTTGATTCTCTTGTTTTAACCGACTCAATACAATTGGATTTGATATGTTAGATTTTTTAAAAGATAACATTTGCGAGTTTGGTTTTGATGGTAAACTTTTCGTTGAAACACCATTTACTTTTCCTCAAAGAAACTATATACATTTTCTCTGTACTTCACATCAAAATATTAAATTGATTAGACAAACCATATAGTCAGCTTATTTTATTGTTAAAAGATATTTTTACTGCACCCATTTTTTTTTACTAATACATCTATCGCGTATAATTTTCAAAAATAAAATATGAAAATGATTTATATAGGTGTTTTTCATGTCACTAATTACATATTATTATCTAATGTTTGTTACATATTTTAAATATCTTATTCTTAATGAAATATGTGTCGATATTACAAAAGAAAATAATAATATCTTTGTTTGTGTAGAACAAATCAACCATAAATATATTGTAGTCTAAATATATTATGTATGACATATTTGTCTTATGTTAACCTGAAAATGGTTATAAGAAATTAAAACTTGAAATAAATACTCAAAATAAAATTATTTATTAGTGATATTGCAAATTAATGCATTTATTATACAACATTAAAAAATTAAAATATCTAAGATTCTACTGAACTAAAATAATAACATACATGTATAAAAAACCTAAGATGCCAAGTTTTTATTAAATAAACTATTGGATTATCCTTACATTAAATAAATGTATATTAAAAATAAATAATAATAATACAAATTAATTAATTTTGACTAAAACTAAGGTAATATTCAATCATAATAATAATCTAAACCTATAACCAATTGACCTTGCAAAATCAGTAACAAATAACAAACTGTATATTAGATATTTTATATAAAGAAAAGAGAATAATATTTGAAACCAATGATAAAATAATATGATAAAGTATTATACGGTAAGGAATTTATTTTAATTTTATTTTGACTATAATCTAAGAAATTAAGCTCAAGGATATTTTAATGAAAAATTTCTTTTATGCATATTAAAGCTACTATATATATGTGTGTGTATATATATATATATACAATATAAATAAAAATAGAACACTAAAAATTAAGAAAGTTCATACAAAATGGTCATCTCCAAAAACATATTAATTGCATTTGTTTTCACTATCTTCTTCATAGTATCTAAGTGTAGTTAATGTCACTAATTAAATATTTATTACCTACTTTTTAATGTATATTTTAAATCTTATATTTATTATGAAATATGTGTTGATATTACATTAGCAATTAATAATATTTTTTGTGCAGAACAAAACAACCATAAACATATTGTAATCTAAATATATTATGCATGATGTATTTGGATTATGAAAAACCCCATATGCCAAGTTTTTGTTAAATAAACTTTTGGATTCGTCAAAAACTAAATATATAAATTTTTTAAAAATATTTATTTTATAATATTAAATATATAATATAAATTAAATTTTTTGACTTAAACTAAGGAAATAATCTATAACCGATAGAACTTGCACAATCAGAAACAAATAACAAATTATATATTGACAAGATATTTTCTATAAAAAAGAGAATAACATTTGAAATCAATGATGAAATATTATAAAGTAAGAATTTATTTTAATATTATTTTGACTATAATCCAAAAAAATTAAGTTCAAGGATATTTTGATGAAATTTTCCTTCTTCGTCAATGAAATATTCCTTTTATGAAAATTTATGTTATTATATATTTAACAATATAATCAAAATAGAACACTAAAAAATTAAGAAAAGTTCATACAAAATGGCTATCTCCAAAAACATATTGATAGCATTTGTTTTCACTATCTTCTTCATAGTATCTAATGTTCATTGCTACCCAGGTAATTAATTTCTCTTTACTTTTTACTTTTATTAATACTCATATATTTATCTTTTTTATAACTGTCAACATTGCAATCATTTTGATTTTAAACAGACTTTGAAGTAAAACAAGACTACAAAAAATGCTACGACAATATTCCGTGTAAACCAAATGACTGAGCATGTGAGAACTTTTGTGCAGCTATGACCATTCAGTTAGTTAGCGATTGTAGTTCTGGAAAATGTTGTTGTAGATCAAAAAGGCCAAACTAACATTATTAGATAAATTTGAGTGATTTACACTTAGAGTCACATTATGACTTTACATATCATTATAGGTCACTTTCTACTACTTAGACACTTTATTCTAACTATCTTCTTTCTCTTTCCTTCTTTACTAACTAAAGCATAACTATAATATAATTTTATAGGTCCCACTGCTTTCCTTCTTCTCATTCTCATGTTCTTTATATTTTGTTTTATTTTTTTCTAGGCATTTGATTTTAGTAAAAACATGATTAAAATGAATAAAAAACAAATGGAAAAACACATTTAAATAGTAGAATATCAATAATCATAATTAAATAATTTTTCAGGGTGTATACAAACAAGCATGTACAACAATTTCATTGTATACAAACATTTAATATGTCTATCATAAAACATATGTACATATTCTTTCGTGTACAACAATCTCATTTTCAAATGGAATGTGTGTACATGAACATTGTTTACAGAAAATGTGTACATGTACATGTACATGGTTATATAGTGCTTGTCTAAATCCATAAGAACACTTCCTTTCCATCTTATACACATTGTACATGGTTATATACCTTGTGTAAGGTCACAAGAAATATAATTGTTGGTATATAGACTTATAAATCCTTTGATCCCTTTTCTATATATTTTCACGTATGTACGGTCAAAAGAATATCCACATGTACACAAATGTTTACCTTCCTCATGTACAGCATTTTTACATTATCCACGAGTACACATTTGCGATATGCATATTACCTACATGGTCATTTACAAAAGAAAATATTTACACACATGTACTATCTGTATCACCATCTTCTTGAGTGATGATGACTTTCACGTTCAACAAGAGAAAGAGACGATTACACACATGTACTATCTGTATCACAACTTCTCTTCCCATTCTCACTGCTTAATACTCTATATCATCCACAAAAATAAACCAAAAGAATTTATATATTACACAAACTTTTAAAGACTGCACTCAGTTTAAGAAATCTAAAGATTATCCAAACATCTAACTTTCTCTCTACCTTAGCAACAAAACAAAATCTCGTCTTTATAAAGCTTACAGTTTTTCAAAGCTAATGAACAAGGATTGATTCAAAGTTGGAACAATTCAAAAGTAAAACCAACACGCAAAATCAACCAGCTGAAGAAAGAATCAATAAATAAGTACAAAATCTAAACCTTTAAATCTAGATGGAAAATGAGACAGGAGACGTGACAGATAGATAGATAAGTTCCCGAGCTAGTAATCCTTCTTGCGGATTAGAAGAAAGGGGATTCAAAGAACCTAGAAGATGATAACTGGTGAAGAAGGATCAACTTAGAGATGCTAAGATCGTAGAAGATGAAGTTGCTTGCACAGAAAGTAATAAGGGATTTGGAAGATTTGTAAATTGTATTATTATTATTATTCAAAGCTCTGTGAAGGCTACGCCTTTTATAATAAAACAGAGAATCCTAATCTAATAACGTAAAAGATGATTATCGTAACAAATCGATAATTATCCAAAGTTAAGGAAATATAAAGAAAACCAATTCTTAAAACGCTGAAGTCGGCGTAGATATTGCAGTGACATAATCCTGTCACAATACTCCCCCGTTGAGAACATACTTGTCCTCAAGTATGAAATCCTGGATACTTGGCAACAAAGTCCTGATAGAATTCCCAAGTAGCATCGTCAGGAGGATGTCCCTTCCACTGAACCTTCGTCACAGCCCTGTTATGGTGTTTGACCATCTTCTTCTCAAGGATTATTTCAGGTTCTTTAACTCTTACAATGTCCGTAAGGTACTGAGGCAGAACTGGTGGTGAGGTAGACGGATTAGGACAGAGCTTAAGTTGACTCACAGGAAAGACATTACGAGTTGAAGCATTGGGTGGAAGAAGAAGCTTGCGGTAAGGAACGGTGTGCTGTGTCTCTAGCGTGTCCAGCTCCTGAAGATGAAGTGAAGCAATCTGAGGTCCTGGTAACTTGAGTTTGTTGAGACTGCTTCCTGTGATTTCTTTGGGACTGTTTGGTGTAATACCTCTGAGAACATGTTTCAAACCGTTAAAGTTAAACTCCATTCGCAGGTTTAGAAAGTCCCACAGAATTGGTCCCGAAGTAGATAGCCACTGAACACCAAGCACCAAGTCGCTGCATCCCAAAGGCAAGGTTCGTATTTCAGAACTAAACACGTATCCCTGCATCTTCCAAGAAAATGTACTACACTTGTACTTAGTAATCAGTTCTCTACTTGCTGCGACGACTGGCGTTGGCTTGATTGGTATCAAAGTACACCCTAAGCCTTTAGCAATATCTACATCAAGAAAGTTATGAGTGCTGCCTAGGTCAATTAATATATTCAACTTCCGTTTACCGTACTGCCCCGGTAGACGCATACAGTTAAACGTCGGCGTTCCACTTAAGGCGTGTGCAGAGATAGTGGCGACCTTGTTGTATTGATCATCGAGAGTTGTTTCACGTATTTGTTCTTCTAGCGCAATTTCGGCGTCGAACTCTGTATCAGCTTCCAAGAACAAGAATTCAGCACGCCGGTGTTTGAGATGATGACCAGGTGTAAATGGCTCCTCACAAAACATGCATAAACCCTTACGTTTTCTTTCTTGCATCTCTTCAAAAGAGATCCGTTTCTGTGGTGTATTAGAAAGTAGGGGTTCTTTGTTTTGATTCCCACCAGTGTAAGGTGTAGAAGGTGTTGAGGTGCTGTGTTGATTCTTGTTGGGTTGTGAAAATTTTGATCTTTGAGACGAGTTGTTGGACGTCCTCGTAGGTGTGTGCAACAAAGCGAGCTCGTGAAGTTTTGCTATTTTTGCAGCTTCAGGGACTGTAGTGACCTTGAATTGACGTACGTGAAGAGCGAGATGCTGGTTCATGTTTGTCAAAAATATGCTCAAGGCATGATCTGGAGCAAGTGTGATCCTTGTCATAGCGGAATCAAACTTTTCCAGATACACATCAATGGTGTCGGTTCCTTGTTTCAAGCTAACTAACTCCGATAAGGGATCATCGAAAAGCTCACTGAAACGTTCCGAGATTGCGGCAACGTATTCTGGCCACAGAGGGAACTGGTTGTAGCGGTTTGCGATGTAGGAGTGATGCCATTGGAGAGCTTTGCCCGTCATGTGAAGAGAGGCGAGTCGAACCTTTAGTTCTGGTGGCGTGCTATCAATTGAGAAAAATTGTTCACAGCGGTAAATCCATTCCCTGAGTTCCGAACCGTCGAACATTGGGAAGCCAATTTTCGTCAGCCGTGCTGATAAGCCGTGATGGTGGGGTGGGTTGTTGTTGGTATTATTGACGTTAGTGGTCATTGTCTTTGATGTGACCTGCTCTGGGTTGGGACGATCTGGTGGGTCCTTAGGTTGGGGAGTTCCTTCGGTGATCTCAGAAGTTTCTTCGGCTTGTTTCCCATCACGATGTGTAAAGGGATTAGTGTTGATAAACTTTTCTATGAGATCCTTGAGAGCATTGATTTCGTTGCGGAGTTCCTTGCGGATCTCTTCTGTTTGTTGGGTTTGTGATGAGCGTAGCTCGTCGATTTGTTTAGCCATGTCGTTTAAAGCGGTGGTAGCCCTTGTGTCCATGTTGGTCTTGAGGAGTTCTAGGTCTGATACCAATGAGACAGGAGACGTGACAGATAGATAGATAAGATAAGTTCCCGAGCTAGTAATCCTTCTTGCGGATTAGAAGAAAGGGGATTCAAAGAACCTAGAAGATGATCACTGGTGAAGAAGGATCAACTTAGAGATGCTAAGATCGTAGAAGATGAAGTTGCTTGCACAGAAAGTAATAAGGGATTTGGAAGATTTGTAAATTGTATTATTATTATTCAAAGCTCTGTGAAGGCTACGCCCTTTATAATAAAACAGAGAATCCTAATCTAATAACGTAAAAGATGATTATCGTAACAAATCGATAATTATCCAAAGTTAAGGAAATATAAAGAAAACCAATTCTTAAAACGCTGAAGTCGGCGTAGATATTGCAGTGACATAATCCTGTCACAGAAAACAATGAGATTTATAAGATTTTGTGAACAAATTCGTAGAAAAATACAGACTTTCAAATAAGAACAAGAAAAAGGTTGTTCTTACAATACTGAGTGCGGCAGTGTCAGTGGAGGAGTACAGTGATAATCCAAGAGCCAATGAAGAATTTGTTAGTTGGGATAAAGAAGTGGCGGTTAGATCTGAAGAAATTTGTGTTCTTGATGATTGGTATGGAAGAGATTTACTGTGAATCCAAAACAAACAAAAAAATCAATTGACTTTTAGAGGGGGAGAGAAGAACTCTGAAATCCGGCGCGGATAATACTAAGGCACAGAGAAGATGATATTTCGTTAATAACAAAGTAAGTTTGGATTTGTCTCCATCTTGGATATTTCCCATGTTCGGAATCGCGCTAGGCGTGAGTCGGGCGGACGGTATGGGCCTAGCGAGTTAGCAAAAAATCGGAGATTAATCGGGGATTAAACGGGGATTTATTTTCAACATTTTCTTTATATTAAAAATATATATATGTACATTTACAAGTTTGTGGGAAAGTTAAGTGTCTGACAATGTGGTCTACTGGTATGTTGTTGGGTGTTTGAGTCTTGAGTCATGGGTTCAACTCTCTATAACGTTAATTTTGATTCGTTATTTTTAATGAGAGCAAATTTAAACATCCCACATCAGAGATGTTTGAAGTTTGTTAAGTGGAACACTCCTTATAAATAAGGCATGATGATTCTTGAAGTGAAAACTCAAATGGGATATAATTGAGCCGAGGCCCGTCTTCAAAGTTGGGCTTCCGTCAAATTTAATTTAGCAATAAATCGGTTATTATTCTGATTAAGTAGCGATTAAGTGCATTAAATGGTTTATTGACCGTTGACCGATTTTAATTGCCGAGTTGGTCAAAGCGCGACGGTTGGACTCCGAGCAGCGAATTCTCGGCCGTATAATCGGCTGTCCGGGCGCGTTTTTGAACCTGGGATATTTCTACTCTTTTAATATTTTATTATTATAGTTAGAATATAACTAAAGGTAACTAAGCAAGTATAACAATGAATATTTATATTGACTTTAGTTGGTAAAAAGTGTGTCGGTAGCTTAAAGTGACCTCAGCTGTTATAATAACTCAAAAAGTGACCTGAGATGTAATAATTTCATAATTTTTTATATTATTGTCAAGAATACTGTAATAAAGATCCAAAACGATTAGCAACCTGAAATTACATTAAAAAAAATCTTTACTTAAAGGAAATAAAAAATTTTGATTCACCATATGAGATATATAAATTTAAAATATCAACCATAAACATATTGTAGTCTAAATATATTATGTATGACATATTTGTCTTATGTTAACCTGAAAATGGTTATAAGAAATTAAAACTAGAAATAAATACTCAAAATAAAATTTTCTATTAGTGATATTGCAAATTAATGCATTTATTATACAACATTAAAAATTAAATTTTCTAAGATTCTACTGAACTAAAATAATAATATACATGTATGAAAAACCTCAGATGCCAAGTTTTTATTAAATAAACTATTGGATAATCCTAACATTAAATATATGTATATTAAAAATAAATAATAATAGTACTACAAATTATATTTGACTAAAACTTAGGTAATATTCAATCATAATAATAATAATCTAAACCTATAACCAATTGACCTTGCAAAATCAGTAAGAAATAAGTGTTGATGTTATATTAGCAATTAAAAATATTTTTTTTTGTGTAGAACAAAACAACCATACACATATTGTAATCTAAACTAGATCTTGACCCGTGCGCCCGCACGGGTACTAATTTTCTATTTTAATTTTTTTTATTTATACTAAATGATGTATCTTATTATATTTGATCGTTTTACATTGACTAAGCTAGAGGTTGATATTTGGATACTCACTCGAATTGGATTAAAATCTATTCAGATTTGAGTTTTTTGAGTTTAAAGATTCCAGCTGTATTCGGTTGTTTATAAATTTTGGTTCCGGTTTGATGCGGATCTTTACAGGTTTGGATAACCCGTTTAAATTGTTTTTGAATTTTAAAAATTTATATATACTTTAAATTTTCCTGAATCTAAAAATAAAAATAATATAACATATAAAAATAATATATCATATAAATTTGAATAATATAAATCCGCTTGGATATTTATCCAGTTTTGGTTCAAATTTGGTGATACTTTCTCGTTCAGATTTTTTAAATGAAGAGTTGATATTATAATTTCAATTAATTGTTTGTCCAATAAAAAGTACTTTTAAGCTGATAAAAATATATATTTTCGACATTGATTTAATGGAAAAGTGAATGAAGTTTATTTAAATCAAATTTAATTTAGGAAAAAAAATTAACATTTACCGAATATTTAACATGTAATTTTTGCTTAATATATTGGAAAGTGATTTAGTGAACAATGAGAATATGGAAATCTATTCTTAGAATATTTGGTTAAAAAGATTCTTTCAATCACGTTTAAAAAATATCAGTTTAGATATTTTTATAATCACGTTTAAAAATATCAGTTTAGATATTTGGTAAGATTTCATAATCTTAGTTTAAATAATTTTGATACATTAGACGAAAAATCTGTTAAAATAACTCAGTTTAAATAAGGAAATTAAATTTGGATAGTTTAGAAATATAATTAAATGATAAAAAATCTAGTGGCATAGACTTGTAATTATTTAGGAAAACTAAGGGTTAATTCTAATTTGTACTTCACTTTTAATAGATTAAATATATTATGCATGATGTATTTGGCTTATGAAAAACCCCATATGCCAAGTTTTTATTAAATACACTTTTGGATTCGTCTAAAACTAAATATATAATTTTTTAAAAAATATTAAATTTATAATATTAAATATATAATATAAATTAAATTTTTTGACTTAAACTAAGAAAATAATCTATAACCGATAGAACTTGCAAAATCAGTAACAAATAACAAAACATACATTGACAAGATATTTTCTATAAAAAAGAGAATAACATTTGGAACCAATGATGAAACAACTTGCACATCATTGGTTGGACTAGCAATCGCTTCTACCCACTTGGAGACATAGTCCACAGCAACCAAGATGTACTCATTCTTGTGAGAGACTGGGAATGGTCCCATGAAATCGATCCCCCAGCAGTCGACACTTCAACTTCCAAGATGTAGTTCTGAGGCATCTCGTTTCTCTTGCTTATACTCCCCATCCTTTGGCATGAATTGCATCGTGATATGAAAGCGTGAGCATCTCTGAACATAGTATGCCACCAGAAACTGGCTTGGAGGATCTTGGATACTGTTTTGAAGGTGGCAAAGTGACCAGCATAAGAAGAACCGTGACAGTGGTGAAGGATCCCTGGAATATCAGCCTCTGGAACACACCTCCTGAAGATCCCATCTTTGCCTTGCCGATATAGATACGGCTCATCCCAGAAGTAGTGCCTTGCTTCCCTTAGAAATTTCCTCTTCTCATTCCCAGTGAACCTCAATCTCAGCTGCCAAGAAGTTGGCAATCTCAGCAAACCATGGAAGGTTCGGGTACTGCTTCTGGATCACTGCAACGAATGCTCCTTCTACGCGAGAACAGTCCTTGATGACAGGTGACGACTGTTCCAAGTTGCACAGACCAATCGCGTTGACGTATTCCATCGGTTGTTCCTCGCCAAGAACTGTCTCATCTGACACTTTCATTCTAGAGAGATGATCTGCCACGCCATTATCAACCCCCTTCTTGTCTCTTATCTCCAGATCAAATTCTTGAAGCAAGAGGATCCATCTTAAAAGCCGCGGTTTAGCATCTTTCTTCGTGAGTAAGTACTTGAGAGCCGCGTGGTTTGTGTGCACAATCACCTTTGATCCAACCAGATAGGATCTGAACTTCTCAAAAGCGAACACGATGGCAAGGAGCTCCTTCTCTGTGGTTGCGTATCGGCACTGAGCTTCATCTAAGGTCCTGCTTGCATAGTATATCACATGAAGCTTCTTGTTTTTACGCTGTCCAAGGACTGCTCCCACTGCAAAATCACTTGCATCTGTCATGATCTCAAAAGGAAGATCCCAGTGTGGAGGTTGGACAACTGGTGCACTAACTAGAGCTCCCTTGATCGTGTGAAATGCGGCTAGGCAGTCGCTGTCAAAGGCGAACTGAGCTTCTTTGCAGAGCAACCGAGTGAGTGGTCTCGCGATCTTAGAGAAGTCCTGGATGAACCTCCTATAGAAACCAGCGTGTCCCAAGAAACTCCTGATTCCCTTCACTGAAGTCGGTGGTTGCAGACTCATCATAACCTCGATCTTTGCCTTGTCCACCTCAATGCCTTTCTCGGATATCTTGTGTCCCAGAACAATCTCATCTCTAACCATGAAGTGGCATTCCTCCCAGTTCAGCACCAGATGCTTCTCCTCGCATCGCTTCAGTACCCTGCACAAATTTGACAAACAGACATGAAAGGAGCTTCCATAGACGCTGAAATCTTCCATGAAAACCTCCATTATTTCTTCGATCAGATCAGTAAAAATCGACATCATGCAGCGCTGGAAGGTCGCTGGAGCATTGCAAAAGCCGAAAGGCATCCTCCTATATGCATATGTTCCATAAGGACATGTGAACATCGTCTTCTCCTGATCGTCTGGGTGGATGGGAATCTGAAAGAAACCTGAATAACCATCTAAAAAGCAATAGTAAGGGTGGTTAGCCAATCTCTCAAGCATTTGATCAATAAAAGGAAGTGAAAAGTGATCCTTACGAGTCTCATCATTAAGCTTACGCAAATCAATGCACATGCGATGACCAGTGACTGTTCTAGTAGGGATCAATTCATTCTTTTCATTGGTTACCACAGTGATCCCACCCTTCTTAGGTACTACATGCACAGGAGTAACCCACTTACTATCAGAGATCGCATAGATCACACCTGCTTCTAGAAGTTTCATTATCTCTTTCTTTACAACATCTTTTAGATTTGGGTTTAACCTCCTCTGATGTTCTACAGAAGTCATCGATTCATCTTCCAGGTGTATTCTATGCATGCACAGATCAGGTGAAATGCCAGGTATGTCAGCTAGAGAATAACCCAATGCCTTACGATATTTTCTCAGTTCACACAAAAGCAGAGCAGTCTCGGCATTGTTCAGGTCAGCATTCACAATGACAGGATATGTAGAGTTGGGTCCAAGAAATGCATACCTGAGTCCCTTGGGAAGGGATTTGAGCTCTACCTTTGGAGCTTTCAGCTCGCTCCATGAGTCATCGGTCTGAGCTGCCGGAACAGACGGGTTCTGAGGCGCGGTTGTTCCAGCCGATGTGCTGGACTCGCTGTTCTCCCCCAGACTTAGATTTGCCACCATCCTTTCAATACTCATGGCTGAATCCAGGAACTTTGCATAGGCATCAGCATCAACACTCTTTAAGCTCTGCTCGGCTTCAGCTCTGACTAAGGTGAGTTCAAGAGGATCATCGGTGAGAATCTCCTCAATCATTCCCTCATGCGGCTCTAGCGGATCACCATCTTCTTGGACAGTGAAAGTTTGTCCATCCAAAATCGGCTTCTTGAGCATCTGATTCATCTCAAACTTCATCACAATATCTCCAAGATGGAGATCAATCTTTCCTTGTCGGACATCAATGATAGCTCCAACAATGCATAGGAATGGTCTGCCCAGAATCAAGGGATCCTTTGACTCCTCCTCGAGTTCCAGAACAACGAAATTGGCAGGGACCAGTGTGTTCCCAACCAAAACTTGAAGATCTTCAAGGATCCTAACTAGAGACTTCACAGATCGATCTGCGAACACTAGGGACATCCTGGTAGGCTTGAAGTCCGTGTATCCAAGGCGCTTAGCCACAGAATAGGGCATGAGGTTTATACTTGACCCTAGGTCGACCAGTGAGCATGAGAAGACTGTTCTCCCAATCTGAACCGACTAGACAAATTTTTCCGGATCACCCAGCTTCTTGATCCTTCTGTTCTGGAGCACTGCACTGCACTCCTTAGAGACAATCATGAACTCTCTGTCATCGGATATCTTCCCAGAGATCAGTCCTTTCACAAAGCTACGCATGGATGGTATCATCTGGATCGCACTCATCAGATGGAGCTTGTCAGTTAGGTCTTCCAGAATCTTCCTGCACTTCATCTCCTCCTTATCCTTGCGTGTAACCTTAGCTGGAACAGGGTAGGGTACCTTTGGTACATACTGACGAGCAGGAGAAGGTGCTGCAGTCGGTGGAACAACCCCAGCGGGTCGTTCTGCTTCAGTCGGAGCAGTCTCAGTAGGTTGTTCTGCCTCTTCCTCATCTGTAGGTACAACTTCAGGCGGTTGATCCGACTCCTTCTGCTTCCCTTTCTCAGCCGATGTGAATTTTCTGGGGTCCAGATCAGGCAGTTGCTTTCCACTCCTTAGACCCACTGCATTGCACTCCTTGGGATTTTTATCTGTTTTTCCAGGGAGAGTTCCTTGCTGTCTCTTCACACTCTCAGCAGTCTGAGCAATCTGAATATCCATCTGTCTCATATGGCTTGAGACATTGTCATACTTGGCACTCAGGTCATTGAACATATGATTCATTCTGGTGTTGATGTCGTTGGTGACCTGGTTCAGTGTTTTTCCCTGGATCTGCTGACTTTGGAGCAGTTGACTCATCATATTTGCGAGGCTCTTCATGTCATCATGCGGAGCAGTCTGAGCCGGTTGTGCAGCTTACTGATTAACCGGCTGTTTCTGGTTGTGGAACTGGGCATTCTGAGCTGGGTTGAGGACAAAGGTTCTTCCCTGATTGCCATAAGGCCTTTGGTATCCACTGTTCTGACCCTGATTGCCTTGAGCCTTATCGTCTGGTTTAGGGGCATTGAACAGGTGGGGATTGTTCCTCATGTTAGGGTTCGGGTGATAGTTCTTGAACTGCCATCCTTGCCCATTCACATAGCTCACTTCATGCTGATCTTCAGCCAACTGACCTGCCTCTGATGTGCCTTCCGCGGTTGCTTTATCCTGAGGGGATTCTTCCATGATGAAGACCTGGTTCTGATTGCTCTTAATCAGTTGATCGACCTTGGCAGAGAGCTCATCAATCTTGCTGTTTTCAACGCTGTTCACCTTTTTAGTGCGGTCAGTCTCGCGGTTGTTATCAGCTGAGGTTGAAGCCATGTTCTCAATCAATGCGAAGGCACCTTGAGTGGACTGGGTCATGAAATCTCCATTACTGGCTGAATTCAAAGCGTTCCTGTACTCCCAGCCTACTCCATCGTAGAACACTCCCAACAGATAGTCTTCCTCAAAACTGTGATGTGGGCACTCTCTGCGGTAGACATTGAATCGCTCCCATGCATCGCAGAACGGCTCGTCTACTAGCTATTTGAAGGTCGTGATCTTCTGTCTCAGAGCTGCTGTCTTCGATTTCGTGTAGAAGTGGCTCAAGAAAGCAGATCGGACTTGTTCCCAAGTGGTAAGTGATCCAGTAGGTAGGGAATCTAGCCTGCGAGAAGCTTTCCCATTAAGAGAGAAAGGGAACAGAGTACACTTGATGTAATCGGGTGGTACTCCATTCGCCTTAGTGAAACCACACATCTTCTCAAAGTTCTCGATGTGGTCCATCGGTATATCAGCAGGAAGTCCATTGAAGATCTTCCTTTGCACCAGACTTATCAAGGCTGGCTTGATCTCAAAGTCTTGCCTAGTGCACGGTGGAGGGTTGATGGCAGATCGCGTAGCAGGCAGATTACGCAGTAGGTTTCTCTGGCCGATCGGAACAACCTCCTCCGGTTGGTTCTGCTGATTCGCAGCATTCAGAGCAGCTTGCTTGGCAGCAGCTTGCTGCGCTTGGATCGTTTGCTGCATCTGCTGCATTTGCTGTTGCATGAGTGCAAACGCAGCAGTGAGATCATCCTGGTGATCACCCATGTTGGTGTTCGTAGATCTCGGCTGTTGACGGTTCTGTCGTTCCAATCTCGCTAGTTCTTCGTTGGTAAGCTGATGCAATGGTCCTTGTGCGTTGCTCCGAGTATGTCTACTGGTCATGCACCTGGATCATCAGCTGAAACAAAGAAATAAACACGAGTTATATATCTTAGTTGAACACTAACAATGAATCCTTGCTACTGCCAAGTTAACAGTTGCAATTGTAGTACTTGAGATTCAAATCCAGAGGACCAGTCTACACTCTAATTCTATAAGTTCCGAAATCAAGCTAAGATGAAGATATGAATTTGGTTATAAAGTGACAACAGTTAACAAGCAAATAAAACACGAGATTGATTCAATTAAACTAGAGCTAGCCTAGGGTATTTCATTGGGTGTTGAATTGGAGCCAAACAATTATTCAAGCGCGATGAAGTGCTTTCTAGAACTCGGATCACTCAGCTGGAACACTCCACTGTCGTGGCAGTGATCGCTTTGTAGATCGATCTCACCACCTAACTGTCATTGGGATGAAGATCGATTGCAAGCTTTAGAGAACAGGTCCGATCAGTTCACTTACCACCCTAATATCTACTTTCGCTGATTAGGGATACTAAGCTCATTCGATACATTTCAAGTTATCTCCTAAGCGGTTAACTAGGCGATGAACTAGTGGTCTAACATCAAGTGATCAGGTTAATGAAAGCAGTAAGAACAATATAAATGAAGAACAATTATGGATCGCTTATCTATGTTTAGCTCATGTCTCAACACCCTAAAAACCCTAGGCGAGCAAGGCTACTACTCGATCATGATGCAGATAATCAAAGACATAAATCCTGAATAAAATTGCATAAGAACAGAGTATGAAACAATAGGGTTCAAATGATCTTCTCTATGAGAGGATGGATTCTTCTCCCTTACAAGTTGCAGATCGCAATATCACAGTGTTCTCTTCTAAAAACTAGCGTAAGAAAATAGTAAAAAGATAGATGGCGTTTTATATGGAGGCGCCAATCAGAAGAAAAAAGATTAGGGCAACATGGCTTTAATTCCCGAAATATTAGTTTCCATATTCGTTGGGAACAATCTGCGGATCACTCCGTCTGCTTGTTCCGCTTGAGATAGAACAGTCTCGGGACTGTTCTACTTGAGTGTTCTCCGCAGAATTGCTCCAAAAGGACATCTTTTCATCATGCACCTTCTCTTCTCTCTTCTACTAACTCCAGACCTGTAAAATGTCAAAAAGGACTAGACTGACACGAATTAGTGACTTGAAACAAATGAAAACATATATACAATGATGTATATCAATTCGTTTTCACTATCTTCTTCATAGTATCTAAGTGTAGTTTATGTCTCTAATTAAGTATTTATTACCTACTTTTTAATGTATATTTAAAATCTTATATTCATTATGAAATATGTGTTGATGTTATATTAGCAATTAATAGTATTTTTTTGTGCAGAACAAAACAGCCATAAACATATTGTAATCTAAATATATTAAGCATGATGTATTTAGCTTATGAAAAACCCTATATGCCAAGGTTTTATTAGATAAACTTTTGGATTCGTCTAAAACTAAATATATAATTTTCTAAGAAATATTAAATTTATGATATTAAATATATAACTAGATTCTGACCCGCCCTTGGAGAGGGCGGGTATATTTTTTGTTTTAACTTTTTGAGAAATTTAATTTTTATATTTGTGTTATTTTTAATCATATTTACGTTTAATATTAATTTAATTTAGTAAAATTTTGGTTAATATATTAAATATGTCAAATTGTATAACTATACATTTGTACCACATGCATATAAGAGATTATTTTAAACTTTATTCTTAAAGTTTGCAACATATTTTATTTATAATAGTTTTCTAACATAATTAGTCAAGAATATTTTGTACCTAAAAACCCCGATTCAGAATCGACTCGAAAATCAAAATCTCGTACTCTGTTAGACTTGACCTATATACTCGAACAGTTTTTAAAGTGTTATATCTGACGACCAATATCAAATCTAACCCGCACCGAAAACTGAATTTTCTTTTGAAAAATGTCTTAAGAAAATAATTTTTAATATCTATTCTATTAAAACAACAACACGACCTATTGATATAAGTTAGTCAAAAAAATTTAATACAGTTATTAAATTCTGACCCGCTTTTAAAAGGGTGTGTTTATTTTTTGTTTTACATTTTAAAATTTTTTAATTAAGGATTGATATATTTTTTGTTTTATGTTTTAGAAAATTAATTTTTATATTTGTGATTTAGTTATATTTGTGTTTTTCTTTGTAATATATTTTTACTAAATGATTATTAAAAGGATTTAATAGTTATATTAAAATAGTTAGCCACACTTATATCAATAGGTCATGTTCATGAAAATATTTTACACAAATATGATGACAAAAAAAAACACAAATATGATTTAGAAACACAAATATGAAAATTATTTTTTCTTTAAAATGTAAAACAAAAATATATCCGCCATTTGAAGGGCGGATCAGAATCTAATATTCTGTTACATATATATATACAAATGGTATGTTATTCACTAACTTTAAGTATATTCACATTTAATAAATAATTTTTAATCAATTAACCTAACCGTTAAACTAAAATCCGTCATTTTCACCGTCTAGAGTAACAATTAAACGAAGAACACTATTAATAATAAAATATTTTCTTTTATTATTTTATTATATAAAATATTAGTTTAATCAGATGTAATTTTTATTTTGAATAAAGTATATTAACCCATTAATTCAACCTACTTTTTTAAAAATTAAAAATATTTTGACTTTATTTAACCTTTTTATTTTGAAAGAATGTTAAATTGATATTGTTCCAAAAACCATCTCACATCTATATTATTAAAGTTGAAGTACAAAATGGAGATGTTTGGAAATAAGGATAATAGAATAAATGAGATATGTTTGGTAATATGAATAGTAGAATAAATGAGATATGTTTGGCAATACGGATAGTAGAGATGTGTACTTTCTTTCATTTACATATTTAGCCATTGTATTTTCAGTAAATTAATAACAAATGAAAATTAATTGGAAACATGAATAACATAATTAATACTTCTTTTTATTTAAACATTTAGCTATTGTTTTTATAATAAATTAAACAACCTTCTTTCTATATTTCTTTTTATTTAAAATTATGTCACTATATTTATAATTGTTTTTATTTAACATTCTTAATGGTGAAAATAAAAACACAAATTGAAATATAAATAGTATATTATGTAAAACAACAGTATTGTTACCTTATTTAGTTTAGTCAAATATAAAATTTCAAGAGTTCAATTTTCAAAAAAATATCATAAAATTAATAATAACTCATAGAAAACTAATGCAAAAAAATTTAAAACTTTGAAACATGGATAAAAGTATGTCAAGAAGAAAAAATAAGAAGAAAAAATAATGGCTTATGTTATTAATAAAAATTGGAAATCCATTATATCAGTTTTAAAAAATATACAAAATAGACTAATCTAATTACCTAAAAACATTGCTTTGACTAAAATAATCATAAAATAAAATTTAAATTTTATATACATATTTCAAATAAAAATAATAATTTAAAGTTCATTTATATAAATTTTTCTAAAAACTATTCATATATTCAAAAATTATTTTACTAAAATATTTTCCAATAACCATTATTAAAAAATGTTTTCATTATATATAAGAAAATACAAAAAAGATTAATTTTATATACCAACTTAAATTATGGTTTTTATATTTCAAATTAAACTTTAAGAATATAATATATATGATTATTTATAAGATGATACATATAAAATACTATTACTTATATGATTATTTATATGATGGACCAATTTTTTTTTTGACGTCGAAAGACTATTCTATTATTTATATGATGGACCAATACAATTAATTATATGATGACATATACATGATACATAATAGTGACTAGGGCTGGACGTTCAGGTATCTATTCCGGTTTGTTTCGGATCTGTTTGAATTTCGGGTCCTAGGGTCAAAGATTTCAGCCCCATTCATATATTTCTAAATTTTAGTTCGAATTATAACTAGGGCTGGGCGTTCAGGTATCCGTTCGGGTTCGTTTCAGATCTGCTTGGGTTTTGGGTTTCGGAGGTCAAAGATTTCAGCTCCATTCAGATATTTCTAAATTTTATTTCGAATTATATTCGGATCTTTGCGGGTTCACTTCGGGTTCGGATAACTCATTTAAATTATTTTTTAAAATTCATTATATATTTTGAATTTCTTAAAATCTATAAATAAAATAATATATTGTATATAAATCTGAATAACATATGTCAGAATATCTAAACTTAACATATAAATCGGTTTGAAATATACACCCGCACGGGCGTGCGGGTCAAAATTTAGTTTAAATTACAATGTAAATATTTATAAAAATATGTCACATTGTTTAAACAAAATATCAATGTAAAAGTATTGTATAGTTTCGTCTTAAAATCATTTATTTTTAACAACAAGTCAAATAAATATGTTGATTGGAGAGAGAATAAAACAAAGCCAGAGAAACATATAGTTTACCAGAGACACTCTATGTGTCGAATTTATTATAAAGAAAATTTCACTATGATAAATACATTCAATAACTACAAACAAATAATATATTTCATAAAACTGAAAAATAATACCCGCGCTTTCGAAACGCAGGTCAAAATCTAGTAGTATACTAAAGATGCAGTAGTTTGTACAAAACCTATTTTTTATTTGAATAAATTTAATATTCTTCCAAAAATTGTGGGCAAGTTATTTTTATACAAATATATTGAAAACCTGCAAACGAAAGAATGTTTGACATTAAGTTTTGGGAGAATTACCAATTGTGACTCAAAACTTGGATTCAAACCCAAAAGAGTACCCCAACTTGGGTCAAAGGCAAAAGTAACCTAAAAGGCTATTGAAATTACAACTATCTCCTTGTGAACAAACAAAAAAACGGATTTTTTTTACGTTTCTACCCCTTGCAAGTCGTCTGTAAACAGACGACTTGAAAATAAGTCGTCCAGACGACTTTAAGTTAAGTCGTCTGGACAGTTATTCTTAAACATAATTTAAAATTTTTGTAAAAAATATTTTGATAAGTGAAAAATTGGAATTATGTAATTAACATATGTCTTAAGAGATATAAATTAATATATAACAAATTTCAATTGTTTTCAGCCCAGATGAGTGAAAGTAGTGAGTCATGATATTCTTTAGTTTATGTTTCATCAACATATGTTGTAGTATTGTATGTGTTCTTAGGGTTAGATTTTGGAAAGCATTAAAACCGTTTTTGAAAATTTTTAAAATTACCTAGGCGTGTTCATTTATGTGTATAGTAAACACTATTGAAGTATAATTTGATTTTATAACGTGGTTAGTAAGTTAATTTAGTCATTTTAGTTTAGGGGTTCATTTTAGGGTATTGGACTACTTAATATTTAGTCTTCTGTTCCCAGACGACTAAATATTAGGTCGTCTGATGTACATTATCAGCCAGAATAAGTCGTCTAAACCGGACTAAACCTTAAAGTTTACCAATGTACTTTTAAAGCTAACCGGATTATTTACCCAATATATAAGGTGATTTTTTTTTTTCATTTTCCGCGAAATTCAGAAACCCTAACAGTTCTCTCTCACCGGCGATATCAAAGGCGATTCGAATTCCCACTATTTCCGAACAACCATCGTTCTCAACGTCGGCTATCTATCTCACTTCATTCTCACCGTTGTCGCCGCAGCTTCTTCTAACCCTAGCGCCGCCGATTCCTCTAAACCCTAGCGCCCCCGCTTCCACTATTTCCGAACAAACCGTCGCCCTCGCCACCGTGCTCACCAACGTTCTCACCGCCGCTTCCTCTAAACACTAGCTAGCACCGCCGCTTCTTCTAAACCCTAGCGCCGCCGCTTCTTCTCTGTAAACCGTAGCGCCGTTTCTCTGTAAACCCTAACGCCGGTAAGTCATCAAACTCGTGGAAAAGATGAACATAAAACGTTGTCTCTTTCAATTTAATCATTCTCACCGTTTCACGTTTATTTTTTCAGATCTATAACCACAATGACGAGTACTCCAACTCCTTCTGCGACTAATCAGGTCCGCTTGAAATTTTTCTACTGGAAGACTTGTAAGTAAGTCGTCTGGAAAGTCTTCAACCTGGACGACTTAGTACGTCCATTTGGAAGACTTTCCAGACGACTTAAATATAAGTCGTCAACTAAGTCGTCCAGTTGGACGACTTTCTAGACGACTTATATTTAAGTCGTCTACTAAGTCGTCTGGAGTAACAATTAAGGCGTGATTGATTTAGCTTGTGTTCTGACTTCTATTGTTGTCTTTGATTATTTTGCAGACGAAAAGGATGGATATTCCAGAACTCCCCCGTAGGTTATACACATTAGGGGAAGAGCCAGAACCCCACAATAGCATTTCGTATCATACGGATAACACGAAGTTGCATACTGCTCTTAGGGAAGCTCTCACCGATGCTGAATTTGAAGAGCTCAAGGAGTCGAGATTGGGAGTTTTCATCAAGTTCAAGGAGCAGGGATTTGGTTGGGCTTCAAGGCTGGTTCACTACTTGCTCGGTTTAAAGCTGGACATTAAGAAGAAGTACGAGATGTGGTGTCTCGTTGGTCCAGAACCTGCGAGGTTTTCACTGTTAGAGTTTGAAAACATCACTGGTCTAAACTGCGAGTACATCGAGGACCTTGAGACACCAGAATGTGAAGTTACCCCAGAGATGGTTTCTTTCTGGGGGATGATGGGAGTTCATCTGGAAGCTGGGCCAACTACTGATCAGATAATAGCAGCACTGAAGAGATGCGGGGATTGGTCCAGGGAAGATCGCAAGCGACTCGCGTACCTTTCCATCTTCACTGGATTCATTGAAGGGAGAAAGTTCTCAAGCGCTACACGAGCTGTTCTGGCAAGGCTAGTGATGGATTTAGAACGGTTTGAGAATTATCCATGGTGGAGAGTCGCGTTTAAGGTGCTGATGGACTCTTTGTGGAACAAAGATATTACTGGCTGTTACACCGTGGATGGGTTAATACAAGTTCTTCAGGTCTGGGCGTACACAGCTATTCCGGGATTGGGTGCTAGTATTGGTCTACCCAGAGCAAACAGTCCGTCTCCACCGATTCTGGCTTACGAGGGCAGCAGAGGCCGCAGATTCATGAAAGCTGCTATCTTGAGTCAGGTACCTTTCCATCTTCACTTAATTAAGTTGTCTGGAAAGTCTTCCAGCTGGACGACTTAGTAGACGACTTATTATAAGTCGTCTGGAAGGTCGTCCAGCTGGACGACTTAGTAGACGACTTATAATAAGTCGTCTGGAAGGTCGTCCAGCTGGACGACTTAGTTGACGACTTATAATTAAGTCGTCTATTTAGTATTTTGTTTCAAATATCTAACTCGATTCTTCTTCTATTTACTGCAGACCCGCGTGATCAACTTTGTTGAGAAGGACATTAGTGAAATGTGGCCAAAATGGGACTCTGAGGTTGAGGACGTGCCCGCGGAGAACATCATTAAAGTCATGTATGATCGGAGACCGTGGAAGTGGACCATGGATTGCTGGGAAGTCACTGGTACAAAACCTAAGTTTGTGACTCCATCGAAAAGAGCCAAACAGATGGTTGTGGTGGAGGTGGAGGAGGAGGAGGAAGACAATCAGAGACCTCAGAAGAAAGCTCGTAAAGAGGCTCCTAAAGAGGCTCCTAAAGAGGCTAGAGAAGAGGCTCCTTAAGAGGCTAGAGAAGAGGCTACAGAAGAGGCTAGAGAAGAGGCTAGTTGGGTGACCAGAGAGGAGTTAGAAAATATGTTCAAGGACTTAGGTGACATGATGAAAGATGGGTTTAAGAAGTGCATCAAGGAGATTAGGAAGATGTCCGATAGATTGGAAGCTGTGGAGAAGAAGGTTGGTGTCACCAATCAGGCTACCCCTCAAGCCAAAGAAACCGGGGTTTTAGTAACAAACAGCCTACCCCTCAAGCCCCATAAACCGGGGTTAGTAACAAACAGACTACTCCTCAAAAGGATCAGCCTACACTTCAAACCAATCATCCTACTCCTCCCACCAATCATCCTACTCCTCCCACCAGACAGCCTGCTCCTCAAAAGGCAAAGCCTACTCCTCAAAAGGCAAAGCCTACTCCTCAAACGAAACAGCCTGCTCCTCAAACGAAACAGCCTGCTCCTCAAACGAAACAGCCTGCTCCTCAAATGAAACAGCCTGCTCCTCAAACGAAACAGCCTACTCCTCAAAAGGCAAAGCCTTCTCCTCAAAAGAAACAGTCTTCTCCTCTGCCCAAAGAGGTTAGTATCAAATCCTCTCCCAACAAGAATTAAGTCGTCCAGGGTCTTCTAGTTGTCCAGACAACTTTTATTTAAGTCGTCCAGGGTCAACTAGTCGTCCAGACAACTTTTATTTAAGTCGTCCAGGGTTAACTTGCAACTTTTATTGCAGAGATTGTTGCCGGAGGATACAGCAGATGAGGCGATCTCGGTATATAAGATCTTGCCGGAGGATAAAGCAGATGGTGTCACCTCCAAAGAGATTGTTCCTCTCACTTCCACTGACCAACCGAGCTTCGCTTCCAACGATCAACAACCGAGCTTCGCTTCCAACGATCAACAACCGAGCCTGGTTGTATTGGACAAAACAGCTCCCACTGCTGCTGTGCGTGCAAGGAGTGAACGAACGAAGAAACCTGCTCCCACGCAGATATCTCCTTATACGGCAGAGAGAAGGAAACTCCTTAGAGTGGGAAAGTATAATCCATTTCCCACACTAAACAGACCTAAGTTGAAGGAGCTCGCTGATTGGTTGAAAACTGATCCGTAAGTGATTGCTTTACCCATAATAGCTTGATTTAGTCTACCAAAAGTGATTGCTTTTTGTTTGCAGTGATTATTTAACTAAGCTAGAGGACAAACCACGTACATCACCAACTTGGTGGTATCATAAACTCCGGACACCCAAAGCATGGCTGGAAGACGTAGTAAGTCTTCTGCTTATCTTTAAGTCGTCTGGTAACTTGTCTTTGTATAGATTTGTAAATATATAAGTCGTCTGGAAGGTTTTCCAGCTGGACGACTTACAAATAAGTCGTCTGGAAGGTTCTAACTTGTATTATTTTATATGCAGCATATAGATGCTTGGATGAATGTGCTAAGGCAGAGGTATAAGGAGAACCCACAATGTTTTCGGAGCGAGCGAATGTGCTTCCTGGATCACAACTTTACCCAGTCTTGGAGAGAACAGTGTCTGTTCTTCAAAGCATCGTCGTCTGATCACAATGGTTTAGGAAGAATGCTACCTAGTGGGGCGGCGAGTTTGTATGACGGATCAATGCCTTCATTTTGCCAATCAAACAAGAAGTGGGGGGTGGACATTGATGATATCTATGCGCCACTGAACTTGGACAACAAACATTGGGTTGCTATTTGGATATCAATCCCTAAGAGGCACATAGTCGTCTGGGACAGCATACCTTCAACTACCATACCAGAAAGATGGGATGAGATAATGGAGCCTTTTCTCGAGATGGTCCCTTATCTGATTGTGGAGTGCGGAGACCAGATGCATGGGTTGGAGCGATACACATATGAGAGACTGCTGAAAGATGTACCCACGGCCAACAATGGTGATTGTGGCGTGTACGCTGCAAAGTACATTGAATGTCATGCTCTTGGGGTCCCCTTTAGCCCTAAAGACTTTGCTAGGTCCAATGCGAAGACTATGAGGGATAATATGGCTGTGGTTATATGGACGGAGCTTGTTGATCAGCATTTGAAAGATAATGAGGATGGTGGTATGTTTGTGGGCATGTATGATTAGATACACAAATCTAACTTGTATAGATTTTTTAACTTGTATAGATATACAAATCTATTTGTATATTTGAACTATTTGTATACACAAATCGATTTGTATATTTGAACTATTTGTATACACAAATCTATTTGTATGTTTGTGGGCATGTATGATTTATTTGATTTTCTAACTTGTATAGATTTTCTAACTTGTATAGATTTTCTAACTTGTGTAAGGTTTTCCAGCTGGACGACTTACAAATAAGTCGTCTGGAAGGTTTCCAGCTGGACGACTTACAAATAAGTCGTCTGGAAGGTTTTCCAGCTGGACGACTTACAAATAAGTCGTCTGGAAGGTTTGGACGACTTACAAATAAGGTAGTCTAAAAATAGTAGAAGGTAGTCTAAAAATAAAATACACTGGACGACTTCGTAAAAGGTCGTCTGAAAAAAATACACTTGAAGGGATAGTAGAAGGTAGTCTAAACACTGGACGACTTAAATACACTGGATGACTTCGTAAAAGGTCGTCTAAAAAAATACACTTGAAGGGATAGTAGAAGGTAGTCTAATACACTGGACGACTTCGTAGAAGGTAGACGAAACACTGGACGACTTAGAAATTAGTCGTCTGGACGGGTAATCAAGACTGGACGACTTAAATTTAGGTCGTCTGGACAACTAGTCAACTGGTTGTGTACATTGTGGTTTCGTATGGCCAGTTTCCTTGCAGTTTGAGCATCTCTGTGCCCTGTGTTTCTTCCTGGGTTTGTGTCCTCTCATCCTAGATAGCTCCAACCAAGATTGCCATCTTGATTTCTTCTGTCTCCCCGGACCACGCTTTACGTTTGGAGGAAAGCATTCTCGTTCTTCAATATGTTGTGACACGATAGGATATATATTCTCTGAGTATCCTGCATACAGATGATTCTTTGAGTAAAGTGGACATACAAGTGTGTCGATATGCACACCAGCATGTGTTCCAGCTGCTATAGCATGAGAGCAAGGTATTTTCTCCACTCCATAGACACCACAATCACACTTTACATGTTCCAAATCAACCACACAGTCCATTTTGCCACCTTTGACAAAGAAACGCCATCCATCAATTGGTTCGACCGTCATCGTATCCGCTATCTCTGATCGAACAGCAAGCAAGTATTCAACACCCCGGCTATGTACAGTTGGGAGACTCAAAGCATCTTGTCTCCTTTTCCAATACCATTTTCCTAACTTCTGCCTTATGAACTCCAGCAGGAACGGAATCGGAAATCCTCTTGCTCGCTTCAGTGCGGAATTAATAGATTCAGCGATGTTGCTTGTTTTTATGTTGAACCTGTTCCCCTTACAATAAACCCTTGACCATAGCTTGGCGTCGGCCTTCTCCAAATACGTTGCAAGTTCCGGGTTTGCACTCTGTATCTCAGCCATGTACCGGTTAAAATCGTAAACCGTGTGCGCATAAGCAGCCCCTTTCACCAAGTACATGAGATGTTTCCCTTTAAACTTTTTGACAATGTTATCTTGAAGGTGATAATAACATATTCCTCGGGTTGCCCAAGGAAACACCTTCTCACACGCACTTTTAATGGCCGCGTGCCGGTCAGAGACTATCACCAGAGGCTTGTCATGAGATATACAACTAGCCAATTTTGTGAAAAACCATTCCCAAGAAGGTTCATCTTCAGCATCCACGATCCCAAAAGCCAATGGGAATATCTGAAAATTGCCATCTTGTGCGGCTGCAACTAACATAACACCTCCATACTTTCCACTTAGGTGAGTTCCATCCACCACAATGACCCTTCTCTGATACTTAAAACCTTTGATAGAAGCTCCAAAAGAGAGAAATAGATACTTAAATCTTTTCTTAGAATCAAGTTCTATAGCCGTGATAGAATCAGGATTTGCAATGGAGATTTGCTCGAGATATGAAGGCAGACGCGAATACCCTTCTTCTGCTGATCCTCTCACCAATTTCTGTGCATATAACAGTGCTCAGTATGAAGTGGTGTAATCAAGCGTCATGCCAAACATGTTCTTCATTGCATCAGTGATATGCTGTGGAGTTATCCCATCAATGATCCCAACACGATCAATGAAAAGACTACCAACATACTTTGGAGTACAGTGTCTCCGCTGAGCGATTCGGTCTCCAATTGAGCATAAATGTTTTTCCACATACTTTGTTACCCAAAACGTGTTTGGCCCATGTTTCACACTCGCTCTGATCTTCCATCCACAACCGCTAACCCGACATATTGCCACAAGGAGAGTTTTTGTTGATTTGTATATTCTGAAAGAAAACCTACCCCTCACTGCTGTCAACCGCAGCTCTGAAAGCAGTGCATCCTTGCTAACAAAACTCTGGTTGACATAGATGCTGGTACAATCCGATTTTCCTCCTTCAATAGCATTTGTCTTAGCATATGTCTTTTTAATTTCTTCAAAACAAATATTATCATCATCTTCCTCGTCCTCATCTAGAACCTTTCCATAAAGACTGTAATCCCCACCATTCTGATCCGTTTCACCAACAATAGTGTTATCAGCATTCTCCTCCCCATTTTCATTCTCCCCATTTTCCTCCTCCCCATCTTGATTTTCATCTTCAACAGACTCATTATCACCAACATCTTCAAAACATTCATCAGCCTCATCATTATCACCAACATCTTCTTCCCATTCACCAGCTTCATCATTATCACCAACATCTTCTTCCCATTCACCAGCTTCTTCTCTTTTCTCTGAAACCGTTTCCACCTTGCTGCGGCTTGATACACAAAGACATACTCTATGCGTTTTGAGTATCTCGAGCAAGTTTCGAACTTGTCTATCACTTGTAACATGAATGGGAGGACTGCCTGGAGTCATCATCATTTCTGCTGGTAATGAGTAGCTAATCTCCACAGTCACTGATCTCATGTCCAGGTTATAATCTTCTTGAGCCATTGCAACAAGTTCAGCATGTGTTGAATCTTCATTCAATAAAAACAATCTTGCTCCTTTGAGATCATCAACCACAAAATCCCAACGGAAATCTCTCAACAACCATTCTCCATACACTGCATGTAACTTAAAAATCATCTGCAAATATTCAAAATAAAACACATTAGTAAACATAGAGAAAATGAAGAAGTTCAATAAACATTATCGCAGACGACTTAGATTTAAGTCGTCCAGAAGACTTAAAGGTAAGTCGTCTAAAGAGGTCACTTTTGCAATTGAAAATTAAAAGGGACGACTTAATTCTAAGTCGTCCGGCTTTGTTTGTTAAAAAAAAAATTTCAGACGACTTATATATAAGTCGTCTACGAAAAACGGGCTAGTTTTGCATTTGACCGAATCGTGTCAGATCTTTGACTATTTCTGGATGACTTATAATTCAGTCGTCTCTGGAAAGTAAAAATTTCAATATTTTATTCAAACTAGACGACTTACGTGTAAGTCGTCCTAGGTTAGTTTTGTAATTGAAAAATAAAACTTGAAATTTAACTTTCTCCAGACGACTTAACTAAAAGTCGTCCAGTTAGACGACTTAATTTAAGGTCGTCCGGGATAAGCAAGGTTTGGACGACTTAATTGGGAAAAATTCTGGACGACTTTGCTTTCCCCGGACGACTTTAAATTAAGTCTTCTGACGGGACGACTTTATATTATGTCGTCTGGTAAAAGTTAAATTATGAAGTTTTATTTTTTAACTACAAAACTAACCTAAGACGACTTACACGTAAGTCGTCTAGTTTAATAAAATATTGAAATTTTAACTTTCCGAAAGACGACTGAATTATAAGTCGTCCAGAAATAGTCAAAGATCTTACACGATTCGGTCAAATGCAAAACTAGCATGTTTCTCGTAGACGACTTATATAAGTCGTCTGGAGTGTTTTTTTTCAACAAACAAAGCTGGACGACTTAGTTTAAGTCGTCTGTTTGACCAGAAGACTCATCAGTAAGTCTTCTACATACAGATGACTTACTTGTAAGTCTTCTACGCGAACAGATTTTGAAAAAAATTCAAATTCGTACCTTAAACTAGGTGAGATGACTTCGTTTGCACACAGGGTCTTCTCCAACCACCCAGAACCTCAAACGAAAGCAACCGTAAGTCAAAACGAAAGAAATATGGCTCTGTCAACCATCGACCATATTTTGAATCAAAAGCTTCAGTTTTTTGGATGAATATGGAGAGAAAGTGAAAGAAATGTTGTTTTTAGTTCATAACAATTGAAACAGAGAGAGTGTAAAGAGATTTACGTGCATTAAAGGGCATTAAAAGCTCCAAACAGTTCGTACAAGGTTGTTCCCACTATTCATGGCAGTGGCAATATTGTAAATACTTGAAGAAAATGAGGTTGAGACAGTAAAGAAGCCATTTTCGAAAAAAAAAAAAAAAGGGTTAATGGCATTTTCGTAGATAAAATGCAGATGTGGGGTTAAAAACTCAAAAAAAAATGAGTCAAAAGAAAAGATTAGTTTTCCTATACAGAAATTGTCAATTAGCGTTTTTTATTTCAGACGTATATATTTTGATGAAATTTTCCTTCTTCGTCAATGAAATATTCCTTTTATGAAAATTTATGTTATTATATATATAACAATATAAATCAAAACAGAACACTAAAAAAATTAAGAAAAGTTCATACAAAATGGCTATCTCCAAAAACATATTGATCGCATTTGTTTTCACTATCTTCTTCATAGTATCTAATGTTCATTGCTACCCAGGTATTTAATTTCACTTTACTGTTTACTTTTATTTATACTCATATATTTATCTTTTTTTGTAACTGTCAACATTGTAATCATTTTGATTTTAAACAGACTTTGAAGTAAACCAAGACTACAAAAAATGCTACGACAATATTCCGTGTAAACCAAATGACCAAGCATGTGAGAACTTTTGTGCAGCTATGACCATTCAGTTAGTTGGCGATTGTAGTTCTGGAAAATTTTGTTGTAGGTCAAAAAGGCCAAACTAAATGATTAGATATAATAATTTTTGTACTAGTGTCAGGAATACTGTAATAAAGATCCAAAACAATTAGCATCCTGAAATTACATGAAAAAAAAATCTTTGCTTAAAGGAAATAAAAAATATTAATTCACCATATGAGATATATAAATTTAAAATATCAACCATAAACATATTGTAGTCTAAATATATTCTGTATGACATATTTGTCTTATTTTAACCTGAAAATGGTTATAAGAAATTAAAACTAGAAATAAATACTCAAAATAAAATTCTCTATTAGTGATATTGAAAATTAATGCATTTATTATACAACATTAAAAATTAAAATTTCTAAGATTCTACTGAACTAAAATAATAACATACATGTATGAAAAACCTCAGATGCCAAGTTTTTATTAAATAAACTATTGGATAATACGAACATCAAATATATGTATATTAAAAATAAATAATAATAATAATAATACAAATTAATTAATTTTGACTAAAACTTAGGTAATATTCAATCATAATAATAATCTAAACCTATAACCAATTGACCTTGCAAAATCAGTAACA
The DNA here is from genome assembly GCF_000801105.2 of Raphanus sativus. NCBI lineage: Eukaryota > Viridiplantae > Streptophyta > Magnoliopsida > Brassicales > Brassicaceae > Raphanus > Raphanus sativus. Next base: position 18,677,298 of record NC_079518.1, read on the forward strand.
AATAACAAACTGTATATTAACAAGATATCTTCTATAAGGAAAAGAGAATAATATTTGAAACCAATGATAAAATATATGATAAAGTATTATACGGTAAGGATTTATTTTAATTTTATTTTTACTATAATCCAAGTTTTAAGCTCACGGATATTTTAATGAAAATTTTATTTTGTGCAAATTAATGCTACTATATATATATTATATATATATATATATATGTGTGTATATATGTATATACGATATAAATAAAAAATAGAACACTAAAAATTAAGAAATTTCATAAAAAATGGGTATCTCCAAAAGATATTTATTGCATTTGTTTTCACTATCTTCTTCATAGTATCTAAGTGTAGTTTATGTCACTAATTAAGTATTTATTACCTACTTTTAATGTATATTTTAAATATTATATTCATTATGAAATATGTGTTGATGTTATATTAGCAATTAATAATATTTTTTGTGTAGAACAAAACAACCATAAACATATTGTAATTTAAATATATTATGCATGATGTATTTGGCTTATGAAAAACCTCATATGCCAAGTTTTTATTAAATAAACTTTTGGATTCATCTAAAACTAAATGTATATTTTTTTTAAAAAATATTAAATTTATATTAGTAAATATATAATATAAATTAAATTTTTGACTTAAACTAAGGAAATAATCTATAACCGATAGAACTTGCAAAATCAGTAACAAAATAACAAAACATATATTGACAAGATATTTTCTATAAAAAAGAGAATAACATTTGAAACCAAAGATGAAATATTATAAAGTAAGGAATTTATTATAATATTATTTTGACTATAAACCAAGAAATTAACCTCAAGGATATTTTGATGAAATTTTCCTTCTTCGTCAATGAAATATTCCTTTTATGAAAATTTATGTTATTATATATATAACAATAAAAGAACACTAAAAAAAATTAATTAAGAAAAGTTCATACAAAATGGCTATCTCCAAAAACATATTGATCGCATTTGTTTTCACTATCTTCTTCATAGTATCTAATGTTCATTGCTACCCAGGTATTTAATTTCACTTTACTGTTTACTTTTTATTTATACTCATATATTTATCTTTTTTTTATAACTGTCAACATTGTAATCATTTTGATTTTAAACAGACTTTGAAGTAAAACAAGACTACAAAAATGCTACGCACATATTCTGTGTAAACCAAATGACCAAGCATGTGAGAACTTTTGTGCAGCTATGACCATTCAGTTAGTTGGCGATTGTAGTTCTGGAAAATGTTGTTGTAGGTCAAAAAGGCCAAACTAAATGATTAGATATAATAATTTTTGTACTAGTGTGAGGAATACTGTAATAAAGATCCAAAACAATTAGCATCCTGAAATTACATGAAAACAAAATCTTTGCTTAAAGGAAATAAAAAATATTAATTCACCATATGAGATATATAAATTTAAAATATCAACCATAACATATTGTAGTCTAAATATATTCTGTATGACATATTTGTCTTATGTTAACCTGAAAATGGTTATAAGAAATAAAACTAGAAATAAATACTCAAAATAAAATTCTCTATTAGTGATATTGCAAATTAATGCATTTATTATACAACATTAAAAATTAAAATTTCTAAGATTCTACTGAACTAATAATAAATACATGTATGAAAAATCAGATGCCAAGTTTTTATTAAATAAACTATTGGATAATCCTAACATCAAATATATGTATATTAAAAATAAATAATAATGATAATACAAATTAATAATTTTGACTAAAACTTAGGTAATATTCAATCATAATAATAATCTAAACCTATAACCAATTGACCTTGCAAATCAGTAACAAATAACAAACTGTATATTAACAAGATATCTTCTATAAGGAAAGAGAATAATATTTGAAACCAATGATAAAATAATATGATAAAGTATATACGGTAAGGAATTTATTTTAATTTTATTTTTACTATAATCCAAGTTATTAAGCTCACGGATATTTTAATGAAAATTTTATTTTGTGCAAATTAATGCTACTATATATATATGTGTGTATATATGTATATACGATATAAATAAAAATAGAACACTAAAATTAAGAAATTTCATAAAAAATGGTATCTCCAAAAGATATTAATTGCATTTGTTTTCACTATCTTCTTCATAGTATCTAAGTGTAGTTTATGTCACTAATTAAGTATTTATTACCTACTTTTAATGTATATTTTAAATATTATATTCATTATGAAATATGTGTTGATGTTATATTAGCAATTAATAATTTTTTTGTGTAGAACAAAACCATAAACATATTGTAATTTAAATATATTATGCATGATGTTTTGGCTTATGAAAAACCCATATGCCAAGTTTTCATTAAATAAATTTTGGATTCGTCTAAAACTAAATATATATATTTTTTTAAATATTAATTTATAATATTAATATATAATATAAATTAACTTTTTGATTTAAACTAAGGAAATAATCTATAACCGATAGAACTTGCAAATCAGTAACAAAATAAAACATATATTGACAAGATATTTTCTATAAAAAAGAGAATAACATTTGAAACCAAAGATGAAATATTATAAAGTAAGGAATTTATTTTAATATTATTTTGACTATAAACCAAGAAATTAACCTCAAGGATATTTTGATGAAATTTTCCTTCTTCGTCAATGAAATATTCCTTTTATGAAAATTTATGTTATTATATATAACAATATAAATCAAAACAGAACACTAAAAAAATTAAGAAAGTTCATACAAAATGGCTATCTCCAAAACATATTGATCGCATTTGTTTTCACTATCTTCTTCATAGTATCTAATGTTCATTGCTACCCAGGTATTTAATTTCACTTTACTGTTTACATTTTATTTATACTCATATATTTCTTTTTTATAAACTGTCAACATTGTAATCATTTTGATTTTAAACAGACTTTGAAGTAAAACAAGACTACAAAAATGCTACGATAATATTCCGTGTAAACCAAATGACCAAGCATGTGAGAACTTTTGTGCAGCTATGACCATTCAGTTAGTTGGCGATTGTAGTTCTGGAAAATGTTGTTGTAGGTCAAAAAGGAAACTAACATTATTAGATATAATAATTTTTGTAATAGTGTCAGGAATACTGTAATAAGATCCAAAACAGTTAGCAACCTGAAATTACATGAAAAAAAAATCTTTGCTTAAAGGAAATAAAATATTAATTCATCATATGAGATATATAAATTTAAATATCAACCATAAACATTTGTAGTCTAAATATATTCTGTATGACATATTTGTCTTATGTTAACCTGAAAATGGTTATAGAAATAAAACTAGAAATAAATACTAAAATAAAATTCTCTATTAGTGATATTGCAAATTAATGCTTTATTATACAACATTAAAAATTAAATTTCTAAGATTCAACTGAACTAAAATAATAACATACATGTATGAAACCTCAGATGCCAAGTTTTTATTAAATAAACTATTGGATAATCCTAACATCAAATATATGTATATTAAAAATAAATAATATAATACAATTAAATTAATTTTGACTAAATTAGTAATATTCAATCATGATAATAATCTAAACCTATACCAATTGACCTTGCAAAATCAGTAACAAATAACAACTGTATATTAAGAAGATATCTTCTATAAGGAAAAGAGAATAATATTTGAAACCAATGATAAAATAATATGATAAAGTATTTATACGGTAAGGAATTTATTTTAATTTTATTTTTACTACAATCCAAGTTATTAGCTCACGGATATTTTAATGAAATTTTATTTTGTGCAAATTAATGCTACTATGTATATATATGTGTGTATTATGTATATACGATATAAATAAAAATAGAACACTAAAAATTAAGAAATTTCATAAAAAATGGGGTATCTCCAAAGATATTAATTGCATTTGTTTTCACTATCTTCTTCATAGTATCTAAGTGTAGTTTATGTCACTAATTAAGTATTTATTACCTACTTTTAATGTTTTTTAAATATTATATTCATTATGAAATATGTGTTGATGTTATATTAGCAATTAATATATTTTTTTGTGTAGAACAAAAAAGAAACATATTGTAATTTAAATATATTATGCATGATGTATTTGGCTTATGAAAACCCCATATGCCAAGTTTTTATTAAGGGGAAATTTCATAACTACACTTTGTGTAGTACCACATTCAAGTTTACCACCATTTTTAGGGACATTTTCACAAATACACTTTTCAGTAGTGTGAAAAAGACTAAATTAACCCTACCCTATCTCTAACATATCACCTCTCTCCGTCGTTACCTTCTTCTCTCTGTCGAGACATCGTTTCTCTCCTCCGGATCCGTCGTCGTCATCGAAAGTCATCGTCGTCGTCGTCATGATCGTCGTAGTCGTCATCATCGAAAGTCATCGTCATCGTTCCGTTGAGATCTCCGACGAGCTAACACACGGATTCTCTTCTCACGCAATCGTCATCTCGTCCCTCTCTCACACACCGTGGATCAGATGTCGGATCCTTCAACCTGTTCAGTTTCCCACCTGGTATGCGTATATCTCCTTTCGATTTTGTGTATTTCTGACGAAATCTGAAACAACGAACGTTAGTAAACATTTGCTTTTATCCAAAAGGCAAAAGGTTGATTTGGAGTTCAAGTTGAGATTAAGATTTTGGAATAGCTAACACTGCACTTTTTACAGAATTTAATCCCTTAAAAATCTGAATTTCTTGATATTGTTAAAAGTACAACTCGACGATTTATAAGTCTTATAAATAAGAACGATTGAGCAATAGAGGAGTAGTGTTAATATTACTTTAGTGTGAGATGTAGTGTCTATTACTTGCAGTGTTGAGATTAAGATTTTGGAAAGCGAACACTGCATTTTTACAGAAATTATAATCCCTATAAATCTGGATTTCTGGATATTGTGTAAAAATACAGCTCGACGATTATAAGTCTTTATAAAGAAAAACGATTTAGCAATTGAGGAGTTGTGTCTATTATTCTAGTGTTGAGATGTAGTGTATTTACTTGCAGTGTTTGAGATTAAGATTTTGGATAGCGAACACTGCATTTTTTTATAGATTATAATCCCTTATAAATCTGGATTTCTGGATACTGTTAAAGTACAATTCGACGATTTATAGTCTTTATAAAGAAGAAAATTTAGCAATAGAGAGTAGTGTTCTATTACTTCTAGTGTTGAGATGTAGTGTCTATTACTTGCAGAGTTGAGATTAAGATTTTGGAATAGCGAACACTGCATTTTTACAGAATTATAATCCCTTATAAATCTGGATTTCTGGATATTGTTAAAAGTACAACTCGACGATTATAAGTCTTTTATAAAGAAGAACGATTTAGCAATAGAGTAGTAGTGTCTATTACTTCTAGTGTTGAGATGTAGTGTCTATTACTTGCAGTGTTGAGATTGTTTATTTTAGACATTACTAAAAATATTAACAAACATAGTATTAAGGTTTGGGATTATGAAGCACGAACATTGTTGTAATGATCCCACATCTTTTATATTGTTTATAGAATATCTTAATTAGTATTTGAAGTTTGAAGATTGAAAATTTAGAAGAGATTGAAGGAGTTATGGAAGTCGGAGCTTGCCGTATCTTCAGAAGCAAACAAGTGTTGATTGACGTGTTTCAAGCAAGGCTTATCTCCTTGACGTGTGTCTCAACTCACCGCTTTCATTAGTTTTTATTTTTTTTATGTTGACCTTTGTTCTGTTGCCTAAAAAATGTTGACCTCTGTTTCAATTTGGCTTTTTTAAACTGTGCCAATTTATGTTTTTATGCCAATAAGAGTTTATAAAATCATTTATAAGACTTTATAAATGTTTATAAGAATTTACAAATAATTTTAAAGATTTTATAAATCCACATATAACTTATATGATATAAGGGTTTATAAAAATATTATTAGAGTTTCACAATCTTCATAATATAATTTATAAGAGTTAACAAATCATTTAGAAGAATTTACAAATCCTTACAAAAGTTATAAGTAAATCTTCCAAAGATTTTATAAGTGTTTTATAATTTTTATAATTTTGTAAATTATTTATAATTATTTATGATTATTGATAAGAAATAAAAAATATTTATAATGGTTTATAAAACCATTTACAAAAGTCTGAAGCGGTGAAGCCTTGCTTGCTGTACGCATGTGCTATAGAATCTGCCATGTATATCATCTTTTTACAAAGCATGCACGTGTTCTTTAGCTTGATAAAATATTTAAAAGTTATTTATAAGGATTTATAAAATCATTTATAAAGATTTGAAGAAACCCTTAATAATTATCTATGAGTATATAAATTCATTAATCATAGTTTATAAAGGTCTATAAAAC